>NC_084594.1:33239756-33559756 GCF_033807715.1 Cololabis saira
CTGTGAATTAAGATCCCTTCCCATCAAGATAACTCTCTTTCTGTGAGAATGTAGCAATACCCACATTTAAGTAACGCATCTGGATGGTTTCAATGGCAAATGTATCTTGTAAGTGTTGATCTGCAAACTTTTCATATCTGTGGAATGTGAAGAAGGGTGTGTCTGTACTTTTCCCTCACCGCTGGTACATGCAGTCTGGTTTGCATTATTTTGCCCTTTTGTTTGCTTTGTAACTTAGTTAAACATGCCCTCTAGTGGAGGATCATGTGGCTGGTACGTTTGAACTGCTTTTTTCTGAGATGTAGGAAATTAGAAGATGATTTTTGCTGTATTATTGTTTTTCCATCCCAGAAACCACTGAGCACCAATGAGGCCCTGGATTCCCTTTCAGCCGGTTTCATGACATCCACTGTTCCACCCCAGAAACAAGAGGTCAGTCTTACAGCATTTAATACTCTACTAGTTCAAACTCAACCTTGACATCTACTAGACCCTCCAATTTAGTCCTTTTTTCCCAATCCATTAGACTTTTAAAAGATTTTTCAAGCTAGACGTTGAAGTGTTTGTAATGTCATTGTGGCAGCATTTGGCTGAAAAAGCCCTAACTTTCTTTCACTAATGTCTCTCTTGTAGAAAGCTGTCACTCCTTCATCAGTTCCTCGTGTGGCTGTGTGTCCTGCTCCTCCTGCTGATAAAAAAGCCAAAATTGAGAAAGTCTCTGCTGATTTCTCACTGGAGGCTGGACTCCCTACTCCTCCCTCCACGGTATTATCTCAGGTTCTTTTACGCTCAGACTTCTATCCTACCATTAAAATTAATCTCTGGGATTTCAATTGGCTGAATCAAGAAAATATTAAAGCTAAATTCAACTTACAGTTCAATCTATATTAAATCAACTTGATTTCATTTCATAGAGTATCTTAGACATGTTCATAAGACTTTACAAAATCGATTGTTTTTTTTTCGTCAATATAAACCATCAGAAACTGTTATTTTCAGATGACAAAGTGATGAAAGTTAAATGAATGCAACATTTACGGCTTAAAATTAAACCGCATTTTGTTATTTTTTTGGGGATAGGTTATTTAAAGTGTTTTTTAATTTCTTCTGCAGAAATCACCTGCTGCTGTTCCTCCTGCCGACAAGAAAGCAAAAATGGAAAAACCTTCTGCTGCTTTCTCGCTAGAAGCTGGTTTGGATACCAAAGTGGACCTCAAACCCAAGTCTGGCGAGGTGAGGTGGAGATTAATCACTCAGTCCGATCTATCATATTTCTTTAACAGATACAACCCGAGTCTGTTGGAAAAATGAAAGATCCAGGCTTCAGTAAGCACAGTTTTTAACATTCAGTTCCCTCTGAGTTTTGACGTGTTATATCTAGGTCATGTTACTGTTTTGGAATGTAGGCGAGAGATAAAATTGCTGCAATTGCTTTTAGTGGCAAGTAAAAAAGCAATTACCAGGAGATGGTTAACTCCGATCCCACCTACTCTAGAGGACTGGATTGGTATCACCTTAGAGATTTTCGGGATGGAAAAGCTGACCTTCCAACTGAAAACAACGGGACATATTTTATACGATTTGGAATAACTGGATTGTATTTATCACCCCCATGAGAGTAGATTTTGTTTGATTTCACTGGTAATATGTAACTCGTTGTTTTGACCTCGACTGGGTTTTATGATTGGTTCAACACAGCAGCGGCAGGGGACCCCTGATTTCTGTTCATAGTTCATGTAAACGTTAATTTCTGGGACTAGCAAAACTGGAAGGACATTCATTTTCATTTGATTGAGTGAGTGTTTCTATATCGTTTTATTGACTTGTCCTTTCCAAATAAAGAAACAATTTAAAAAAAAAAGAAAAATGAAAGGACCGGACAGAGAAAGAGACAGGACAGTGATGGGTGCGGTGTGTGTGGTATGTTGATTGCGTGGTGTGAAACTGTGGTGACTCATTAAAAAAAGGCCAGACATGCCAACAAAAAACAGGCAGATGTATGCAAATGAAGTAAATAGATAGAAGAGAAATATGAACCATTTTGCTCAACATTTGAGCAAAATCAAACCAAAGATGCAGGTAATTGAAGAGAATTGCTCTTAAGACGGTGCTACGGTCCCATCATGCAACATAGTGTGACATACCTTCAAATTCTCTAAACAAGTCTGATGAGTCAGTAAACACCGTATTTTCTCCTCAGATTGACCCCTTGTCTCTGGACGCTCTCAGTGCTCTTGGTGACACTTTGGCAGCAGATGAACCAAAACCTGAATTGCCCAAACTCAGACCTGAAGACATCGTTGCGGTAAGAGCACAAAAAGCCACACATTTCTTAGGCCTCTGCCATGAAAATGCAGAAAAGGCATAAAACAAACACTATCAAAGAATAAATGCAGCACTGGTTTTACTTGGAGCTCATTTCCAGCAGAACTTGGTTCTTCTTAACTTCTTTGGTTTGTCTGGCTCATCCTTTTGGTTTACTTTGCATCTCCACCCAAATGCAACTACCAAGATATTTACCACCACCTCTTTCTATTTTAACAGGAGGGCAAACTCAAGAAGGAGAAGGGCGTGCTTGTGGGAGAGAGGGAGGACTCGCTTCCTCCAGATTACAGGTTTAAAGAGGAGGATCTCAAAAAACTGCCTGCCCCTAAACCTGAGGTGAGGCAGACACAATTAACATAAAGGTTCTTTCACAACAGTGGTTGTATGTGATTAATGTGATGAATTCTTGTACAAAGTTGGTGTTGAATATTTCATCTTGGTCTTTTGCCCCCTCCTCCTCTGACAGCCCACTATGGCGACGGGTGACGCTCTGGACTTTTTGTCTGGAGGCTTCACGTCTTCCTCAGCTGCTCCCACACAGGTACCCAGCAAATCTATGATGACAATCATCACTCTTATCATTTATGAACTTATTTTAAAAATGACTTTTCATTGTTGCAGAAAGCTCCTGCCCCTCCTGCCGGCAAGAAGAAGGGGAACGTTCCTGATGATTTCTCTCTGGAGGCTGGACTGTCTGCTTCTAGTGCTCAGGTACAGCACAGCACTAGCACCTGCTTCTTTTTAAAGTGTTGAGATGTTATAAAAGTGAAATCACAACTATTAGTCTGAACATGATTGGCAGTATAGAGATGGAGCACCGTGTGTGGACAGAAAGTGACCACAGAGAGCAGCAACCCTCCTGTGATGGATAATTACTGAAAAAGGAAAACACATATGTTTAAAATACAGATGTATCACATATTTTTCAGTTTTCATCTGATTAATTTGTCAGAGCAAGAAAAAATATATTTTTCTGAAGTTAGAATTCAAGAAATAAACTAAATAAATGACTTACACTGTGATATTTAAAGGTGTTAATAGAAACAGGGGATATTATGATCCATTTGAAAGTTAAGTAGTGTTTCCTTGCTCTTTTTTCTCAGGTTATGAGTATAAATGTGAATGTTGTATGTTGTAGAAAGTGGAATCCTCTGCACGTCCTCATGTAGCTGCTCCTGCAGATAAGAAAAAGACTGCTGGGGCCAAACCCAAGACTGATCAGGTATGACACAGTTGTGGTTCTTAGTTATTATGTATTTATCCCAAAAGGAAGTTACATTGATGAAGTATAAATTGTGAATGAATAAGTATAAAAAAGTTAGAATTAGTCATCAAACTCTTGGAAAATTGGAATTGTAGCAGAGAAGCCTCGCCGGCGATGGGCCAATGATCTATCAGGGGTGCACACCTGCCTTTCACCCATAATGCACTGGGATAGGCTGCAGCACACCCCCGTGATGGATGGATGGATGGATGGATGGATGGATGGATGGATGGATGGATGGATGGAAAAGCTTTGCTGAAACCTCTAGAAACCTCTAGCACCCCATTGCATCCATAGTGATCTCTCCGTAGTGACACGCGGCAACATCTAAATTGATGATGTCACGTGCAAAGTCAGCAGGAGACAGAGATTAATTCTCTCAGTAGAAAAAATACAGATAACAGATAACTCACAGCCAAGATAAGGATGGAAATCTCAAGATATTGCAATAATAGGCATGAATTGACTCGTGTTTTTGTGTAATGTGTGTTATTTGACATGGTTGTGTTGGAGGGGACACTGACTTTAAACAGTGGAGACAAAACAATGTCCTGCTCTCTCTGCCCTCAGGCCGACCCCTTGTCTCTGGATGCTCTCAGTGCTCTTAGTGACACACTGGCTGCAGACGAACCAAAGCCCGAATCGCCTAAACTCCGACCTGAAGATATCGTTTCGGTAGGAGCAGAACTACTCAGTGCCACGAAGCTTCCAGGTTTTGACTGTACAGAGCGTCTCAGTGTTCTCTCTCAGGAATCAGGAACTTATTTTGTCCTCCTTTTTCTTTTTATTACAGGAGGGCAAACACAAGAAGGAGAAGGGCGTGCTTGTGGGAGAGAGGGAGGACTCGCTTCCTCCAGATTACAGGTTTAAAGAGGAGGATCTCAAAAAACTGCCTGCCCCTAAACCTGAGGTGAGATGGTCTGAGGTTCTTAAACATACCCTACGTGCAGCATTTCCATCACTTGTTCATTTATTACTGGTATTTTTTTCCCCAAGTTTAATCTTTCTCTCCGTGTCCTGCAGCCCACCATGGGGACGGGTGAAGCTCTGGACTTTCTGTCTGGAGGCTTCATGGACTCTTCAGCAGCTCCTGTAGTCTCCTCCTCCCGTCCTCCTGCACAGGTGCATTTTACATGTATATTCATTCCCACAGTGACGGACACACCAACACGTGTGGTTTTACAAAGTTATGCTTGTCTTTTACGGAGGACCAAAATTGACATAATAAAAAATAAAAGCAGAAATATATACAGGACTGTCTCCGAAAATTAGAATATTGTGATAAAGTCCTTTATTTCTGTAATGCAAAAATACAGCTTAAGAAAACTCAAATATCCTATCTCAAAAAATTTGAATATTCTGGGAATCTTAATCTTAAACTGTAAACCATAATCAGCAATATTAAAATAATAAAAGGCTTGCAATATTTCAGTTGATTTGTAATGAATCCAGAATGTATGACATTTTTGTTTTTTTAATTGCATTACAGAAAATAAAGAACTTTATCACAATATTCTAATTGTCTGAGACAGTCCTGTATATTTCTGCTTTTATTTTTAATTATGTCAGTTTTGGTCCTACATAGTCTTTGACTAATGGGACATTTTTCCAATGGTACTGTAGCTCATGTTAGCTGCCAATTTGTTATCTAACTCTTAATTAAGAAACCAGATGGATTGAATCCACAGAAAATGATTTTGTAAAGTGTTTTTTTTTTTATTTTAATTCCTTTGTAATATTTTAAATGCTGGGCTAAAGTCTTTTGTCTTTGTTTTCAAGACAAAAGTCGAGGACTTGTCAGCCCTAGACCTGCTCTCTGAAGGCTTAGTGGCTTCCTCTAAATCTTCCAAAGTTCAGGCCTCCGTCCCTCCTCCTGCCAAGAAAGCATCAGAGGTAAAGCCTTTCATACGTGTATATTAGTCTAAACCGGTGTTGTTCTTCTTCAGTGTGTGTATCCCTCCGGTTGTGTGTCAGTACCTGCATCCTTTTGAGTCAAGTCCATATTTTAATTTAGCTGAGTCTTAATTGTTCACAGTCTTGAAGTGTGCTAATATTATCTGAGAACTGATGAGCCAAAACTTCCCCTCCTGTGGTCTCGCTCGTCAGGTTGACCCCATGTCCCTGGATGCTCTCAGTGCTCTTGGCGACACGTTGGCAGCAGATGAACCAAAACCTGAATCCCCAAAGCTCAGACCCGAAGACGTTGTCTCAGTAAGACATGCAAACATACTTTTTTGAACATGTAACATGTAACATGTCTCCACTCCAAACCACTTGTGAGAGCCATAATGATGCTCCTTCGTGTACGAGTTTATGTGGCGCTCATGTGCTTACAATAGGATGCCAGATTAAAGACAAATTGTGTGTGCCTGTGTTTTTTATCAATATGTGTCCTTTGCCCTTTAAAGGAGGACAAACTGAACAAGAAGAAAGGCGTGCGTGTAGGTGAGAGAGACGATGCACTTCCTCCAGAGTACAGGTTTAATGAAGAGGAGCTCAAAAAACTGCCCGCTCCAAAACCCCAGGTGAGACAAGATCAAATTCACTTCTAACCAATCAGAACATGAATTTCTTTACTGTAATTCTAAACAAAACCCTCTGCCAATGCAATTAATGACATTAATACTAGATGATATCATAGTATTTATAATAATCCCAATATTTGCTTATGTTCTGGTGCTCCAGCCCACCATGGATACAGGTGACGCTCTGGATATTTTGTCTGGAGACTTCCTGACTTCCTCGGGTGCTCCTGCTGTTCAGGCTCCCGTTCCTCCCCCGTCAGCTCGTCCTGCGCAGGTGCAGATCTGTGGAAGTCATGACAATAACACCAAACTCACAGTCACACATTTGTTTACACCGGTTTCCATTCTGTCGCCTCCTCAGCCCGCCGATGCAGCACTGGATGCCTTGGCAGGAGATTTTTTTGCCTCGACTGCTGCTCCAGCTGTGAAGTCGTCCCCTGGCGTTGCCCCGGTAACAGACCTACAGGTGAAGCTGCAAGCGCAGCACAAGGGTTGTTTTTTTTTCATGCTTTCCTTTTCTCTCTGCAACTAAATCTTCTTTCCTGTGTTTGGAAACAGCTGCTAGGAGAGGCAGACAATGCCCTGGATGCTCTGTCCGACACATTGAAGGATATCACACCTGTCCCCCACGTTGTCCCACCTCCTACCAAAGAAATTATCAAGGTAGCCCACATGCCTCAAATGCATGATATAGAAAGAAAAAATAAGGCAGCTTCAACACGCTTACCAACAAAGTCTGCATGTCACTGTCACTCCTTTGACGCGTGTTGTTGGTCGCTGCAGGAGAAAGACATTCTCGAGGAGAGGCTGATAAAGATGGGAGAGAGAGACGACACACTGCCACCAGAGTACCGACCCACTGAGGAAGAGCTCAAGGTAAATAGGAGGCAGATGGTAAAAGAATATTGATTTGATTATACGTTTTGTACGCAAGCACAATATAGCAGTGCAATGATGAACCGTCCTCATTAGGAATAATAATTGTCATAATAAGTGAAAAGAATACTTCATCTCGTATGTGTGTGGTTTTAAAAAAGAAAAAAGGTACAAAATATGAGTAATTGTGACTAACATTGCTTGCAAGACTATAA
The DNA here is from genome assembly GCF_033807715.1 of Cololabis saira. NCBI lineage: Eukaryota > Metazoa > Chordata > Actinopteri > Beloniformes > Belonidae > Cololabis > Cololabis saira. The sequence continues at coordinate 33,246,962 of NC_084594.1, forward strand.
AAAGTTGTAAATATCAGTGCCGTTCAGGCCACTGGTGGAGTTCACACCACAGCTGGAAGATGAGGGACAGTTGGGGACACGTACAGTGACGCTCCATCAAGATAAAGCATGTTTTTTTTCTCTCCGTTGTGCCACGGGAAACTTGCCTTGGGTTTTTCACAATTTTCTTATTCACAAATCACCTGCTCCGTTGATGAAACTAAAAAAATAAAGTGTTGACATCACCTGCTACACTGCCAAGGGTCGTTGCTGCTGATGTGGTTTCACAAATATGTTCTGTCCGATGATGTCATCGAACTGATGTAGGGATGTTGCTAAAATAAGGCCCACTTGGGGCATGTTATTTTACTACAGTATGTGTAGAAATGTTTTTGTTGTCACGTGTGTCTAAAATACATCTGTCTGAATTTTCCAAGCAAATGGGACAACGAAAGGAAAAAGCACCCGCGACACCTGAGAAGGTGGGATCCTGATATTGAACGATTACTGTATGATTAAAAAATGAAATAAATATATAAAACAGACAGAATAAATTCAGACATGCAAAAATATGTAAACTCCCGTTTTTCATCTATGACCTGCAGGACGCTCTTGATGACATAACAGCCTTGGATCTGCTGTCCAGTGATTTCTCTGCCGCTCCGCAGCCGCCTGCCCCGGCCGCCTCGTGCACGACAAAGCTGCAGCCTCCTGTGCTGGACTCGGAGCCCCTGAAGGTAGCAGAGCTAATGCAATTCCACTTCCTGATACAGCACAACAGTTCAAAACACCCCCACAAATGCTTTTCTTCAATAAAGAACATGCTGATTATGTTTATTGCTTGACTTTTTTAATTAATTTAATTTATTTGGTTCCTAGCCAATGCCTGGAGCTGTCCTGGATTCCTTGTCCGGAACGCTGCTCCCTAATGCTCCAGAGAGCAAACCTAAAACAGACAAGCCCAAGGTAAACACATTGATCCTTATATGGTTGGAATATTAGAGCACTCCGCCAGATGAGATTTAGTTTTTGTTACATGGCGCCCCCTACAGACAGTAACTTTACCAGTGAGGAGCTGATAGGCATGACCAATCTCTCCACTTCATTACAGGGAAAGAGAAAGTCAAAGTCTAAAGTAAGGAAAACGCTTGGTGCATGAAAACCCGCATCGAGCCAATATGCATGAGTTTAACTTTTATCAAATATGTTTGCTTAACTCGGCTATATTCCAATTTTTCTTTTTACTAGTAGACTAAACCTGCGCACAATTAAATGCAAAGCACAGAGTGTCTGTTTGTCCTGCATCCTCCGTGTGTATAATAACTGCATGCACAATTGTTATTTCTTCCGTTTCTTTATACATTCCCATGAACTCTGTGCTTTAGACACAACATGCAGCAGAGCCACCTGCCACTGACCTGCCATCAGCTCAGCGAAGCTCAGATGTCGTGGCGACATCTAAATCGCAGGGACACAAGAGTTAGTTCGCTTGGTAAGGTTTGTCTCCCCAGATAAAACATGTATCACGCTGAACATCACAAGGACCAGCTCCCGACAGTGGTTTGTGTTGCAGGTCGGTGCATTCGTCCCCCACCTCGGGGGATGTGTCGGCGGGGGAGCTGCTCTGTGGATTATTGTTCTATTTTTCTAAATCAACAAGAATGTATACGGGATGACCGATAGACCCGGGCCGTCAACCACAACACTTCAACACACACTCGACATAACCGCCAGCACCACTTCTTTTTTTTTTTCCTTTTTTCTTTAGCTTGGTTTGACATTCAATTATCACAAGATTTTTATTTCTGTCTTTGGAGAAAATGAACAGAAAGACTTTTCACAACAAGGTGGGTGCAAGGGAGAAGTAAGTGATAAAGAAAAGAAAGTACAGAGGGGAAACTGCGGGGGAAATGAAAGAGTTTATGACAACAACAAAAAAAAAATCTTTTATGGTGCCAAAAGTCTTGCGTGTGCATCTCACCTGGCAATCTCCAGTGACATAGTAATATCACAAGGCCTGTGGCGTTGTGGTGTTGGTTGGAGCACTGGCACTGTGAGCTTGTGTGGGAGCAGAGCTGAGTGGGTGTATGAGAGTCGGGATGTTTGTGCAATCTTGTTGTACGCAGAAACGCAGAGTTTTCTCATATTGTGATCAGATGCCATCAGGACACTAGTGTACAGCTCAGTAACGATGCATAGTTTACATTATTAATGAATGCGTAGGATTTCCAGGATATGTTCTGCTTATTTCTGTATTGGATAACTTCTTTTGGCAAATGCTTATTTTTTTTCTTGGGAAGGGTCTTTTGTATTTGGCCTTTATCTGAACAAAAACAAGAATACCGCATCATTTACAAGTGCACTTAGCAAACGGGGGTGTTTACACGATTTGTAAACTGCCATTGTTTGTATACTGTAAAGATTTTTGCTCCATGGAAGACAACACTGTATATTTTCCAAAATGCCTTCATCTGTGGTCAAAAGTCACTTAAAAAAGTCCCAGTGTCAAGAAGTTTTGAGAGGGAAATACTTTAGATGTGGGACTGCGAACCGTAATAAAGAATATGTAAAAAGTAGATTTAAGTCTAGTTCTGTCATTTGTGTCCAAAGGTCAAATGAAAGCCTGTGTGAAATACTGAATGTTGCAAGACAACTCAACAAATCTAGTCTTTGTAAAAGGTGCGAGGTGTGTGTTTGCGCTAAAGTGAGAAGGAACAAAATCTCTTTCAATGTGTCTTTCTGTACTGCTGACGTGTGGTTTGTTTTACGCTGTCTTCGGTTCAAGCAGCCCACTTCCTTTTCACCATGGGGGGGCTTAAAACAAACATCTTTTGCTCAAATGTTGTTTGTTTCTTTTTGTGCCGAGACCCTGAATGAGAAATGAGCATGCATGTACGTGAGTTTTAAGTGTGGTGAGAAGAATGAAATAAAATTAAAATGAAATTATACAGACAATAATATTTCATTTCCGAAAAAGAGAGTCCTTCGTTGGACTAAAAACTTTATTTTTTGTATACAACAGAGCATATAAAATATACACTTATACAGAAATAAACAAAATAAATGTTGCTTTAATTTTGTTCCTGACAGTGTCATTTCCCTGAGAAAGAATTATTGAAAAATGTTAACAGTAAAGTTTTCAACATTTCAAAAGAGAAACCATGTTCTTCATTAAGCTTAAAAATCTAACACCGAAGGTAAGGGAAGTGTGTCTGTAAAAGTATGCAAGTATAAAACTATCCAAGCTGGTATGCTAATGTACAGACGGTTACTGTAACAAAGCAAAAATATGTATATATACAGCTCCTACATTAATTTCAGTCATAAAATTAATTTTAAAAAAATATAGCAGAATATTCTCAGGATGGTTTTCTTTTATGTTCAGAGTTGACAGCGAGAGCGAGCCTAATTATCTCATCAAAAACAAAACACATACAGTAAAATACTGATAAAATTCAGACGCTGCAGCGCATCAAATGTCAAAGTAAACAGTAAAAACTGCATGTTGACAATCAAAAGCTCACAACATGTTTTATGCATGTTGGTGATCAAACAAACACTTCTTGTATTTTCTGTCGCATTCTGTTGATTATTTACTGGCAAATTTCAACAAGATTTTGAAAAAGAATTGACTGTTTAAATCATGATAATAATAGTGACTACTGTTGAAGAAGTGAAGCCATGTGGCTTAGACAGGTCTGTTGGTCATCATCATCTTTTCAGGAGGGACCATCCGCGGCCTATATGACAAAGAATTTTGAACAATTAACAGCTTTTTTCCCCCAATTAAATTAAAGAGGAAACAAGACCATAGCTAAAATAAAACGTCAACAAATTACCACACAATTATCCTTCATTTAAAAGAGCCATTTTAATGTTTCTTGTAGTTCGATGTCCAGATTAAAAAAATCAACTGTCTGCTTCAACTGAAAAGTACCAAATATTTTACAGGAGGAAAAAAGTGTCATGCTTGTTAAATAATATTTCCTACTTAAGAAGAGAAAATCATTTTAATAATAAAGTAAATTTCTTTTAAATTTTCAGATGACAATTGTTTTTGTTCTCATGAGAAGCAATATTGAAATAATGATTTGGGGAATTAAAAAAAGTTAAACAATCCCTGATATATTGACAGAAAGGTGTGCAGCAGAGTTTCAGTGGTTTGGGGTACAAGTCCCAAATACTTCAGTGATTTTAAATCAACGGCCCCAAATCAAAAAATTATATCAGATTTCAAAAATGTAAATGACTTACTTTCTCTTGTAATGATGTGGGCACCTTCGTGTCCGTATTCCTACAACACAGGTTTATTTCCACTCATCAGATGATTGCATCTAATTTACAGAAACTTTAAATCACATTTCAGGCTTAAAAAATAAAATAGAGTAAAATGTCTCAGGTATTCACTGGCAGTATTTTAAACTTAATTCTTAATGAAATGTACATGTAAGGTGTTGTTTTAGCAGTGACATCTGAGCTGAACTCACGGTTGCAGTATAATATGGTGATGAGGAGCAGCAGCAGCAGGAGGCCGCAGCCGCCCGCCAGCGGGCCCAGGATCAGTGGAGCACAAAACATGGAAGAACGTCTCTCCCCTGTCAAACACGAGCCTGTTCACCACCCGTTTCCGACATTGCAAACATGCAGATGAATTGAAGTCTCTTGGTTATTGTTTGTGACATTTACCTGGCTTGTTCTTGGCTTCACACGCGCATTTCGTCGCCGCGGTGGTGGATGTGGATGGAGCGCGCGTCGTGGTCGGCGGGGCTCTCACTTCAGTCGCGTCTTACAAAAAAGCGGAATAAAACGAAAGAATTCACTGAAAATGCCCATCACATGAAGGATTTGGACCTCACGTCGAAACCCACCTCCACGCAGTTGGGTGACTTCTCCAAATTTGAGTTCAATCCCTTTGTAGAGAGAAGCGCAGCTGTACAGGCCGCTGTCCCTGTCTCTGCGGAAAGCCTTCACTTTTAGATGGAAATGTTCAGCACTCTTTCTGTAACTGTAAAGGCTACTGAAGTTCGGTGGTAATTTCTTCTCCTGGCCACTGTTACTGAATGATGCGATGAACTCCATGCCAGATTTGTCCGACACTCGAAACCAGACGACCATGGTCCCCACCTCTGCAGGTTTACAATTGAGTTCATATTCAACCCCCTCTTTTAATGTAACTGGCTCATTGACTCCTGAGGCGACTTCTAAATTAAATAAAAGAGAAATGAGAGGGATTAATTAATTAATTAATTAAGTTTATTCAATCATGACAACACAAAACGTGCACAGCATTGACATTTCACACAAAACCAATAATCATGTGTTGAACAATGACTGAAAAGGCATAAGCAGAAGCAGACTGCTTATAAAAGCCTATCCTATATTACCAACTTTCTTTTTTTGGCTACCAACCTCCAGAAAACCAAGGAGACAATAGAAAAGCAAAGAAACAACAGAAAAGCAAAGAAACAGAAAAGCAAAGAGACATTAACAGATAGCCAATCGCACTTATGCTTCAAAAATAGCTTTACAAACCATTTTCTTAAGAACCAAAAGAGAATTACATGTTTTTTAATTTATATTGGCATCATTCCAGAATTTAACTCCAGTAATCGAGACACATCTCCTTTTCATACCTTTTTTAGCTTTTTGTACAGTAAAATTGCAGACACCTCTAAGATTATACGGAGTTTTGAATTGAAAAAAAAAAACTCTGCATTGAGTCAGGGAGCATTTTTGATTTTGCTCTGAACATAATTTGCATGATTTTATAATATTTTACCACTTTACCACAACAGATCATTATTTATTTGATTTTTGTTTTTAGAATAAAAATAAAAAAGGTTAATCAGGGAGGGAAAAAAAGGGTTTAACTCACGCTGATAGGACACCAGAATCACCAGAATCTGAATCCATTTTTGGTCCATTGGAAATCTCTAATACAGCAATAATAACTGCTTAAACCCGCGTCTGTGTGTGTGTTTGTTGGAGAGTGTGAGGAGAAAACCGAGGCACGAAACCACGCCTCAAGGCTGATTTATGGTTCCGCGTTAAATCGACGCAGAGCCTACGCCGTAGGATACGGCGTAGGCTCTGCGTCGATTTAACGCGGAACCATAAATCAGGCCTCAGCTGTAACCTTCTTCTCTACAATATGGTGTCAAATGGGATCATTGCACAGCGGGGTCTCTGCAGAGACCGCTGCAGCGCGCTCGTGGTCTGCGCAACGTTTTGAAGTGGAGCCCACCAGATCTGCACCGTTGCCGCTGTTTTCAGGCATTGAGCAGCATGATTTGATCCACAAACGATTGGCACAGCGTTGCACAGCACTGGGGGGGTTGAGGGGGCTGAGCAGGATGGGATAGAAAAAAAAAAAGCATCAACTGCACGTGTTGAAAAAGCTGTTAAGTTTGTGCAAACAGCCCACTTTCCAGAAGTTCACGTTGTTTCTGCACAATTCAGCTGCTGGATTTTCTTTTTTTTACAGCAAATCTGCCTTGGTGAAGTTTCCAGAATCCCTTCTAGGGGGAGTCTGGAGCTATTAGATGTTTCTGTGTGGACCTGCTGACAAGCCACAATTTTTTTTAACTTGTTATTCTTATTTAAACTAGGAAATGAAACAATGCCCCTAAACTGGCAAAAAAAAAAAAAGTCTCTGTGGTTTCCAGCTTTAAGATTTAAGCAACTTCATCAAATATGTTCTGAAATACAGAAATAGTGTCATGAGTCTATACTTGAAATAAAATTAAGCAACATATATTCAACACATACTTTAATATAGAAATAATAAATAAATGAAAATGAAAACAATTATGGACAAAAATGGATTCATTTTGTATTCTTTATGCCAGTGGTCCTCAACCTTTTTTCAGTGATGTACCCCCTGTGAAATATTTTTTCAGCCAAGTACCCCCTAACCAGCGCAAAGCATTTTTGGTTGTAAAAGAAAAAGACCTAAAACAGAGCACTGTGCCATCAGTAAGTGATTTATTAAACATAAAAATATTGCTGCTATGCTTCAACCACGACTCCATCGTTGGTCCAAGTGATTGACAGGTGAAGCCAGGTGGCATTTGGCAGGTTAGGTGGAACCATCCTGGTGTGGGGGATACTCTGCGGTTTTAGCATAATAAGTTGAATAGCCTACTCCTGAAGATAAAATTCATTTTATGAATTTAGACTTATATTTTCCTCAATTATTTATGAAATATTTATTTTTAAAGGATTTTTGCATGGATGCTACTTTTTAAATATATGTATATTTTAAAATCTCATGTACCCCCTGGAGTGCCTTCACGTACCCCCAGGGGTACGCGTACCCTCATTTTAGAACCACCGCTTTATGCAATAGATTGTCCTCCAGCTGCCTGGCCTGCTGCCGTTGTGCCACTGTCTGTAAATGGTTTTCCTCAGGGTTGTCTTCAGTCTTCCACCAGCTGGATCTGGGTTCAGCCTTTGTTTTTTATTCACAACCACCAACAAGATTAAAGGATAAGACGCAAGAGAGAGAATTATGGAATTATGCACGTAATAATTACTGATCTTTTTGTCCTTGTTTTAATCAGGACTATTTACTATTTATTTTTCCTTTTTTTTCTTTTCTTACTGGTTCTTTGTTGTTACATATATTTTTCTTTCGTGTTTGCTTCTTTTTTGGTGGAAATGCTAGAAAGCATTTGTTATAGAAAGTTTAAATAATAATAATGTGAAGGTTAAAGGGTAGGCATTTATAAGCTCAGAGCTTCAGCCTACTCCTTTTCGATCCAAATGATTACACGACATGTTATGAATGAGTGTACCATACTGAGCACGTGATCGAAATAAATAAATAAATAAATAAACCTCTCCACTACTCCATACACTTTACCCCAAAATCCATTATTGCTATGATTGCATGTTCATCTGACGACCCTGCATTCATGTCTAAGTTATTTCAATTATTCCAGGACAGGTTTGTGAAAGTGTGTTGTGTTGTAGTTTATATGTAATATTATTGGTTCAGCAGAAATAAGGCAACAGCTTGCAGTAGCCAAAAGTGTTAACTTGCATTGTAATATGTCTTTATAGTATTGCGTACATCACTGCAGTGAGGTGACAGCTTAGACCGATAGATGGCAGCCGAAGAAGGATTCGCAGCTGTGCTGCTGCTTGAAAAGTGAGTCTCTAAATCATGAGTGAGTCACATGGGTGCAGCTGGTGTGCTGCGCTGAAAAGTATTAGAAGTGAAACGTATTATTGACCACACCACAATAAACCACTAGAGGGGTTTCTTCCTCTGAAAAAAGGGGCATAAACTTTATGAAAAAGTCTTGACGTCAGTGGTGACATGTGCAGTGTCATTGAACCAACAAACACAACAACACAAGCATCTTATTCTCATGATGCAAGTCACTTATTAAACGTTATATTCACGAGGTGGTTGAAAAAGTGGGTTATTTTAGATATTACTGCTTTAACTTTGAAAAGTAAAAAAAAAGACAACTCAGTAGCTGAAGAAGTTCTTCAAGATCTTTGAAAGTTAAGATGGCACTGGATAAACCTCTAAATCTCTTTAGGATTTATGTCAAGCTGACAGAGATGGTGACCAAACCTGAAAACCAGACCCGGAGCAGTGTGAGCAACAAATGCCCCTGGCCTGAAAACCATAGCAGTCTCCTGCAACTTCTCGTGAAAGCCGGTCTGACGCTTGTGAGGAAGTGAAACTCAGATTAACTGGGGAGAGCTACAGTTGCATGGCGCAACTCAAAGCCTATCACGTTTCCTGTTCTATGATGGAAAATAAATGTGCTGATTTGGTAATGGGCAACAAGAGCTGACATTTTGCTCTCCTGTGGGCGATTTTTCTGTTCCATGGGTAGGAGGAGAGAGAGAGACACCAAACACAGGGTGGGAATTGTAAAAAAAGAAAGAAAAAAGGATGAAACAATTATTGTGTCATCTTAAATTGTACAGTAGAGCTCCTTCTTGTTTCCTCATGAAACCCAACACGGTTGGTGAACATTAAGTCCTTATTATTTTCATAAATTACTCTGACCTTTGTTTTGAATGAAACCCTGATCGAAACCGGGTCGGTTTCGGTCTCTCGGGGTCTTGTCAGTAAGCAGGGGATTCTGTTGATGCTCGTCTGTCAGAGGGAAGACCTAGTCAGAACACACTCCGCAAGCCCACTTCACCTTTCCATATCTGTGTTTCGGGATGAGTCACTCGGGCACACACCTGCATGGGCTTCCCTATCTTAGTCACACAGGGGGTCTCCAACCTGAAACCGGCAAGTGTGTGTGCGTTCATGTAGTGGGTGACCAGGAGAAGTCAGCGAGAGAAAGAGTGAGCCCTATACAGTAATGCCAAAAATGCAGCCAGAAGACTCGTCGGCACACTGAAAATGGACCAATATGACTCAGCAGCAAGGAGCATTCAGACTGTTTTCTTGTTCGTCAGTGCTTTACCAGCTTAGCTCAGCTCTGCTCTGTCTCTGCTGCTGCTACCAAGTATTAGGGGATGTGAGGCGGCAATATGGAAACAGAAAGCAACCAAAAGGAGTAAGTAGAAATGGAAAACTGTGCAAGGGAGAGTGTGGATAACAGCACACATCTACCTGTAGATGTTTGCTCATCAGCTTTTCTGTTACCAGGACTTCCTGTTAGAATTGAATTACAGATACGGTATACAGGACTGTCTCAGAAAATTAGAATATTGTGATAAACTTCTTTATTTTCTGTAATGCAATTAAAAAAACTAAAATGTCATACATTCTGGATTCATTACAAATCAACTGAAATATTGCAAGCCTTTTATTATTTTAATATTGCTGATTATGGTTTACAGTTTAAGATTAAGATTCCCAGAATATTCTAATTTTTTGAGATAGGATATTTGAGTTTTCTTAAGCTGTAAGCCATGATCAGCAATATTAAAATAATAAAAGGCTTGCAGTATTTCAGATGATTTGTAATGAATCCAGAATGTATGACATTTTTGCATTACAGAAAATAAAGGACTTTATCACAATATTCTAATTTTCTGAGACAGTCCTGTATGTATGTATGTATGTATGTATGTACGTATGTATGTATGTATGTATGTATGTATATTAGAATATATATATATATATATATACAGTATATATATATATATATATACAGTATATAATTGAATGTGTCTTTTAAAACATGTGAAAATGTCTTTTTACTGTTTGTAACCCAGACTGACGTAAATACCGTGGTGAAAAGAGTCGGCTGCTAAGCACCATTACGTGTTGAAAACCCGTCAATACTCCAGTAACACGGACTTTACTTGTGTTTGCAGCACGAGTCATCTCTTGTTGCTTCTCCCAACTAAAGCACACATGTGAATCTGTCAGCTTAAGAGATGATGGACCACTGTTTTGGATATTCATACCTACATATACTTTGAATTGTGTATTTCTGTGCTCTGTAACTACGGTCAGATTGTCAAATTTGTTTTATCATCAGCTGATGTAACTCAAATTCAGTGGGATGAATTCACCTTGAATGATTTAAATGTTATTTTGTTCTATTGCTGTGTTTTAGTATGTAACTTTCATGGTTCAAAATGTGGCAGATGCACTTTTTTTTCCTTAAAAAAAAGGTTTAGCTACGAACGCATGTTGGCCAGAATCAATGATGATGTTGATAATTTCAAGAGGTCATGGGACCGTTTTCTCATATGTAATGGTGTTACGACAGGGTGATGACTGCACTGATATGAATGTAATTGAATGTCTGGTTGGTTGTTTCAAACATGAGCATTTGTTATGGGCTATTTTATGTTGAAAAAATACTGTCTGTTTATCTTTACATCTAAAAAATAAAAATAAAAACTTGAATGACAAAAAAAAGGTTTAGCCACTCTTGCTGTAATGTAAAAACCTGTCAATCAATGTACATGGATATTATTACAAAAACAGCCATCTCTTTCTTTCTAATGTCCTTGCTTCCTGTTTGCAAAAACGTTTTTGGAAATTAACATTTTGCAGGACAATTGAGCAACATGCACCTACTGAGCATCTTGAATTTGTTTTAGTCGAGCCTATTTCTTAGAATACATTGATTATTGATTATTGAAAAGTCTGAACATACTGAAACACAGGTCAAGGTTGGATTTTTACGTTTCATAAACATTTGAGAAAGCAGCACAAATATGGATATGTTGTAACTTTCTTTGGTAAGACATTTTCTTTTCAAGTTTCTCATTTTATTCACTCAAACGTGACAATAATGTGTTCTCTTAACTATGAATTGTTAAACTTGGTTTAACTATAATAACATTGATGCAGTTTTTCATTTTGAAGTAATTTGAGTTTTTCTGTCACTTCAGTATTAATATGAGAAATGTGTTTTGTCATTAGAAAAAAGTTATGATGAAAATATTAACAAAAATCCAATTATTAAGAACAACAAGAACAACCTTATAATGAACATCTGCCACCTGCTTCATTTCCTGGAACTGATGAAAGGAAATCATTTACTTCCTGAAAACTAACGCTGTACAATAAAATCATCCCATAAGAACTTTCAGAGTTAAGTTTATATTTGGGTTTCTTGAATCTATCCGAGGTGTTGATTCAGCACAGACCTTTCTATGCTGTTGAGCTGTATCGTCTCATACCCCGAGATGTTTTAGTGATTTTGCACACCCACTAAATGAAGCTGCAGGTGAACGCTGTCTGCTTTTCTTCCACTGTATTACAGCACGTGTACAATGTTGGTCCAACAATCAGCACTGCTTCATTTCTACAGTTCTCACTTTTAACACAACAGCTTTGTTTATATGTGCAACTTACTCATCCATCCTCTGAACTAAATAGTAAAAAAACTGAACTGGATCTGGAACTTTTGAGCTGCATTCAAGCAGAAGGATTAAAACTCTTCAGACTACACACACACATGAACACACACACGCAGGAATAATTTAACTTTAACGTACTGATCCTTTTCTTTGGACAAGAATATTTAGGTTTTTAAATACTAAGTAATCGCTGAAACATGTCAGGTATTTAAAAATCTAAATATTCTTGTCCCGATGAAAAGGATCAGTAAGTTAAATTGTAAAGCCATGGACAAAATGGACTTTATTACATTTACACAGCAATAATGTTTGGCTTTGTGTCCTCTGTGAGACTCATCGACACATAATCAGCCTCCAAACCTCTGTCATTTTTGTAAATGTGTCTGTATTTATAGAAATCCATTTTGTCCAACCTTTTTTTTGTGCTTTTATGTTCATTTCTAACTTTGCACGTGGATGTTAAGTATTTTCATGTCTAGAGTTTAATGAATACAGTTGCTAACATTGTTTACAGTAAGTGGTAGTGTACAGTAATGATGATGTTTTTGTTAAAATCATTTCACCAATATTAACTCAGTTTGGCAGTATCAACCAGATATTTGTTTTACTGCTGTAATTCAATAAAAAAAAACCTTTTATTATTTCTTCATGAGCTGTATTCCTTAACTCATCCTTGTAGATATATGCATCTCAAAAGAATATTTAAATATGTTTTGACACGGAATCATGTTATATGACTTTAAATGAAATAAAACACAATACAACTCGACTCTGTTTTTCATTGATACTTTTTTTCTAACCTTTTGCAAAGCTCTTGTTTTAAACGTTATTTGCGCCTGTCACTGACGTCTCGGGCGCCCTGCGAGCGCCTGCGGTTCCCTGTGTGGGACTTTTTGCGGTGGTTTTGTTTCAGAGACGAGGCGAGGAGCTCAAAGCTGAGCGGAGCGATAGCATCGCAGGGAACATGCGCCTCCATCCCCCTCCAGAGAGCAGGAAAGGGGTTTGAGGCGCCCGAGACCCGAGACCCGAGACCCGGACCACCGACCTGAGCCGCGACCCCCCCACTCACACAGGTGTGCACTAAAGACTGATTCATGGTTCCGCGTTAAATCGACGCCGTACCCTACGCTGTAGGCTCTGCGTTGGTGTAACGTGGAACCATAAATCAGTCTTGAGCCGCAAGTCAATCACACGTGCATGTAGAAGGACTGTGGCAATCCCATATCCATGGGATAACTGTTCAAAATATTAGGGTTGCCACCTTTCAGAAATAGAAATAAGGGACACCGCGATTTCAGCAGCGCAGGCGCCAAAAAAGGGACATCTCCAAAACTTCTAAAATGCATAGAAATGTATTTCTTTTTGATTTAAAGTTTAAAGTGCTTTAATAGCATTGAACTTGCATGACTGTACAGACAGTCAACCATACTAGCAACTGAAACAGTCTCCTATGCTATGTATGTCCACATCAGCCCAGATGTAGAATATACTACAGGTGAAGAATATGGTGTAAAAGTTAATTTAGTTCAATAATTCAACTTAAAAGGTGAAACTAATACATGTACATTACATAGTCTCATTACAGGCAAAGCAATATATGTTTATTTGTTATAATTTTGATGATTGAATTGTTTATTGATTTCATAATATATTCAAATTTTTTGAGATTTTTTATTTGGGGTTTTCATAAACTGTGAGCCATAATCACCAAAATTATAACAAATAAAAGCATGAAATATCTCACTTTACATGTAGAGGGAAATAATATATTTGTTTCACCTTAAGTTGAATTTACTACGAATGAAGTTTTGCAATATATTCAAATTTTCCGAACTTCACCTGTATATTATTTTTTTTCTAACTTCTTTCTCACCTGTATATTATGACATAAATAAATAAGAGCATAATATGTGTCTGTATTAGTTCAATACGGAACGCAACTTTTAATTCCCAAACACGGAACAACTCCGTATTTCAAGGGACGGGTGGCAACCCTACAAAATATGTCCCACACTCCCTATATTTGAAGGTAAAAGCTGGTACGCCTGTTTGCCTGCCATGGGGGGTAATTTCAACAGAAACTGAGTATGAAGTTTACACATCAAAAGGAAAGAAAGAAACCAGACCTTGTCACTCACCTACTCAACTTCCGCTGAGCTTAGTATTGACAATGGAAGTACAACACCCACTTCCAAACCTCTCCATGTGAACGCAATTAACTCGTCACACATTTTGAAGCCAGGGGCTTCTCAGAATTTCAGTTGCAGCTCTCATGTCTGTCCCCACAACACGCCTGGCCCCCGGGTTGTACCTGCTGCAGGATGCTGCCTCACATACAGGCCCCTGAACACCATCTATCACAGTGTGAGGCTGTTTTTGGGGTGCACGGCTGATTTATAAACCTCTCACCACACTGCCAGGATTGAAAATAAACAACTTTATTGATTAATAACATTTACAGTCGCAGGAAATGAACATGACAGTATTTTAACTCCACGATAGAGGTGTTGACGTACCACTTTTTGACATTACAAAAACACAAATAAATACAAAAGCGTGCAAAGCAATCATTTCAGATCAGCTGCTCTGTGATGCTTTGGTGTGGATGAATGGATTTCAGTTAGACAACTCATTAGGATGCATTGATTCATAAACTGTGATGTTGTGCTTGTGTCAGGAGCAAAAGATCATGTGCAATTTTGTCACAATTCAACGACACTCTAAAAGGCAGAATGTTGCATATGGGTACAATTTCAAATGCAATTTCAAAGATTATGAAAACAAATGATAAAAATGAAGAATTTTCATCTTGATCAGTGATTAAAATCCTAGGTGAACGATCACTGCACAGGGCTTTAAACCGAGCAGAGCACCGCCTTATAAAATACACAAAAAACTTGTCAAAATATCACAATATGTTCAACGACCGCTCTTTGTTCAGTCTGAATGCTGCTGTCAAGGTTTATTTGATATGAAAGGTTATTTTTAGCAGAGAGCTTCATGTCATTTGAGCTCCAACAGTCAGACGGCTCCAGTGAAGCGTTTCAGCACCTGCAAATCACAGAAGAAAGTCATTATCTTTAATGGTCGTTCTTTAATGATTACTATCCATCGTGTGGAACACAGAGTACTTACGTTTAGTCTCGTCGAAGATGCAGGCCTTTAGGTCATTGGCCTCTTCCTTAATGGAGAAAACCAAATGATATAAAGTTGAAGTATTGTAACACGTACTATTTCACGCTCAAACAATTTGTGAAGAATCATGATTATTCTAAAGGATACTGTACTGGACTTACTTTACAAAATGGTGGTGACATTTTCTGGGCAGCCCTGTAAGCAAGAACGCAAGCAAAAACATGTAAAAAAAAAATACAGACCTTGTATTTCAAAACTGTTTGCTAGTATTATTGTGAGTGTGATGTCCGTGAACACAACTCCCTGCAGGCAGCGCTCATTGTAAGACCTAAGGTCATAGTGATGGGTGTATTAATCAGGGACGGTACTCACGGCTGAAGTAATACAGGGTGCAGAGGATGCCCAGAGCCAGCGCCCCCGTTATCCCCGCCAGCGGCCACAGAACCTGGTTGCTGCAGCCATCTTCAGCAGACGCAAGACACACAGTACAATTAGAGATGTACTTTACAGCAGTTTTTATTACATTGCCTCTTGTAACTGCAGTCTATAAGTGTACAAGATGTATGCCTGTTAGATCTGTGAAAATTAATCCACTTCATAGTTTTACACAGCAGAGAGCTTCAATGTGTTCGGGTATGAGGACAGTGGTTGTTGTTTTTAAAAAATGACATACCCCGCGGAGAAGACTTGTTGCAGCGACAGACAGGAGGAGGAATGACTTTCTTCTTCGTGACTGGGGGCAATGTTGGAGCCGTCTCTGCCAGGTAAAGAGCAAAGAGTCAGGAACACAAAGTAAGAAGATAAAATATTCAACATTCAGCAAGTTTTAATGATTATGTGTGAATTAAATCTTCATCTGTGAGAAAGATAGATCAATTTGATAGAAATGTTGTGGATAGGTTTGTTGTAGACGTGCAGGCTTTATATTATGCAAGATGTGAATTTCTGGCTTGTTCTGGCTTTTATTCCAGTTTTCTGCTGCTTCTGCTCCAAGACATTCGCACAGCAATGAACTAACTATGTCCAGAAGAGTTTGCCACTTTCACTGGTGGAACTGGCACCCTTCTGTTTCAGGTCATCGCCACTGGCACTGGCAACACCGGTGACTCGAGTAGAAGTGCTGAGCCATAATTAAAAGTAACATTGAATCTGCGTGCCTTTCATGCACACCCCTGATATAACACAAAATAAAATCAGCAAGAGCTGTCTCTGTCCAGTATTTGCAATCCTGTTAAAAGTGTCCACAAGCTCTCTGCGGTTGCGCTGGAGCTCCACAGCCACGGACAACTGAAAGCGAAGACTTGGATCGGAGCTACAAACTTTGAAAACAGAGTCTATTTTACACAGTGTCATTTTAAATATGCATTCCAGTTGTTCTTTTTCCCGTCACGCCACCTTTATTAGCAGCTAGATAATTAAATGAAGGCCGAAAAGCAAACGTTTTACAGCCTTTTTTTCTTTTCTTGCCTGTAAGTAACATCATAGAACAGATAAAAGAGCCGCTGAATAACAAACCACAATAAACGCAAGCCAGCAAAGAAATGAGGGGATAGAAATAATCAAGTTCAGTTTCCAGTTTTCTTGGTCACTCATATTAGGACCCAAGAAATAGTAGAATAAAGAAAATAAAAATCAATAAACTACATTCCTCAGCAGGAAATGTGGAGAGGCCACGGCAAGCTCAGACTCCTTCATCTACTTTAAATTATATCCTAATAGTTTTAATATGTTTAATCAACCTTGCCTATGTATCAGAAATGTTTCTATCTTATAATCTTTGGGTTTAGAGATTTTTTCCCTTTTGGATATCTTTATAATTATATGGAACCAGCCTTCCTGAGGATTTAGCCGCTTAACTTCTTTAATATACTACATGTTTCTAAAGATTCGCAAACAGGGAAGCGCTATGCTGCAGGAAACATAAGAAAAGATGAGAACTTAGGTCAAAGTTTTTTGGATGCACTTGAATTTGGTGCATTGCAGATGCATGATGCACAGTGGCACATTATTGTTTCTTTATGGAGCACCCCATTGGTTTTATTTCATTTACTTCACTATATATAATAATACATATAACTTAAATGCTACATCAATAAACTGTCACTCTCTCACATACCATTTGAAATCAGAACCATCAGAACAGTACAATTAAAGACTGGATATTTAACCTCTGTGACCATACACACCTCCCGGCCGAAGGAGAGTTCCAGGGACGAACTTCTCTGCATTCATTCTTGAGTCCCTCAGGATACAAGAATAAATTCCCGCGTCTGCTTCTGTCACCTGCGTAATGCGCATCACAAAGGACGAGCCCCTCTTGTTGAATTTAAACCGTGTTTCGTTCGAGCCCAAATAGATACGGTCAGCATTGTTGCACTTGGCTAGAAACTGTACTTTGCTGAGCTGAGGAATAATGCGGAACCATAAGACGGTGTCACAGTTGATGTTAACACAGTCACACTCGATCGTCTCAGTGCTCAGGATTTTAGGATAAAGAGCCTTGACTGGTTCTTGAGTCAGCATCTGGCTTAAACCTGTGGAGTAGAAAGAGGAGAACATTAGAGATCTTAATGAGCATTACTTGAGGAACGTATTTGGACAATAAGGTCTCTTTTCCTTCATAGGAGTTCTGAAGCCAAAAATTACGTCCGGTGTCTTGAAAGGACCTCTAAATCTTATTTCAATTCTCAAAGCTGGCACGTTCATCATCTGGTGCTTGTGTAGTTTGGAGGAAAACCCCTCAACGATGTATTTTTTTTCCTTCGTAGCAATATCAACACCGATTGTAATGTCACAGTTGTACTTTAACCAAAGCGAAAAACAACTACGGCCATTGTATATATTTCAACAAGCCGTGAAAATGCATGACGTCTGTGTTGTTTGTTTGTTCTACCATTGGTTTTATCCGTCGATATCGACGTTTGCGTCTGAATCTGAGTCTAAATAGAAATGCAACTGGCAATATTGAAACATTTTCTCCAAGAGTGCCCCAAAGCCAAACTAAAACTGCACTATGAAGAAATCTACATTATGCAATATTTGACAAAGGCCGTCATTTGAAGAGTTATGTCATCCAATCTAAGAAGCAGCTACAAAGCATTTTCCATGAGTTTTCAAGCCATGTGTGTAGGCACATATACATAAATAACTACGTCTTGCAATCACTTGTTTTGAAACATCTAGACGTAAGCGGCAGACCTTTTGTGAAAGTCTGTACCTGGTTTTTAAGGCGGCTGGATGAGCGTGCCATTTGTGCAAAGAATTGTGAAATTCAAAAACTGCGTAGTGTTTGAGAACGCACCAAACTGACTTGATAAGATGTCAACTGAGTTAAAGGGAAGATAGTAAATATTCAGCAGGTTTCTCTGCTTTACAAAGATGCCAAACGATCTGGAGAACTGCTGCAGAGCACAAATATGCCGAGCGTCATTCCCTTAAGACTTTCATATCAAATCAGGAGTAAATTGTACAAAATGTACACAAGCATCCCCAACCCCAACCCAAACCTGCTGCATTTAGTTTTTCGTTGATTTCAATGACACAAAAACAGCTCATGCTTTAAGTAAAACTACAGAGCAGCACCGGTTTGAGCCGAGAGCGGCATCCAACGCTTCGGGCTCCTGACAGAAATAAAGAATCCTGCTGACAACATTGTAGGTTTACAAAACCAAAAGGAAAGCTTTAAGATCTTACCAAATTTTGGGACCATCATTAGGATCCACGCCAGCAACAGTGGGACCATGGTGTCAGGTCGCCAGTGTGTTTAGGAGTGTAGGCAGATGTGAGGGGTGGCTAAAGGAAGGTGCTGACACTTTCTGTTCCTGCTATCTGTCTGTCAGAGTTGATGGGAGGAACTGAGCTGACAGTCATCAGTCATCCTGCTGTAGCGTGCAGGGGTGCTCTGATTGGCCTACACACCAGCCTTGGTGCACAGGCCACACCACAGGCTGCTGGCAAAAATCAGATCAATAATAATAATAATGGATTCCATTTATATCGCGCTTTTCTTGGACACTCGAAGCGCTCACAATGGTTCCAATTGTTCCTTCACTGCTCATTGGTACGTGGTGGTGGTAGACTACACGTGTAGCCACAGCTGCCCTGGGCCAGACCGACAGAGGCGTGGCAGCTAACGGCCTCTCTACCGGAACATTGTCACGTAAGTTCAAAAAGTACATAAAATAAATAGTTGGCAGAAGCAAGCAGCATAAAAGGAGGTTCTCATCCCTCTATTGTAACACTCTTGACAGTTTCTTTACAACATAGCCACCAAACAAGTGTTTTCACCTCACCGTCAAAAGGTTCGGTTCCACGTACACGGCAAGAGTTGTCTCGCATCTTATGGAGTATGACAAACTAATATGATTTCAATTCATTTCGTGTTTCATGAGAGACTATATCACATCGCATATCAACATAAAAAAAAGTTGTTTCTTCTGGGAGCCGCAGTTTGCTGTGCTGTGGTCTCTGCCCAGGTGTGTGACCTAGAGTTCAGCAGAGCCCTGCAAGCACACATCAGTCTCACTGCAGAGCAGAGAAAGAGAATACCCTCACACACAGCAGAAACACTGACATTACTCAGGCAAACTCCGACCCACAGTGCTGCATTTAGTAGTTATTCATTGGTATGTTTATACAGCTCCTGGAGTTCTGTCTTAGAAACTCCTACAACTGAAGTCAGTGAGGGTTTGGCGCAAGTGAGCAAAATAAATCATGTTTCTATTTAGACATGAAATGATTATAATTCAGTTCAATAGGAAAATCATTCATTCTTCATTTATGACATGATTTAATTATCTGCGAATAAATGAATAAAATAACTGACATTTATAAAGAATTAACATCCTAATGACACTGAAAAGTCCTTTGAGTTCAAAACCTGGAACGAAAGGTAAAATGTCTTTGTAATAGGAAAATATAATGTTTGCCGTCCACTCAAGTGACCTTAAGCTCTGAGAGCTGTGGGGTTCTTAAAATGCCTGTTACTGTAGGAAGAAAGCACAGCGTGGACTTCCTCACCACTGACGTTCCTGTGCCGGTTTACTCTCCTTAAACAGCCCTGAATTCACTGTTAATACACATCTATACTGTAGTGAGACCATGTATTCATATTACCTTTGTACTGATGGAGATAGTTGTTGCAGTGTGGACACGCTGGACGTACTGTGTTGATTTGGTTTAGTAAAATACAGTATTTACCATATTTAGATTTTTCTTCCTATTCAGCTGTGAGTCTGAGCAGTCACATGATCCCGACTGTCTCTCTGTCCATGACCTTTCTGATGACTGACTGACCTCACACAGTTCATGTTTATACCGAGGTCTAATACATTTTTAAACCTCACTACTTTTGAAGACATGCTTGGTGTGACCATGTACTCGTATAACCTTTTTTTGACTGCAGCCTCCTCTTCTTTGTTCTTTGTTTGACTCTGCAGAAGACGGGCCCAAACGGGGCTCTCAAGGTTACTGAGCACCATAAGCTAACCACCCACATATCTTTGATGATACCCTTTCAAGGTTTCCTGAAAACGACATACTGGCCAGCCACACATTTGTCTACAGAATGCACAGTAGCTAACACATACTGTACACACACGCCGGCTCCTTAGCATGAGTGGATGGCGTTTCTTAAATTCACTGAGCACAACTTTTCCTGAACAAGTTTAGTTTTTCCCTCCACATCTGATGGTCATAGGAGAGTTTTGCACAACAAACTTGGCGTGACGACGGACTAACACTGACTCAGATGGAGGGCCTGCTGCTTAAAAGGCCCATCCCTTGAAAAAGCAGCGTGCATCTGAAGGATCGGTTTGAAGTTCTTTGAACGTTTCCAACCCTGATGTTGTTTAACGTGCTTGTTGCTATTGTACTAAATTCAATTTTCATGATTAGAGTTGATTGATATTTATGATAAAAAGGGGAAAATATATTGTTTGACGTCCACTCAAGTGACCTTAAGCTCCAAGAGCTGTGGGGTTCTTAAAAGGCCTGTTACTGTAAGAAGAAAGCACAGCGTGGACTTTCCCACTGGGAGCAGCTTTCCACGGCCGGCTTCTCCTGGCTCTTAAACAGCCTTAAATTCACTGTTAATACACATTTATACCTTACTGCTCACACACACAAAGCCTGCAGATAAAAGATAGACACGGCTCCCTCTTAGTTGGAGCTGATCAAACTGCACTGGCGTGTGTGGTCGCTCTCTTTGCGCTCAAGTACAAAGTTGCTTTGTTGTTCTTTAAAGCGTCTCACTGTGAGTCTGCTTGTTAACACTCAAATTTCCACTGCACTCTTCACAGCGTTTGATGTTATAATAAAGAGGCAACAGACCCAATATACTTAAGTTTGAGTTGATCCAGAAGTTTAGACAGATTGTATTTGAAAAGACGACAGAAGACCAGGATTTAGAATGATTCTGTCTACTTAGGGATATTTCAGGTAGCTTTTTTCATCTATTTTATAAATTTACATCTACATGTCACAAGTAAATGAGAAGACGTGCAGGAGATCCTCCATGTCTTAGCATTTATTTCTATCCCAGCTAAGAAAAACATGAGATCCAATGATTTTCATACCTTATACACACCCTTAACCCAGTATATAATTACCTAAATGTATGTTATTTGCTGTAAAACACACACACAAAAAAAAGTGTAAATCTTTACACATGCAAACTTTGAACCGCTGAGTGTTGGATCGTTATCTGTTATGAATGACAGCTAATAAAAATCAAAAGAGCTGTTTTAATTCCTTACTTTTTGGTTATGGCATTAAAAGACTGAGGCAGAGCCTGATGATGATGATGATGATGATGATGATGATGATGATATATACAGAATATACAGAACCTATTTCTTTAAAAGAAATGTGATTTCTTATGTATATTTTCTATTCTATAAGATTTGCAGATTGTGTTTTCTTCTGTTTAGCTGCTGCACCGTAGATGCCTTTGAAGATGATAATTTTGATACTGTATTGTGTTTCACAGTGAGAATTGACAATAAACAGTTGACTTTGATGATGATGATGATGATGATGATGATGATGATGATGATGAAGAACTGAAGAGGTAGAGTGACATTTAAGATTGACAAAGGATACTTGTTTTCATTTTGAGCATTTTTCCTCATATTGCCCAACCGGCTGCTTCATATTTCTGTGTTGCCACTCATTAACTGTTCAAACTTCGTATTATCCAAAGAACTCACAAGTCCTGGATAAAATTGGAGATCTTTTAAAACAAACATGTCTCTGGAACTATTTTGTGTTTTAAGAAGGTGGGTACAGTCTTAAGGTGAGAGGATGTGGGCAGCCTGCAGCTTTACGGGGGTCGAGGATCCGAGAGAGACAGGGAACGAGACCACAGGATTCTTTGAAAACAGGAGATCTCGGGGGGGCTTCAGAGCTGCTCTCTACACATCGCAGATGTACGAACCCTTTGTTGGTCTCTGCTTCAATGCTTTCTGTGAGACGCTGAGCGGCTGTTTGCCTCTCATGTCAGTTCTCTGCTCAAGCAAGTTTGTTACAACCGTAGAAAAGTCTGGCACCTTCTTCTACATCACAGATGTAGGACTTCATTTTATTCCCAACAATCCACCAAAGTCCAGATATTATATCTAATATCCCCCATTTAAAGTAACTAAATGTTGTTTTTGTCTTTCACGTTTTTTAAGAATATTTTGTCTTCGAGCAACCACCAAATCTTTTTAAATAAAAGAAAGACAAAGACAAGCTGCAAGTGGTTTATTTTCTTTTGTCCCTGCTCTGCTCAGGTTTAACGTCGCCGACCTCACGCACTGGGAAAGCCTGGGAGATTTCATAAGACTGTAAAATTCAGAAAAGATTTTCTTAATAACAGGTTCACCCTCACTAATATGACTTGATTTTATTCGGTGACATGACACCACATATGAGAAGTAAAGGTTGTTTATTCTGAGCAGCGGTCTGCCCAGGTGTGTGACCTCAACACATTAGGTGTACCCAAATCATGAAACAGGTCGTTACCCAAGCCCGGTGTTGAAAGTGTCACGCTGTTCTGGACACATCTAATCTTTCCATCTGCACTTTTGAGCGGATCTTTGGTCGTCAGGACAGTGGTGGGAAGCTATCGTGAAACAACACTCGGTTCCTGCATACTTTTCTCTCCTTCCAGCGCTGTACGCTGCCTATTGTTAGTCTCATCGTGTTTCGTTTCTAAACATGAATTCTGACTTTTGTAGAGAGCTGCCCTCATTTGAACCGTTGCACCTGTATGACCCCAAACATTTTGTGTGTTGTTTCCATGTGCAGAATCAGCCATAACACATGAACACTGTGCAGATGAAGGAAATGCCCCTGATGCTCTCGTTCTTTTTTTCTTTCATATTTCTGATGCACCACCAATTTGTGCAGCAGGTTTAGAGAGAGTTATTCAGCTTTTATACGACTACTCTGTCTGCATGTCTGATCCACTTCTTTCGGCCCCTGCAGCTGTGAGCTCTGACTGATTTAAATAACTCGCTTCTACCACCTGACGGTTTGTGTTTCCTTCACCCAAGTGCTGAATGAAGCTCAACAACGCCATCCACAGACCTGTGCAGGTTTTACAGTTTATTCTTCATCACCATCACAACACTGCATCTTAATGACTTGTTTCAAAGGTTTGAAGGATTGATGAAAACATGAAAGACTTTAATATCACAGCCAACAACTCGCTACTTACAACAAGATGATGTTGGAAATTACATTTGTTATGATCTGGTGCTTTATAAATCAAGCTGAAATGAATTGCACTGAAAGACAACTGAAAGACAGTCATGTTATAGTAAGTGACAGCTGATCATATTGTCCATTTTAGGTTTCCCAAAATGTCAACAGTTCAGAGGACAAAGTTCAGACGGTCCTGCTCGTTTAGCAACCTAGGATAGAGTCGTCCCACAGCTTCTCCTCCTCAGTCCTAGTGTCAGCTTTCCCTTTCGTTTTCTTCTCTTTCCTAGATTTGGGTTGAGCTGCGTTGCCCTGTCCACCCTCCATCTGTTCCGTTTCAGCTGGTAAATGCGCTTCAGTCTCTTTCTCAGCCTCCATCGTGTCCTCTTTCTTGATTGAGTCCACCTGCTTTTCTTCTCTGTCCAACTCAAAGATCTCCTGAATGGATTTTTTTTCTTTTTGCTTCTTTGTGCCGTGACATTTGAGCCTTTTTCTCCTCCTTTCATCCTCGGATTCTTCCAAGTTATACTCAGACTCCCTTTTCGGACGCTTCCTTCCCTTTTCTTTCTTGTCTGACTCCCCGTGTCCTCCCTTCCTGTCTCTGTCTCTCCCAGATCTTCTGATCCTCCGCTTCCCTCTGTGTCTGTATACACTATCGTCACTGTCGCTGCTGGTGTCAGTGCTGGAGGAAGAATATGAAGTCGATGAGGAGGTAGAATATGTAGAGGAACTTGAAAGTCTTCTGTCCCGCCCACTCTTCATGGGCCAATGGCTGAACTGTGGGGAACCTGAGCATGGGTGGAATGGTGCTGGGTTGTCCCACTTGTGGGGCGGCATGGATGGACGGAGATAAGACGGATGCCATGTTCCAGTGTTGGAGTTGTGAGGGAGGTTAAACCTAGCAGATTTCTCTCCTGTCATATCCCACTGGCCTAATCTTTCCTGCTTTTCTTCATCATCATCTTCATCCTTCTTCTGCATCCCGTCTTGAGGAAGACCTAGACTGGTCTTGGGCGTGATTCCGCGAGCTTTCTGAGCCTGAATGTAATCTGCCAGCTCGTCTGCAAATGTGCCGTAGGCTTTAGGCTGGCATTTCGAAACGTCACTAATCTTCTTCTCCCTGTGCAATAACGACATACAGGCCACAATAAATTAATTTGATCATGAAAAAGTACCTGACAGAAATGAGGGCTAGTAATAACATACAGCGCCTGGAAATAATCAAACCTTCACACCTTTGCACATCCAGCAGACCAAGTCAATGCAACTTGCTGACAGCTAACGGCAGCTGTTCGCCTACTGCAGCAGCCACTGAGTGCACGTAAGATAAGTGCACGCAACTGCCTTGGAAACGAGCAGGAAGTCCAGTTGATTGGCAGACAGGTCTAGGAATCATTTCCCACCCCAAATTATTATTATTTTTATTTTTATTAGGGCCCGAGCACTTACAGTCCGAAGGTCCTATCGTATCTGTAGGAATTTTCCTTTTTATCCTTATTTTTCCGATGAAAGGAGGGCCTTTTTTTCCCCCTAAACATGCCCCAAAAGTCACCAAATTTTGCACGCAACCAGGCCTGGCGATAAATTTCATATTTAATGGTTTGCATTATTGGACGTGGCAAAATGGCTCAACAGCGCCACCTAGAAAACTTTGTGCCTCAAGCCCCACAATACGGTTTGACGTACATGCACGAAAATCGGTACACACCTGTATCATGTCGCAACTTAAAGAAAAGTCTCTTGGCGCCATGGCTGAAACTGAACAGGAAGTCGGCCATTTTGAATTAATCGTGTAATTTTGGTACAATTTATGCCATTCCTTCGGCAGTAAATGCGGCCCGAACCGCAACGTGCACCCAGGTGTGTTATACATCAAAATGTGCGTCTCCATCCTGCGACAACACGCATACATTTTTTCTTTCAAAAGCGTTACCGTGGCAACGCTAGACGCCAAAAAGCGCGCCCCCCTTCATCTGATTGGTCCATATTTGATAGTTCCTTTTTTCTGCCATAACTTTTGAATGGTTTGATATAGAGAGTCGTGGGTGGTGTCATCCGCTAAATGTCCAGGAATGAAGAATCTACATGCAAGTCATACAAGCATTTCCACTGCAGCTTGTTATTATTATTATTATTTTTACATTGTCCCAACTGCCACAGATGACAAATGTCTGTTTTACATTAATCTCATGACACGTATTTGATTATTTGTTAATGAAAAAATGTATTTGAACCAATGAAACAAAAAAATGCTTCTTTAAATGATCACTTACTCCACCTTAAGATACTATAGACCTACACAGGTTAAGACCTATGCTGATCCTACTCAATACATATATACAAATATATATATATATATATATATATATATATATATATATATATATATATATATACATATATACAAATATACATATATATATATATATATATATATACATATATACAAATATACATATATACAAATATATATACACACATATACATATACATATGTATATATATGAATAGACATCTAAATATTCATGGAAAATATTACAAAACTGAAAAGTAGCTGATGGTATGCCGCTAATCCTGTAGTGTAACATGTGGCGTCAGCCACTAATTAAAGTCTAAAAGCTGCTGGTACTGAATTGAAACCAATTCATTTTTACAGAGCAGTTGCTTTTTGACATTACTGGTGGGTTGTGGTTGATGATCATACTGTCATAACATTCCTACAGGTGTGATCCAACTTACTGACCACGAAGAGCAAGAAAAGGTGGTTTAATTAAATCAACATGAAAACGTAGTCTTATCTATTAATTGGTTGCCGCATTTCAAAACGGCAAATTGTGCAACATTATATATGCTTTCTGATTCAGGAAAGACTTATGTTTAGGTTAGCTTAAGCAACTAAAGCTGCTGTTGGATCAGAAAAGCAAAGGCTGGCGTATATGCTGCCGCCTCAGCCACTTTTTCACTGCTGGAGTCACTTGTTGCAAAAGACCTGTCGCGGCTGGTTAAATTTGAGCGTAACAGAGATTAAAAACTGAAGTACCAAAAAGAATAAAGCATGATCAGAGTAGATGTGGTGTGTTTGATCTTACCTGATCTGGTGTTTGCTTCCCTGCATGTGAGTGTGGTACGTCTCCACAGAGTTTGTTTGCACACCACACACCTCACACGTCAGGGAGTTGGCTGGAGACAGAAACGAGTGGAAAAGATGAAGATATGTACAGATGGCTCATAAAAATTCAGACATCTAACTCCCATTCATTTAATGTATTTAATGTATTCTAAGTTGGTTTTTTTTCAAACTCCTTTCCACTTTCCAACTCTTCTCAACAGACATGTAAAAACGCTGACTCCCTTTACCGTCCTTTCCCTCCAAGATCCCGTCTTACCTTCTTGTACCTGCTTGGCCTGATTCCTCTGGTGCTTGCGTCCGTTGTAGTGCTGCATGGCCATCTGAGGGTTGTTGAAGAGGGCAGAACAAAGGCGGCAGAACTTGTTGGGATCCTTCAGATCGAGCTCATTGCTGGGAAGAGCTGGGCAGGCCGCTGCATCCACGCGCAGCTCCACGTTGCGGTCTGGGGACGGTTTCTGGTCACAGTCAGCAGCATACTGAGTGAGGCTTGGTGGAAGATGTACTTCTGTGTTTCTGTCTGTAGATGCTTCGAAAAGAAGACGAAATTCAGAGAAGTTTGTGTTTATTCATGTTATAGTCACTGAATCATGAAGCAACACAATCCTCTTCAGTCATGCAACACTTGCCTGGTGAGTGAAGACTATTTTTACGGAGGTTTTTTGCATGAACTTTGCCGTCATAGTGCGACTTTGCCACCACGTCAGAACTAAACACCATGTTACACAGCTCACAGAAACGGTTTTTGTCATTAGACATGGCCTGCTGTAAAAAACAGACATCAAACAGGCAGGTCAAAAGACAGAAATCTGATTTCTGACATAGCAGGTAAACTGAGTACAAAAAAAGGAGATTATTAACTAAATTCAATTTAACCACATTGAATTAGGGCTGTGCGATTAATCGATTTTAAATCTAAATCGGATTTATTAATCAAGACGATGTTAAAAAAAGGAAAATGGATTTTACTTTTTTGCAGCTGGCTGCATTACAGACAGAGCTCGTCTAGTCATCTTTGTTTGGTCAAGAAAATTGTAAATGTTGTCACTTTACTAAACTCAAGGAGGATTTACAGTATCTTTCAATTGCACTTCATTCCCAATAGGGAAATTTGTTTGCCATTTTTCTTTAAAAATAAAGTTAAAATATTTGAAACAATTTATTCCATTGTCTTTTGTAGTTTTACCCAAAAAAAAAATCGAAAAACGAAAATCGGGTTTTCAAAGAAAAAAATCTGGATTTTATTTTTGTCCAAAATCGCCCAGCCCTACATTGAATCTTATAAATGTGATTCATCTTTTGAAAGAGAGATTGTTAAAAATGTAATACGATGCCTTTTGCCTTCTTTAGTCTACCATTGGGCCGATGCTCATTTTTCATAATTTCGGTAACAGGTCACTCCAAAAGTAAGGAACAAAATCTGTGGTGAGCACTAACCGGACACCCTGCCGTCTTCTCTTCTCTGAAGGCTTTAATGTACGTCTTCACTTTGTGAGCATGCTTCTTTCCCTGTAAAATGGGCAAAATGGGAGGAATTACTACACCGTGTCATGTCAATAAAACTGCACCACAGGTCTGAAAGCAGGACCTGGGAAGCTCGGCTTCAGACCTGATAGTGGGACGATCTGTGATATTCGCCCATCAGCTTGGAGCAGCACAGATGGCAGTAACTGGTTGTGATGAGACCGTCCAGCAGCTCTTTCTCACTCTTGTCTCCTGTGTCGCAGTGAACAGAAAAAAAAAAATATTTGAACCTCCGGGCTAAATAACAAGCAAAGTATAATTACTCTCTGTTAAAATAAATTAATTTTGGGAGCTCAGTGGGTTGAGCGGGCGCCTTTGCAGAGGCTGTAGCTCTGTATTGCAATGTCTCCCCTCTCTCTCTACACAGCTACCTACTTTCTCAATAAAGGCCACTAGTGCCAAAAAGAAGAACCTTTTAGAAAAAACTAATTTTGGAGTAACCTTGTCTCAAGAAACATACATTTTATCTACATCCACAAAAATGTTAAAATTTAAATTTGTATTATTTAATTAAATATTGCATAGAGATGAGGCTCAAGGGTGAAACCTAAAAGTTTCCATCTGTTGAGGTTTTTGTTTTTTGGGGGGAGAAATATGTATGAGAGAAAACACAAGCAGCAAAATTAAATGAAATGTTTTGATTGTGGGATATCTGTTCCTTCTGTCAAAACAATTTAAAATATTAGCCTGGAACTCTGAAGTGCATCACATAGGAGGAGGCAAATTGCTTCTTCTTTACCAACTCTCTAAGGACTCAACTGTGCTCCGAAAGGAATTCATTTTCAAGCCGGATTAGAATCAATTACAATGGCAAAATAAAGGGGTTATGAGGGTCACTACTTGATAAAACTAGATGTTGTATTTACCATACTGGTCCTCTATGATTTCACGCTTTAACTATAATGCCTACATGGTCAACCGTATCTCCCCATGCCAACCCATCCATCTACCGGTTGGTAACAAATGATGCTTCAACTGCTCATTTAAAGAAAGAATTTGCCGTCACTTCTTTTGCTTTAAACAAATTCCATGATGAAGTTTCATTACCAGGACCAATTAGTTAATTACTGCTTCTAAAAAAAAATGATACACTTTGATATATGGGTAAAAAAGCCATCCTCTATTGAGCAATCTGTGTGAATAGCTGTTAAAATCATGTCGAGGTTGCTGAACATCTGTAACTACACGTCATGGTCAATATATTATACCTTTATTTCTTAATTTAAATCAATTATATACAGTACAGACCAAAGGTTTGGACACACTTCCCCATTTGTTTGAATGAGGTGTGTCCAAACTTTTGGTCTGTACTGTAAATATGTGTGATGAAAATCGATCTGCACCTCCCAAATATTAATAATGACTATGAAACTGACAGATAAGACCAATCAAGAGAAAGAATACTAAAGATTAACCAGCTTTAATCCGTTTTAAGCTCCTGTGCTATAGTTTCTTTGCAGAATTTCATCACAATCATATACCACAATTTAGTTAAACCATGTGTAGAGCTCAAAAGTAAGTTTTTAATACTGCCTGAGGTAAAGCTACTTAGGTATTCAAAAGACTGTACTTACCAAATGACAGTCACAGTAGCAGTTCACAACAAAACAAATGACTTGTATCATTTAAATACAGTTTTATAATGATAGAAGATTTTTGAAGATGTCTTTATTCTACTATA
Source organism: Cololabis saira (assembly GCF_033807715.1). Classification (NCBI taxonomy): domain Eukaryota; kingdom Metazoa; phylum Chordata; class Actinopteri; order Beloniformes; family Belonidae; genus Cololabis; species Cololabis saira. The sequence goes on from NC_084594.1 coordinate 33,276,898, forward strand.
ATCGAGAGCATCCCGTCAGGGAAGTATAACATGCTGGTGTGTGATTGTTCACACTCATAGCCGAATCCATATTCAGCATCTTTTCACAGCCACAAGCTGCAGTGAAGCAACACGCGACCTCAGCCACAAGCTCGGGCATTGCTTCACTACATTGTTTCTCAGCAAAGGACGACCAAAAGGGACGTCTTTGTGACATTTGTGCTTCTGAAAAGCTCTTGAAGCATCCAGCCGGATTGCGTTCACCGCTCCAGTCCATGTCGTCTATAGTACGGAAGAGTATTAGGGCCATGGAGTAGAAAAAATATTGGAGAGGGGAAGTTTTTTTTTTATTGTGCACTTCGAGAAAAAAGTCGAAATGTCGAGATAAATGTTGAAATACAATTTCAAGAATAAAGTTAAAATTCCGTGAATAAAGTCGACATTTTGACTTTTCTCTCAACATTTCGACTTTTTTCTCAACATTTCGGCTATTTTCTCGAAATTGTACTTCAACTTTATTCTTGACATTTCGACTTTTTCTCGAAATTGTACTTCAACATTAATCCCGACATTTCGACCTTTTTCTCAACATTACGACTTTTTTCTCAACATTTCGACTATTTTCTCGAAATTGTACTTCAACTTTATTCTCGACATTTTGACTTTTTTCACAACATTTCGACTTTTTTCTCGAAATTGTAGGCTACTTCAACCTTAATCTCGACATTTCGACTTTTTTCTCGAAGTGCACAATGAAAATAAAATCTTCTTCCTCCCAAACATTATTTTATTGTCTCCTGCTGGCCCTGATACTAATACTGATACTGATACTCTTCTGTATCTATGGTTCGGCCGTTGAGGTCTGGTCTCTCCTGAACAGCCTAACGGCTGATTTATGGTTCCGCGTTACACCAACGCAGAGCCTACGCCGTAGGCTCTGCGTCGATTTAACGCAGAACCATAAATCAGGCTGAACCATACACACGACACGGACTGCGCTTTGTGTCCGCCAGGATGCTCAGAGGACAGAAACACGGCTCAGATGGGTGAGCCCTGAACCGTCCAGTGCAAATGGACCTCTGAAACACTGAACCCAGCCCAGCCCAGTCCAACCTTTGCTCACTTCAAAGCTGGCGTTCGCGGATTTAGCTGAGAAGCTAACGCTGGTTTGGCACCAAGGGGGCCAACTAAGGCCTTATTTTCACGTTCTAAACAGAACTCACCTTCAACCTGGGCACTATCAAGTTTAATGTTTATTACTTTGTCACGATCTGTGACAGAGGTCGCGTTGGGGAAACTGGTCATGTTATTTAAGTCGTCTGGCTCCGCAGTGTGCGGAGTGCAGACATGAGAGTCCTCCATCTTTGGAACAAGTTGTCTGGCGCATGCGCAGTGAGGTCCGGGAGGATCGTCACGCCCACTAATAAGCCACGCCCACCGCCCAGCAGCTCGGAAAGGTTTGTGGGCGGGGCTTCACGGAACGTCATTACGTTTCTCCGTAGACCAACGTTCTTTGATTACGTCATACCAATACGTCACCAAGCAAGATTATATAAGCAACTAGTCCATAGAAGTATTCTGAATACTATTCAGTTATCGAGAGAGGAGTACAGCAACACCTACCGAAGCGACATTTCAGAGAAATATTTGATAATAACAATCAAATCAAAGTATTAAAAAACACAATTTAAACAACAGAACAGCAGAGTTTGCAGCAGAACATAAAAAAAATAATAAATTGCAAAAACACTCAAGAAAAGATGCCACAAAAACAAAACAAGTGTTATATGGTTACAGAGGAGAACCTAAAACCAATAATTCTAAAATATTTAGACAGGCTGACACCTGCACAATGGGCCATGGTGACAGTAGAGGAACTGGACCCAGACATACAAACCATTCTGGCTGACATGTTAAGTGAAATAATTCAAACCGTGTCAGCAAATATTTTGAGAGTTTCCTTGTCGAGACTGGCCCCTTTGGAAACCATCAAGCCTCAGCTGGGAGACGCCCTAGAAAAAAGTTTCTCTCAGCTTCTAGATGTCCCAGTGGACCAATGTGAAGGTGCGCGAGAGCTGACAAAAATGATAGAAAAGGAAATTGAGGAGAAAGTCAACTCTGGCATTAGCATTTCTTCAGACACAAGCAGTGAAGACGTGGAATTAGACAAGGACTTTTACGTGACCGGCTTTATCTCAAATATAAAGCGTCTGCGTTACATGGTGTCTCAAGCTGGCAGATGTCTTAAAACCAACTTGATGAAGCTGAACCTCAAGGGTCAGGCAGTGCGTTCGTCTCGAGGAGCCGCCATAAAAATCCCGTTGGAAGTTGGAGTGACTGACATCCTCAAAAAATGGTCGGAGCCACAAAACACGGCTTTAGAGGATGAAATTGTTTTTTTACTTCCCGTCCCCTCTTCTTCAGAAACAAGTAAAGCAGCGGCTAAAATTACCATCATGCTATTGAAAAACCTCAGAAGACGTAAAAGGATTTTTTGCAGTGGAACCAAAAAGATCTCCTCTACAATCTTCAACATGGGCTCAGTGGTTGATCAAGTGACAAATTATTTTCATTTAAACACATGTTCAGAGCATCGTGAATTCCAGTTCCTGGACTTTGCCAGGAAACAATTTGGCATTATGATTTCAGAATTGAAGAATGAATTTGACACAAAATATGAAAAATACATATTAAGCATTAAACGCACCTCAAGTCCCCCTCTGTTCGGAGACGACTACCTCCTACCAGTGAGTGGGATTGCAAACGTCAAATCAGACAGTTTTATGTCCAAAAAAACAAACATCAACGTAATGAAGCAGAAATATGCTCAATTGAACTTTGAAACAATCAAACTGGATCTCCTGAATTTGTTTAGGGCTATAAAAGAGTCAAGCAAAGCTGAAGACCTCCGCCTGGACAACATGATGTCCTCCAGTTACATCAAGAGGATTTCCAAGGAGCTGACTCTCAAACTTTGCAGCCACTGGATGCCTGACTGCACATATCAGCTGCCTCTCAGCAAGCTGGGAAAAACGCTGTCAGACTCTGTGGTTTGTGAAGTCGGAAGGATGCTGGGGGAAAGTAACATTTCTCCTGAGATAATCTATGCCATCACAGAGGATGCAGTGGGGAAGTTCCTCCAGCAAGTTATGCTGTGGGTGATAAAGACGTCAGGTGAAACAAGTTTCAGTGAAAAAATATTTGGAGCTCTGACAGACATTGAAAACCTCTTGACAGAATTGTTGCAACCAGCAAAAAAAGTGGTTTCTAAAGATGTGTTGACAGAGTCCAGAACAGTTACAACTGTTGACACTTCAGCACATCCCCATGATGGCAGTGAATTCCACATTCAAGTTGATAAATGTAAGAACAATGAAACTGCACTTCAGAATTTAACTGTAGATGAAGTGGCTCAAAAATTGGAATATACCCTGTCCTCAGAGGAAGTGTTATCTTCTTCCTACAAATATGCTGATGAATCATCACCTGACGTAATTGATGAAAAGTTAGATGATTGTTCCTTGTCCAAACCTGAGAGTTGCAGTAATTATCTTGTAACAACGTTACTATTGAGACTTCTCTCCAAATTCAGCGATCAGCCCTCAGAGCAGATATCACTAATACCTGCCACGCCCTTAATACTTGAGCGTCTGTTGCAGGTTGTGAATCCTGAAATGGAGAAACCAGACAATGGCATAGTTGAAGAAAATATAAAAGATCTTGCACATTATTTAGCTAACGACCTCCTCAGGACGTTTGGCTCCCCGAGAAAACTTTTGAAGGCTGCGATGAAGGCAGATGATCCGTCCTTTGATAGAGCCGTTCTTATCTGTCTTAAATATCAATTAATGATCAAAGTGAAACCACGCAGGAAGAACGTGTTCGCCAGATTCTTTTCATCGTTGCAGAAAGGTGTGGCAAAGTTCGTCTTGAGACTTGTCAAACAACCACCGCCATCGACTTTTCTTGAAACTGGACATGCACGAGTGCGTGCGTTTGGTCTCATACTTTGAAGAAGAAGAAAGAAAGAAAGAAAGAAAGAAAGAAAGAAAGAAAGAAAGAAAGAAAGAAAGCTTCCCTTAGTAGTCCCACAATGGGGAAATTCTTTCTCTGCATTTAACCCATTTTCTAGTTGAACTAGTAGCAGTGGTCTGCCATGCAATGGCATGGCGCCTGGGGAGCAGTAAGGGTTAAGGGCCTTGCTCAGGTGGTTGCAATCCAGGGGCTTGAACCTGGGTCGGCCAGACTCCAGCCCTCCTCTTTAACCACTAGGCTGCCACCCCCCCAAAGGGATGGTAGGGACGATATAACAGCATAACCTGCATGTTCAACTCATTATATAATGCAAATAAGGTTGCTTAAAAGTTGGTGGGGACAATTTGAGCCTCCTGAAAAGTTGGTAGTGTTATGTCCCTACCGTCCCTATGCAAACCTACGCCCTTGCACCTGGTTCAGTTTTAAATTGAGTTTTATTTGAAAACAGTTGGGTTTTCTCCGGGTGCTCCGGTTTCCTCCTACAGTAAAAAAAAAATATCCATTCTGTTTTTTGTTGGGGAGAAATAAATATTTGCCCAACCAGTCTACATGTGTTTTGTGTATCTGGAGAAGGCATTTGACCGTGTCCCTCATGCCATTCTGTGGGGGCTGCTGAGTGAGTATGGAGTCCGGGGCCCTCTATTAAGGGCTGTCCGGTCCCTCCATGATCGGAGCAGGAGTCTGGTTCACATTGCCGGCAGTAGATCAGACTTGTTCCCAGTGCATGTTGGACTCCGGCAGGGCTGCCCTTTGTCACCGGTCCTGTTCATCATTTTTATGGACAGGATTTCTAGGCGCAGCCAGGGGCCGGAGGGAATCCGGTTTGGGAATCACAGGATTTCGTCTCTGCTTTTTGCAGATGATGATGTCCTGTTGGCTTCATCAGACCGGGACCTTCAGCATGTGCTGGGGCGGTTTGCGGCCGAGTGCGACGCGGCAGGGATGAGAATCAGCACCTCCAAGACCGAGGCCATGGTTCTCCATCAGGAAAGGGTGGCATGCCTTCTCCGGGTGGGTGGAGAAGTCCTGCCTCAGGTGGAGGAGTTCAAGTATCTCGGGATCTTTCACGAGTGAGGGAACGATGGAGCGGGAGATTGACAGACGGATCGGTGCAGCATCCGCAGTTATGCGGTCGATGTACTGGACCGTCGTGGTGAAGAGGGAGCTGAGTCGAAAGGCGAAGCTCTCGATTTACCGGTCAATCTACGCCCCTACCCTCACCTATGGTCATGAACTTTGGGAAAGGACAAGATCGCGGATACAAGCGGCCGAGATGAGTTTCCTCCGCAGGGTGGCTGGACGCTCCCTTAGAGATAGGGTGAGGAGTTCGTCACCCGGGAGGAGCTCGGAGTCGACCCGCTGCTCCTTTACATTGAGAGGAGTCAGCTGAGGTGGCTTGGGCATCTGTACCGGATCCTCCTGGACGCCTCCCCAGAGAGGTGTTCCAGGCATGTCCCTCCTCCCTAGGGAAGTGTTCCAGGCATGTCCCACCGGGAGGAGACCCCGGGGAAGACCCAGGACACGCTGGAGAGACTATGTCTCTCGCCTGGCCTGGGAACGCCTCGGACTCCCCCCGGAGGAGCTGGAGGAAGAGCTGGAGGAAGAGATGGAAGAAGTGTCTGGGGTGAAGGAAGTCTGGGCATTTCTGTTGAGACTGCTGCCCCCGCGACCCGGGAACGGATAAAACGGCTTGAAAATGTTTTCAAGCTCTCCTCTTTTCCATCTCACCTGGCTCGGAGTAAATCCGGTCAGGTGGAGGGGATGATGCGACAACCCTGAGGCTGAAGGGTCCGGCTTCCAGTAGGCCCACCACCCGCAGGAAGGACCATGGCAGGCCGGTGCATTGTGGGCTGGGTAGCAGTCGTGGCGGGGTGCCTCGACGACCCAATCCCTGGACATCAACCCTCACAGTGGGGACATGGAATGTCACCTCGCTGGGGGGGAAGGAGCCGGAGCTTGTGCATGAGGTTGAGAGATACCGGCTAGAGATAGTCGGGCTCACCTCCACACATAGCTTGGGCTCTGGAACCCAGCTCCTTGAAGGGGGCTGGACCCTCCACTACTCTGGAGTTGCCCAGGGTGAGAGGCGGTGGGCTGGTGTGGGCTTGTTTATAGCCCCTCAGCTCAGTCGCCATGTGTTGGAGTTCACCCCGGTGAACGAGAGGGTCGCTTCCCTGCGCCTTCGGGTCGGGGATAGGTCTCTCACTGTTGTTTGTGCCTACGGGCCGAACAGTAGTGGGGAGTACCCGGCCTTCTTGGAGTCCCTGGGAGGAGTACTTGATAGTGCTCCAACTGGGGACTCCATTGTTCTACTGGGGGACTTCAACGCTCACGTGGGCAATGACAGTGATACCTGGAGAGGCGTGATTGGGAGGAACGGCCTCCCTGATCTGAACCCGAGCGGTGTTTTGTTGTTGGACTTCTGTGCGAGTCACAGTTTGTCCATCACGAACACCATGTTCAGGCATAAGGGTGTCCATCAATGCACGTGGCACCAGGACACCCTAGGCCGGAGGTCAATGATCGACTTTGTTGTCGTTTCATCTGACCTTCGGCCGCATGTCTTGGACACTCGGGTGAAGAGAGGGGCTGAGCTGTCAACTGATCACCACCTGGTGGTGAGTTGGATGCGCTGGCGGAGGAGGAGGTTGGACAGACCGGGCAGACCCAAACGGATTGTGAGGGTCTGTTGGGAACGTCTGGCTGAGCCCTCTGTCAGGGACATCTTCAACTCCCACCTCCGGGAGAGCTTCTCTCGGATCCCGGGGGAGGCGGGGGACATCGAGTCCGAGTGGACCATGTTCTCTGCCTCCATTGTCAACGCGGCGGCTCGAAGCTGTGGACGCAAGGTCTCCGGTGCCTGTCGTGGCGGCAATCCTAGAACCCGGTGGTGGACACCGGAAGTACAGGATGCCGTCAGACTGAAGAAGGAGTCCTACCGGGCTATGTTGGCCGGTGGGACTCCTGACGCAGTAGATAGGTACCGGCAGGCCAAGCGGGCCGCGGCTCGGGCAGTCTTGGAGGCAAAAACTCGGGTCTGGGAGGAGTTCGGGGAGGCCATGGAGGAGGACTTTCGGTCGGCCTCGAGGAAATTCTGGAGGACCGTTCGGTGCCTCAGAAGGGGGAAGCAGTACTCTGCCGGCACCATTTATGGTGCTGGTGGGGAGCTGTTGACCTCGACTGGGGACATTGTCGGACGGTGGAAGGAATACTTTGAGGATCTCCTTAACCCGACTGACATGCCTTCCACTGAGGAAGCAGAGGGTTGGGGCTCGGAGGCGTGCTCATCCATCACCCAAGCCGAGGTCACCGAGGTGGTTCGTAAGCTCCTCGGTGGCCGGGCACCGGGGGTGGATGAGATTCGCCCTGAGTACCTCAAGTCTCTGGATGTTGTAGGGCTGTCTTGGCTGACACGCCTCTGCGACATTGCATGGAGGAAGGGGACAGTACCGCTGGGGTGGCAAACCGGGGTGGTGGTCCCTCTGTTTAAAAAGGGGGACCGGAGAGTGTGTTCCAACTACAGGGGGATCACACTTCTCAGCCTCCCAGGGAAAGTCTACGCCAGGGTACTGGAGAGGAGATTACGGCCGATAGTCGAACCTCGGATTCAGGAGGAACAATGCGGTTTTCGTCCCGGTCGTGGAACACTGGACCAGCTCTATACCCTCCGCAGGGTGCTCGAGGGTTCATGGGAATTTGCCCAACCAGTCTACATGTGCTTTGTGGATCTGGAGAAGGCATTTGACCGTGTCCCTCGTGCCATTCTGTGGGGGGTGCTGAGTGAGTATGGAGTCCGGGGCCCTCTACTAAGGGCTGTCCGGTCTCTGTATGATCGAAGCAGGAGTCTGGTTCGCATTGCCGGCAGTAAGTCAGACTTGTTCCCGGTGCATGTTGGACTCCGGCAGGGCTGCCCTTTGTCACCGGTCCTGTTCATAATTTTTATGGACAGGATTTCTAGGTGCAGCCAGGGGCCGGAGGGGATCCGGTTTGGGAACCTCAGGATTTCATCTCTGCTTTTTGCAGATGATGTTGTCCTGTTGGCTTCATCAGACCGGGACCTCCAGCATGTGCTGGGGCGGTTTGCGGCCGAGTGCGACGCGGCAGGGATGAGAATCAGCACCTCCAAGACCGAGGCCATGGTTCTCGACCGGAAAAGGGTGGCATGCCTTCTCCGGGTGGGTGGAGAAGTCCTGCCTCAGGTGGAGGAGTTCAAGTATCTCGGGATCTTGTTCACGAGTGAGGGAACAATGGAGCGTGAGATTGACAGGTGGATCGGTGCAGCGTCCGCAGTAATGCGGTCGATGTACTGGACCGTCGTGGTAAAGAGGGAGCTGAGTCAAAAGGCGAAGCTTTCGATTTACCGGTCAATCTACGCCCCTACCCTCACCTATGGTCATGAACTTTGGGTAGTGACCGAAAGGACAAGATCGCGGATACAAGCGGCCGAGATGAGTTTCCTCCGCAGGGTGGCTGGACGCTCCCTTAGAGATAGGGTGAGGAGTTCGGTCACCCGGGAGGAGCTCGGAGTCGAGCCGCTACTCCTCCACATTGAGAGGAGTCAGCTGAGGTGGCTTGGGCATCTGTACCGGATGCCTCCTGGACGCCTCCCTAGGGAGGTGTTCCAGGCATGTCCCACCGGGAGGAGACCCCGGGGAAGACCCAGGACACGCTGGAGAGACTATGTCTCTCGGCTGGCCTGGGAACGCCTCGGACTCCCCCCGGAAGAGCTGGAGGAAGTGTCTGGGGTGAGGGAAGTCTGGGCATCCCTGCTGAGGCTGCTGCCCCCGCGACCCGGTAACGGATACAGCGGGAGAAAATGAGTGAGTGAATGAGTAATAAAGTCAGATGAAGCGTTCCAAACCAAAAAGAATGAGCCCTCTAGTGTATCTCTCCGTTGCCTTGAACAGGCTGTGTGCTGCAAAATGTGCTGCAATTCCGGGCCCGAATTTCCCGTGCTGTCCTGCAGATGTGATGTCAAATGACGCTGCATGCGCGTTCTCCCGTGCTGGCTTCGCTGTTGGCTGCAGTACCCCCGACATGGGACAAACACATACAGAGAATAGTAACAAAAATTGGAAATATTTTATCAATTATCAGGTGATGCAAAAAATATCTTACGCCACAAACCCCTAATCAAGTAATTCAAGCATTGGTTTTGTCACATATCAATTATTGTACTGTTGTCTGGACAAACACATCATTGGGAAATATAAGAAAGCTGCAACTGGCTCAGAATAAAGCAGCACATGTTGCTTTTTCATGTGGAAGAAGGACAAATGTTGCTAAAATGCATGACAGTCTCTGTTGGCTAGATGTAAGAAATAGATTGTTGTACTTGCTGATGGTGTTTATAAGAAATGTTATTATTACAAAAATGCCAAGACTTTTATATAGAAAATTAACCTTCAGTTCAGAAACACATAACTATTCAACAAGACATGCTGCTAGAGGCTGCTTTACCTTACCAAAATCTAACTCATCTGCTGGCACAGTGATATACTACGGAGCCCCTAAAGGGACATGGATTTTTATTTTTGTATATAATGAGTTTTACGTGCGCACGTGAAACATTTAAGTGAGCACGTAAAGTTGTTTACGTGAGCACGTAAAACGTTTATGCACTCACTAAAAAGTTTCACGCGCTCTCGCAAAACTTATAAGTGAGCGCCTAAAAGTTATTTACGTGAGCGCGTAAAAACAAGTACATGGGAGTATTGCTGGAACAGGAGACCCTCCAGTTGCGCCCTGCTCTGTTTATGAATGGAAATGACATTACAGGATTTAGCTGAGCTATATTTTAAACTGGGACTCCATTATAAGGACATTACCACTTTGCTTGCAAGTAAACAACTTTACGTGCTCACTTAAAGGTTTTACGTGCGCGCGTAAAGGTTTCACGTGCACGCGTACAACTCATTATAAAAAAATTAAAATCCATGATGCTCCGTAATATACAGAGCAATGAAGGAGTGGAATTCACTTCATGATTATGTAACGCAACAGAAAATGTGCTTAGTTTTAAAATGAAACTAAAAGATTATTATTCAACACAAAATTTTAAGGATTAATATTTAATGGGGTACTCATATTGTTGGGTCATGGCATCTTTGCAATGTAACAAAAGTATTCGTGATGATTCAATGTAGGAGCTTGTGTTGTATGTTTTGTTGATTATATGTTTTGTATGTGTGAATTTTTGTGTTTATGTGAATGAGTATTTTTTCTGTTTGGTTTGTATTGTGTGTACACTGTATTGTCACTCATGAGAATATGAAGACCCCAGGAAGAATATCTGCTGCTTTGCAAAAGCTAATTGGGATCTTAATAAAACAAACAAACAAACAAACAACTCTGAAACTCAGTAGGATTATTTTACATTTCAGTAGGATTATCTTTCTGGACAAAAAAAAAGAAAAACAATTAAAAAATGTAAGAGTAATTTTATTTTGTTTTTTCTAAGCACATATTTTATTATATGGAGGAAACAGTAATGACATTTCCCTATCTGAAGAGTTTTAAGTACATTTCATAGTTTGGTACATGTTTGCTTATTAAGGGGGATGTGTGATGTTCCAATGTCTCAGCCTGAACGCTAGGGGGCAGTATGAGCAGGAGTGACATGGACAGAGCGGAGCAGAAGAAGAAGACCTGCACTTCGGAGTTACCTCGTGATGTTTACGTTTGCTGTTCCTTGAATAAAGTGAAGTAAAAGACATACGAAGTTGTCTTATTTCAGGACACAACAAGTTGTGACAGTAAGTGAAACTTTAAAAAATGAAGGTGCATGAGTTATGTTTGTACGTAACTACCTAATTAAGTTTATTGTTGTGTTAAGCACAGTAAGGAATAATTGGTGAGGACGTTGTTGTGGATAATTAAACCCTGATATAATTAATGGAGGGGGTCACACACCGGGCCAGTTAGTGACAAAGAGGGAGTCCACACATGAGTCACCAAATTCAAAAATGTAATTTATTAAAGTAAAAATTAAATCAAAATAAACCAAAAGTATATGTAGGTTTAAATGTAGAGTGTCAGTCATGTATGCTGTGTGTTTGTGAATGAAGTATGCTGAGTGCAAGTGTTGTATGCAGGAGGAAAGAATACTTAGTTCCCCATTGGCAGGTGGAAACCATAGATCCATGGTGGAAACCCAGAACCAAGCCCAAGTCTGGGAGCAGCAAGAGACAGCCAGATCAAGCAAGCCAAAGACTGCAAGGCTAGAGAGCCCCTAAATACCCTGGCTCTCTCACACACACACACACACACACACACACACACACACACACACACACACACACACACACACACACACACACACACACACACACACACACACACACACACACACACACACACACACACACACACACACACACACACACACACACACACACACACACACACACAGGTGAGACCAATTGGGCTGACGAACTGCCACAACTTCCATCCAGGAAGCAGAATGGCCAATCAAGAGGGAGAGGGGCAGGCCGTCACAGGGGGGTTTATTTCTAATGCGTTAAATAATTAATTTGAGACATAGCTAAATGTTCAACAAAATATGAGTTTTATAGGCTAAATTTGCATTCAGCATCTAGCTTTCAGATCTGCAAGATCCGCTTCTCCGCGGTTTTGCTGACCCGCCTCCTCCTGCTCGTGTGCATTATACCGTTGATAAATCAATTTGTAGAATCAGAATCAGCTTTATTGGCCAGGTTCGAACATTGTCCAACAAGGAATTTGACTCCGGTAATTTCGCTCTTATGTAGTAAAATAAACAATAAACAAATGTGGTATTTCTATGTACAGAATAGACAATTAAAGGTGCAGCAGTTGTGGACAGTTCTGAATAAAAATAACCTATTTACAATTTTACAAGACAAATTATACAAAAAGTTATACAATTATACAAAAAATACAAAAAACAATTATACAAAAGAAATACAAAGTGAGAGGTGCAGCAGAGTGAGGCAGACATGAGCTCGGTTGATTATCCTATAGGTGTTACGATATTTCTGTAGTGTTACCTGTCATAAACAAGGTATGACTTATTACGAGGCGCGTTTGTGCCGCGGTGTTAGTGATATGACACTTTTTGCAAAGTTTTTGCAAAATAGCCTACTGTATGTAACATCACTATCAGTCCGAAGCTGTTTAACTTGCTTCACACGGTATACATTTTTACCAACTGAAATAAAATATTTTATCACTTTTTTGTGTTGTGTAGATGCATCACTCCATTTTTCCATCGAGTGAGGACTATAAAGTGGAGCGCTGCACAGTTTGTTGCAAGCTTTTTCATTGCCCCCTTTGCCCAAAATATAAACCCAGCCAAAGAGGAAGGCTCCATAAACATCTGGATGTACATTGCAAAAATGCCATCACATTCAAAGGTATGTGAATGTGAATGTGTCTGTGTTTTCATGTGCTCATATATCCTTTTAATCATTGGCAAATTTAACCTTTTGTTGACTTCCTCCTAGATCAAAAGATCTGCAAATGCAGTTTAAATTGCAGAAGCACCTCACATTTCCATTGTCCCATTTGTGACAAAACCATCATAAGAAGAGCGGACATGGAGAAACATCTGGAGACTTGTCAAATTTTGAACACATCTGCTGCACCCAACCCCCTCCTTCTTCCACCATCCACTCTTCCACAAGATGTTCCCTGTGCCCCACCTACCACCTCCTCCGCTGCCCAGTCTACCAACTCCTCCACTGCCCAGTCTACCAACTCCTCCACTGCCCAGCCTACCACCTCCTCCACTGCCCAGTCTACCACCTCCTCCGCTGCCCAGTCTACCAACTCCTCCGCTGCCCAGCCTACCAACTCCTCCGCTGCCCAGTCTACCAACTCCTTCTCTATCCAGCACACTACAAGTTATAAGAAGGCAAAATGTTCTCATTGCGGCCTAATTTCTATCTTTTTCATAGGATGAAGTGGCGGCCAGGATACTCCACGACTGCAAAAATGCCGCAGAGTGGGTTGAAACCAACCAACATTTGTTTTCAGGGGTGGTGGAGTTTCCAAGTGTCCTCACCATGGGAGAGGAACAAGTGGAAGAGGTTCTGGGGCAGTACCGAAGGCTTTGGGATGATGCAGAATTTGGCCAGCTTGATGAACAGGAGAAAGAAGACATGCTGGACAATTTCAAATTTAAATTTGAAAGTGTTGAAGAAGACATGTGGGTATTTTGTGGGGAGATTATTGATAACAGAGGATACTCAACCTACACCGAAGCTCAAGTGAAGGAGTAGGGTAATAGGATGGATTGTGTAATAAAAAGCTGAATAGAACCAAGTGATTTTGTGTGTTTTTTTTAATTTGTGTAGTTTTATCTGTTTTCCTTATTGCATTAAATATATTATATATTTATATAGTATATTAATTATTATATATGTATTTATTTGCTTTTGTTATACAATGAAGATCACAGGAGAGTTATTGCATTTCAATAGAATGTAGTTTTATCTTTTTCTGTCCTCCCTAAATGTTGACAATTTTGTATTTAAGCATAGTTAACAACCTAATTGGCCTCTTAAGATCTAAATGTCATTAGAGACAAAAGTTGAATAATTTAATACAATAGAAATGGAAAAAAAAATAAAGCATTTACTTTATATAAATGTTATGCATGAGTTTTTAAGTCTGAACAAATGTACATAGATTGATGTGTTCATGTAGGCCTAGTACTCTTCAGAGGGACTCCAGGTTTTGAAGTTTGTTGCGCGCACTTCCGGTCCAAAACGGCCTCACGCTGGAGGTGGTTTTATTTTGAAGTTTGTTGCGCGCACTTCCGGTCCAAAACGGCCTCACGCTGGAGGTGGTTTTATTTTGAAGTTTGTTGCGCGCACTTCCGGTCCAAAACGGCCTCACGCTGGAGGTGGTTTTATTTTGAAGTTTGTTGCGCGCACTTCCGGTCCAAAACGGCGCTCACGCTGGAGGTAGGCCCATGGATCAGCCATGGATCTATAATATTAACGGGTAGGCCTGAGACGAGAGCCTGCACAGGAAGAGGCCTGACGCGAGAAGTCTGCTCTTGAATGTTTTGAGAGTTTCCTTGTCAAGACTGGAACAAAACATAGCAGCTTTGGAAACCGTCAAGCCTCAGCTGGGAGACGCCAAAGATGCCACAACAACAAGACAAGTGTTATATGGTTACAGAGGAGAATCTAAAACCAATAATTCTAAAATATTTAGACAGGCTGACACCTGCACAATGGGCCATGGTGACAGTAGAGGAACTGGACCCAGACATACAAACCATTCTGGCTGACATGTTAAGTGAAATAATTCAAACCGTGTCAGCAAATATTTTGAGAGTTTCCTTGTCGAGAATGGCAGCTTTGGAAACCGTCAAGCCTCAGCTGGGAGACGCCCTAGAAAAAAGTTTCTCTCAGCTTCTAGATGTCCCAGTGGACCAATGTGAAGGTGTGCAAGAGCTGACAAAAAATTATATTTATATTTATATTTTTGAAAATATTTGTAAATATTTTGTAAATATTATCCGTTTTTTTGGTGTTTACTATTTTTTTTTCTCTCTTGTACATACTGTTTTTCTACTTTTTATATTGCTCTTTTTTATTATTTAACTATTTCTTGGTTATTTCTATTTTTAATTTTTTGTATAAAGCGTGTGTGTGTGTGTTTTGGCTGCTGCACGACTGAATTTCTCCTCTGGAAGTCTTCTATTTTATTCTATTCTAACATCTCTCCTCAGATAATCTATGCCATCACAGAGGATGCAGTGGGGAAGTTCCTCCAGCAAGTTATGCTGTGGGTGATAAAGACGTCAGGTGAAACAAGTTTCAGTGAAAAAGTATTTGGAGCTCTGACAGACATTGAAAACCTCTTGACAGAATTGTTACAACCAGCAAAAAAAGTGGTTTCTAAAGATGTGTTGACAGAGTCCAGAACAGTTACAACTGTTGACACTTCAGCACATCCCCATGATGGCAGTGAATTCCACATTCAAGATGAATGTAAGAACAATGAAACTGCACTTCAGAATTTAACTGTAGATGATGTGGCTCAAAAATTGGAATATACCCTGTCCTCAGAGGAAGTGTTATCTTCTTCCTACAGATATGCTGATGAATCATCACCTGACGTAATTGATGAAAAGTTAGATGATTGTTCCTTGTCCAAACCTGAGAGTTTAAGTAATTATCTTGTAACAACGTTACTAATGAGACTTCTCTCCAAATACAGCAATGAAAAATGGTCTACGGAGCCACAAAACACGGCTTTAGAGGATGAAATTGTTTTTTTACTTCCCGTCGCCTCTTCTTCAGAAACAAGTAAAGCAGCGGCTAAAATTACCATCACGTTATTGAAAAACCTCAGAAGACGTAAAAGGATTTTTTGCAGTGGAACCAAAAAGATCTCCTCTACAATCTTCAACATGGGCTCAGTGGTTGTCAGGTGACAAATTATTTTCATTTAAACACATGTTCAGAGTATCGTGAATTCCAGTTCCTGGACTTTGCCAGGAAACAATTTGGCATTATGATTTCAGAATTGAAAAATGAATTTGACACAAAATATGAAAAGTACATATTAAGCATTAAACGCACCTCAAGTCCCCCTCTGTTCGGAGGCGACTACCTCCTACCAGTGAGTGGGATTGCAAACGTCAAATCAGACAGTTTTATATCGAAAAAAACAAAATTCAACGTAATGAAGCAGAAATATGCTCAATTGAACTTTGAAACAATCAAACTGGATCTCCTGAATTTGTTTAGGGCTATAAAAGAGTCAAGCAAAGCTGAAGACCTCCGCCTGGACAACATGATGTCCTCCAGTTACATCAAGGATTTCCAAGGAGCTGACTCTCAAACTTTGCAGCCACTGGATGCCTGACTGCACATATCAGCTGCCTCTCAGCAAGCTGGGAAAAACGCTGTCAGACTCTGTGGTTTGTGAAGTCAGAAGGATGCTGGGGGAAAGGAAGAAGGAACGCTACCGCAGGTCCTTCATCCCCACAGCCATCAGACTGTATAATAAGCAACTGTAGCCACCCGTGTGCAATAAACCTGTCTCTTGTAAGTGCAATAACCACTAAATACCTCACGTATTTTTGAAAATATTTGTAAATATTTTGTAAATATTATGTTTTTTTGGTGTTTACTATTTTTTTTCTCTCTTGTACATAGTTTTTCTACTTTTTATATTGCTCTTTTTTATTATTTAACTATTTCTGGGTTATTTCTATTTTTAATTTTTTGTATAAAGCGTGTGTGTGTGACCAAACCTGAGAGTTTCAGTAATTATCTTGTAACAACGTTACTATTGAGACTTCTCTCCAAATTCAGCGATCAGCCCTCAGAGCAGATATCACTAATACCTGCCACGCCCTTAATACTTGAGCGCCTGTTGCAGGTTGTGAATCCTGAAATGGAGAAACCAGACCATGGCATAGTTGAAGAAAATATAAAAGATCTTGCACATGTTTTAGCTAACGACCTCCTCAAGAGGTTTGGCTCCCCGAGAAAACTTTTGAAGGCTGCGATGAAGGCAGATCCGTCCTTTGATAGAGCCGTTCTTATCTGTCTTAAATACCAATTACTGATCAAAGTAAAACCACGCAGGAAGAACGTGATCGCCAGATTCTTTTCATCGGTGCAGAAACGTGTGGAAAAGTTCGTCAAGCGCCTTATCAAACAACCACCGCCATCGACTTTTCTTGAAACTGGAATAATATAAAATAATCCTTTATTTTCTCCCTCAGTGGGGAAACTTATTTTGTTGGCAGCAGTAAAAAGGGGGAAAAAGACTAAAAAGTAAAAAATACAAAATACAAAAAATATATATAAAATATGTATAATTACAGAAATCCCACCAGAATCCCACCTGGTTCAGTTTTAAATTGAGTTTTATTTGAAAACACTTGGGTTTTTTCCGGGTGCTCCGGTTTCCTCCTACAGTAAAAAAAACTTGAAATGTAATGTATTTAGAGAAAGCGTGGGATAAACGAAGAAAAGTATATATGTGAAAATATCCATTCTGTTTTTTGTTGGGGAGAAATAAATATAAAGTATTTTTATTTAATTTTTTTATTTTATTTATTTATTTTGTTTTTCTGGTGTACATTGTGTAGCTCCCAATTAAGTGAGTGTGATATTGTATATTGATGATTTTCTGTTTCTGGTGTCTTATAATCCTATAAGGGATGGGTCTGCGGACATGACACAAAATAAAACTCATTCATTCATTCATTCATTCATTCATTCATTCATTCATTCATTCTGTAATTACAGACATTAGTAAAGTGTTACTGCTAACATGTTTTATCTTGAAAGAAAAGGTGCATGTTTTCAAGCTCTCCTCTTTTCCATCTCACCTGGCTCGGAGTAAATCCGGTCAGGTGGAGGGGATGATGCGACAACCCTGAGGCTGAAGAGCCAAAGCAGGAAACACCACGTCACTCGTACAAACAACTCAGCAGACCAGTTTCCCTCACCTCACATGTGATGAAGGTGTTTGAGAAGCTGGTTCTGACCCACCTGCGGTTGGAGGTCAGGACATCTCTGGACCTGCTGTAGGTTCAGGTAGATTCTACCGTGAAACAACTCTGAAACTCAGTAGGATTATTTTACATTTCAGTAGGATTATCTGGGGCAGCACGGTGGCTTAGTGGTTAGCACTGTTGCCTCACAACAAGAAGGTCCCCGGTTCGACTCCCAGGCCCGGCAGGGTCTTTCTGTGTGGAGTTTGCATGTTCTCCCCGTGGGTTCTCTCCGGTTACTCCGGCTTCCTCCCCCAGTCCAAAAACATGCATATTAGGTTAATTGGTGATTCTGGGCCTGTTTAGTTAAATTACTAGAGTGAGTAATTTGGACACTGTTTAGCTGTACATTATGGTCTTAGTACCTGCATATTTAAGTTACTGTTGAGATTTCAATATAGACGTACAAGGACAAAAAGGGAGCATTTAATTTGTTTATATGTGTGTTATCCTGATTTACCCCCTTTTCGAGCCTGTTGTCTTGAGAGTAATGTCACACCAGATTTGATTTAAGTTGTTAAGAATCACCCCTTTATTTATTTATTTATTTTATTTGTTTTAGTATCTATATACTGGAGATGTTTTGCAGATGTTTGTAAACATGAGAAGGACATGCAGTATGCTTTCATGGACATTATGGACATTGCTTTTGCCTGAAATTGTTTTGCCACAAGAGGAGAACTCATTTTAAGACTGTGGTAATCAAGGGTGCTATGTGGCATGTTTGTGATGCCGGTGTGAGCGTGTGGAAGACCGTTACAAGTAGGGTTGCCACCCGTCCCGTAAAATACGGAATTGTCCTTTATTTGAGAAAAAAATGTTGCGTCCCGTATTGAACTAATATGGGACGCGATTTGTCCCGTATTTTCATTAACTTTTACACCATATTCTAGTTGAATTATTGAAATAAATTAACTTTTACACCATATTCTAGTTGAATTATTGAAATAAATTAACTTTTACACCATATTCTAGTTGAATTATTGAAATAAATTAACTTTTACACCATATTCTAGTTGAATTATTGAAATAAATTAACTTTTACACCATATTCTAGTTGAATTATTGAAAAAAGTTAACTTTTACACCATATTCTAGTTGAATTATTGAAATAAATTAACTTTGACACCAATATTCTAGTTGAATTATTGAAATAAATTAACTTTTACACCATATTCTAGTTGAATTATTGAAATAAATTAACTTTTACACCATATTCTAGTTGAATTATTGAAATAAATTAACTTTTACACCATATTCTTCACCTGTATGTATATTATACATCTGGGCTGATGTGGACATACGTAGCATAGGAGGATATTTCAGTTGCTATATGGTTGTCTGTCTCTACAGTCATGAAAGTTCAATGCTATTAAAGCATTTTAAACTTTAAATCAAAGCATTTTGTTTTTCATATAAAATAAACACATTTTTATTCAGTTTAGAAGTTTTAGTTTGGCTCCTGCGCTGCTGAAATCAGGGCGTACGTCCCTTATTTCTATTTCTGAAAGGTGGCAACCCTAGTTACAAGTTTTCAGTTACTTTTCAGTGTGTCCTCCGTTAGTGTTAAGTTGTCGGCCCTCAAGTATTTTGTTTGCTCTTTACAAGTTTTTAATAAATGTGCGAGGTCGCCCAGACAGTACTTTTCCTCCGTCCTTTTTCCTTCACTTTCCCCGGACTGACTCTGTGAGGTGTTAAACGCTCTCTCCCTGGATCGCGTTACCGTTGCTAAGAGCGTCTTTCTGAATAACGGTCCAACCAACGGTCCAATGCTGCCATCTACTGGCGACCGTTGGTTGCCATGGCAGCATCAGACTAACATCCAGTGAAAACAACGTAAAAGAATAATGCTGTGCTTCACAGGAGCAAAACAACCTGGAAATTAAACAGAACACCGGGGAAAGTGAAGGAAATAGGACTCTCAAGGGCTCTCAAGTTTCATTAAAAGTTTGGAGTGAGATTACATCTATTAGGGCTGGAGCGACTTGAAATTCTGTGCGTTTTGGCTGCAGCGGCCCCTCGGCCCAATCCAGACTCCCAATTATTTTTGCTACATAAAAACCAGTTCAAGTTTACATACTGTTTATAATTGACCAGCATAAATAGAAACGAAAAGAATGGGTTAATCCAATAAGACAAATCCAGCTAAATAAAATAAATTGTTTTATTTATACATTTAAGAAAAAACCCAACAACAAATGGATAATGAGTAAGACATTTTTCACAACAGCAGTGCTCAACGTGTGTGTGTGTGTGTGTGTGTGTGTGTGTGTGTGTGTGTGTGTGTGTGTGTGTGTGTATTTCAGTTTATGAATGGTGTTGTGTGTTGTAAGTGTTTGCAGCAGATTTTGATGCCTTGATGACAGACATAGGGGGCTCCCATTTAAAGCGCTGTGGCTCAAGGCCAGCCATTTTCACAGTCATGATGGATGAGAGCGTTCCATCCAGGGCCAAACTGTTCCTTGTTTTGGTTTTGTTCAGTCCCACCATGGAGAACACTCTCTCCACATCTGCATTGGAGTGTGGAAGCACTAACACCAGCTTGGCAATCTCAGACAGCCTTCCAAATCTGCTCAAACCAGTCACCTTTGAAAAAATGTACCAAGGAGGCCTTATTACACTCTTAAATATTTGCATTTATAAAGTTGATAAAGTAAATGTGTATATGTCAGATGGTGCAGAATATTTCTTAACAGATGTGATCATCAAACTTCACAATCTATTCAAAATGTGAAACCCTCACCTTTCGACAAAGTACAGAGCATCTTTTTTTTCATTTTCATTTCATTTTTATTTATTCCATATCATGGAAAAGGCTTTATAAGGCTATATAAGGCTTTCTTCTTCTTGCCCCAACGTGGAAAACTACGTATGTCCACATCGGCCCAGATGTATAATATACATACAGGTGAAGAATATGGTGTAAAAGTTAATTTATTTCAATAATTCAACTAGAATATGGTGTAAAAGTTAATTTATTTCAATAATTCAACTAGAATATGGTGTAAAAGTTAATTTATTTCAATAATTCAACTAGAATATGGTGTAAAAGTTAATTTATTTCAATAATTCAACTAGAATATGGTGTAAAAGTTAATTTATTTCAATAATTCAACTAGAATATGGTGTAAAAATTAATGAAAATACGGGACAAATCGCGTCCCATATTAGTTCAATACGGGACGCAACATTTTTTTCTCAAATAAAGGACAATTCCGTATTTTACGGGACGGGTGGCAACCCTACTTGTAACGGTCTTCCACACGCTCACACCGGCATCACAAACATGCCACATAGCACCCTTGATTACCACAGTCTTAAAATGAGTTCTCCTCTTGTGGAAAAACAATTTCAGGCAAAAGCAATGTCCATAATGTCCATGAAAGCATACTGCATGTCCTTCTCATGTTTACAAACATCTGCAAAACATCTCCAGTATATAGATACTAAAACAAATAAAATAAATAAATAAATAAAGGGGTGATTCTTAACAACTTAAATCAAATCTGGTGTGACATTACTCTCAAGACAACAGGCTCGAAAAGGGGGTAAATCAGGATAACACACATATAAACAAATTAAATGCTCCCTTTTTGTCCTTGTACGTCTATATTGAAATCTCAACAGTAACTTAAATATGCAGGGTACTAAGACCATAATGTACAGCTAAACAGTGTCCAAATTACTCACTCTAGTAATTTAACTAAACAGGCCCAGAATCACCAATTAACCTAATATGCATGTTTTTGGACTGGGGGAGGAAGCTGGAGTAACCGGAGAGAACCCACGGGGAGAACATGCAAACTCCACACAGAAAGACCTGCTGGGCCTGGGAGTCGAACCGGGGACCTTCTTGCTGTGAGGCAACAGTGCTAACCACTAAACCACCGTGCTGCCCCAGATAATCCTACTGAAATGTAAAATAATCCTACTGAGTTTCAGAGTTGTTTCACGGTAGAATCTACCTGAACCTACAGCAGGTCCAGAGATGTCCTGACCTCCAACCGCAGGTGGGTCAGAACCAGCTTCTCAAACACCTTCATCACATGTGAGGTGAGGGAAACTGGTCTGCTGAGTTGTTTGTACGAGTGACGTGGTGTTTCCTGCTTTGGCTCTTCAGCCTCAGGGTTGTCGCATCATCCCCTCCACCTGACCGGATTTACTCCGAGCCAGGTGAGATGGAAAAGAGGAGAGCTTGAAAACATGCATCTTTTCTTTCAAGATAAAACGTGTTAGCAGTAACACTTTACTAATGTCTGTAATTACAGAATGAATGAATGAATGAATGAATGAGTTTTAT
The DNA here is from genome assembly GCF_033807715.1 of Cololabis saira. Taxonomy (NCBI): domain Eukaryota; kingdom Metazoa; phylum Chordata; class Actinopteri; order Beloniformes; family Belonidae; genus Cololabis; species Cololabis saira. The sequence goes on from NC_084594.1 coordinate 33,298,722, forward strand.
TTTTGTGTCATGTCCGCAGACCCATCCCTTTACAGGATTATAAGACACCAGAAACAGAAAATCATCAATATACAATATCACACTCACTTAATTGGGAGCTACACAATGTACACCAGAAAAACAAAATAAATAAATAAAATAAAAAAATAAAATAAAAATACTTAATATTTATTTCTCCCCAACAAAAAACAGAATGGATATTTTTACATATATGTTTCTTTTCTTCGTTTATCCCACGCTTTCTCTAAATACATTACATTTCAAGTTTTTTTTACTGTGGGAGGAAACCGGAGCACCCGGAGAAAACCCAACTGTTTTCAAATAAAACTCAATTTAAAACTGAACCAGGTGGGATTCTGTCAGACTGTCAGAGCCCTGGAGAACTCCATCAGTGACCGGCTTCGTCACCCGCGATGCACCACTGAGACAATTACGTCAGGTGATGATTCATCAGCATATTTGTAGCAAGAAGATAACACTTCTTCTGAGGACAGGGTATATTCCAATTTTTGAGCCACATCATCTACAGTTAAATTCTGAAGTGCAGTTTCATTGTTCTTACATTCATCTTGAATGTGGAATTCACTGCCATCATGGGGATGTGCTGAAGTGTCAATGTCTGTCAGAGCTCCAAATACTTTTTCACTGAAACTTGTTTCACCTATTGATCTCCCAGAAGAGAAATTCAGTCGTGCAGCAGCCAAAACACACACACACGCTTTATACAAAAAATTCAAAATAGAAATAACCAAGAAATAGATAAATAATAAAAAAGAGCAATATAAAAAGTAGAAAAACAGTATGTACAAGAGAGAAAAAAAAATAGTAAACACCAAAAAAACAGATATTTACAAAATATTTACAAATATTTTCAAAAATACGTGAGGTATTTAGTGGTTATTGCACTTACAAGAGACAGGTTTATTGCACACGGGTGGCTACAGTTGCTTAATGTGGTTTTCAATGTCTGTCAGAGCTCCAAATATTTTTTCACTGAAACTTGTTTCACCTGACGTCTTTATCACCCACAGCATAACTTGTTGGAGGAACTTCCCCACTGCATCCTCTGTGATGGCATAGATTATCTCAGGAGAAATGTTACTTTCCCCCAGCATCCTTCCGACTTCACAAACCACAGAGTCTGACAGCGTTTTTCCCAGCTTGCTGAGAGGCAGCTGATATGTGCAGTCAGGCATCCAGTGGCTGCAAAGTTTGAGAGTCAGCTCCTTGGAAATCCTCTTGATGTAACTGGAGGACATCATGTTGTCCAGGCGGAGGTCTTCAGCTTTGACTCTTTTATAGCCCTAAACAAATTCAGGAGATCCAGTTTGATTGTTTCAAAGTTCAATTGAGCATATTTCTGCTTCATTACGTTGATGTTTGTTTTTTTGGACATAAAATTGTCTGATTTGACGTTTGCAATCCCACTCACTGGTAGGAGGTAGTCGTCTCCGAACAGAGGGGGACTTGAGCCCATGTTGAAGATTGTAGAGATCTTTTTGGTTCCACTGCAAAAAATCCTTTTACGTCTTCTGAGGTTTTTCAATAACGTGATGGTAATTTTAGCCGCTGCTTTACTTGTTTCTGAAGAAGAGGCGACAGGAAGTAAAAAACAATTTCATCCTCTAAAGCCGTGTTTTGTGGCTCCGACCATTTTTTGAGGATGTCAGTCACTCCAACTTCCAACGGGATTTTTATGGCAGCTCCTCGAGACCATAGACATAATAAAGAGTAGACGCCGCATCGAGCGCTGCTGCCTATTGGCGCTGACGAGCCGTGGGGCCGCCATCTTGGGGCGGTCACTCGCTCCACTCAGTGTAATCTGTTTGGCAGGCACAATGAACTGTCAGCGCATTTAATTCATCATAACTCGCCGAGTACTAAACTGATTGTCACGCAGTTTTTTTTGCTGCAAACTTTATACAAGTAGCTATGATACAGGACACATGGTTCGGCGTATTTTAATATTCAAAAGGGCTTAAGAGTAATAGAATATTCAGATAGAGAGAGAGGGATGCATATTCACATCAAAACAGCAGGGAATGTACCTATTCCAGCATTAACAGCACATATAACAAAGCAAACCAACACAACAGAATAAAGAACAGTGAAAACCATGAGTGACTAGAACAAAGCCTGGATAACAAATGGGGGAGAGGAGGAAGTGGAAATGCCTCTACACGCTCTCATCTTGCTTTTCAGAATTGCATAACAAAGCAGAGATAGAATAAAAATGTAAATTGTTAAGTTAAACACAAGAACGTGACAGATCCCCGCCCCAAACCATATTTACACATGTACAAAGTTGCTCATGAAAGTAAAGCATAAACTATGAACTAAAACCCTTGAAAGAGGACTGTTTTGCAGAGCTTCTTTCTCGTGCTCCTTTTCTGCAGGTTAAGAGTCTTGAGTTTGGCAATGTGGTGCAGCCTTATTTTAAGAAACACCGACACAACCAATGACAACAGGTTGGAATGATGGTTGTCGATGCCAAACTGTGTCTCCTCAATGTGTCCCCCAAGCACAAAAACATCCTCCGTTCCAATCTCCTCCTGAACGATGTGCGTGACTGTCGTCACCGTTGGAGCTTGGTTTGTTGAAGCTTCGCCAATCACCCTCTCTGCAGCTCTCAGCACCTTGTAATGATAATAATAATAATAATACATTATATTTATATCGCGCTTTACACAGTGCTCAAAGACACTTTACAGAAAAGAGAAAATAAGAACAAAGAACAAAGCAACTTTAATATACAAAGATTAAAAGATTTAAAAAACAAGATAATAAAACCAAACCTTCACTGTGCCTTGTGATGGAATCACTAGCCCGCCGTTGTTTTTCAGGGCTAGAAGGTGGTAGTTCTCATCAAATGATGACGGCACAGCATCTCTGACAAAGCTCGCACGGCACAAATTACAAGACAGTTTTCGCAGAATCTGCCGGACTACAAATCCTGCTATGTAGACCAGAGCATTTTCCACAAGACCACCAAACCGAGTGGGAAGATAACTGTGGTCACACACAACAATGGAGATGGGTACTCTTCAGCAGTTTCAGCAGAGGACATCTCTACGGCAGACAGGCACACAGTGTCATCTTGGGCTGCCACATTGCCTGTCTCACCAGGTGAGACCCCACACCGAACCATCAGACGACGGAAGATGGCCTGGAACTGGTGTGCAGATGGATTATTATTCCAGCCACCTTGTATGGAAAACAGGCACACAATACATATGTACATTACTCACAAGACCTAACATATAAAGGTATTCATTAAGTATATTTTCAGAATTTATTGTAATTAAAAGATCATCAACCCTACCTGACGCTCTGATTGAATTAAACAGGAGCTCCAAGTGATCCTGGCTGAACCTGTAGGTGAGCACATAGGCCTGAACTTGGAGCAGTTCTGGAATAATCAACATCAACGTGTCAATGTTGATGACAAATCCAATGACAGACAAATACCTGCAAAAGAAAAAAGTTTTATTACTCTGATCACGGTGAAAAAAGACACCTCAAGAAAGCACCGTGTAATTTTGTTCATTCAAAGCAGTAAAGTGAATTTTCCATCCCATTCATCTATAGTGTCTTATCACCAATTCTTGAGTGCCTATTACAGGGGTGCAAACTCACAGAGAATGAAAATGCTAAACAGCTACCAGGGTGGATAAATAATTAGTTTGCATCCATGTTTTTAGGAATGTGATCTGTTCCTTTTATACCTTTTAGGACACTTAACTAACTAGGAACAATGTAATTGCAGAACTGGGAGAATTTGAGAACAAGAACACATGCAATACCTACCATTACCATATACTTACCATTTAGAAACATCTAGGTCTGAAACACATTGAATACAAGATAATTCCAACAGAAACAAAACTGCATATTGAAAAACATTTAAACAAGAGATCATATCAATATACATACCATCCTTCTGGCACCTGCATAAAATTGATGTTGTGTAATACATACCATTTAGAAGCATCTAGGACCTGAAACACACTGAATACAAGGCGATTCTGACATGAACAAAACTGAACACTGAAAATACATACTGAATACAAAACAATTTTAACAAAGACAAAACTAAAGAAAGAACATTGTAACAGTAGCACGATATGAACCTAATGTCGAGAACGGAGCATCTTAGGAACTCGATGCATAAGGGAACAGAGAATTGAACTCATCTCATGAACTTTTCATGCATGAATAACAAGCACTATTTTAATAAACCTCTTAGAGCGGTGAAGGGGTGTTCCATCTTTTGTCACCAAAGTGATCAAGTACTCCCTGGCTCTTGACAAGAATGCTTTCCTCTCCATCCAATTCAAAGCACCCAAGGGAGCTTTGAATTCTCTGGCACGAGGATTGCGTCCATTCATAATGTCAAACAGCCCGTCAATCATCTATAAAGAAATGTCGGCATCTAAATCACTATCATTACAGGGTTTCATTAGGTATCAAATAGTTGAAATCAATATTCATTCATTCAAAATATACAGAGAACAGAGTACTTATTTTTAAACTGTATGTTCAACGTGTAAACATACAAGTATTAATATTTGCCTAACTTCCTTCTTTCCATAAGTCTGCTTTGTAATACAGCAAATTTCACAGAGCTTTACCACTCTAAAATGTGTGACAGTATGTATAAGGTTATGTATGAACTTTTGTATTTATGAAAAATATGCAATATTACAGTTTGACAATATTTCCATGTTGAATTTAGAGACGGTCAGAATTATCAACGAATTGTTTCTGATACTCAAATCAAATTTTGATTGATTTTTAAAACCATGTAATTGGATATATAATCACTAATTGTATTACCTCAATGAATTCTGCCGTTGCCTCACAATTCTTAAACTGAGAGTAACCAAGATCTCTCATTGTGCGGAGAGCCACTGACACGGAGCGACTCAGTGTCTGTGCAGCCAGGGACACCCTCATCTTGTGGTTCTCAAAGTAGACATGTTTGTCTGTAATTTTATTGGCAGCATGAAGTCCATCTTTTTTTTGCACATCATTGAGATGATTGATGTACCTCCAACTGATCTGCCCGGTGGTTGTTGCAATTGGACTGTACGCCTGTAGAGTAATAATCAGTCACTGCTCAAACAAGTACAAACAGCAAAATGTTGATCATCACGTCCAACCATAAGTGTGCAAATGAACAGACAACAATATTTAGATATAACTTTTAGCAGCAGAGACATAACTTGTACAAATAGGTGTACAATGATCATCATTTACCTGCAACATATTACGTGCCAACTTGAGCATGTGGCAAGCGTCCATCATTACAAAGACTTTTTCACCAGTCACCGGATGTGGGAAACAGGTTTTTAGCGGCTCTCGTGGGTTTCCCTTCAGCTCACACCCAAGCTGGTTACACATGCTGACGTTGGAGGCATGCCCATCCATGGTTACACATGCCACCCGAATGCCCCGTGCATGCAGCTCCTCCAAAGCATGACTGAGAAGGACCCTTTGTGTGTCTGGAGAAAGAGACTTTGCTAGGTAGTATGCAATGGGAGCCTTCCAATGTCCTTGTAGACCAACCACCATCAACACAAGAGCCTCAGTAGCAACATCAGTCTCATTGTTTCCATCACCCATATCTACAAAACCAGACATTGACTGGGTATGTGGATTATATTGCACATGTTGTCTGATGGCCATGGCATCCAACATCATAGCAACACATCCATATTTAGCCTGGTCTTTCTGGCATCTTTTCTCCAGCATATCCAGCATCATCTTGTTCAGGCCAGGCTTGTCATCTACTGAACGCAGCCACCTGTAAAAAATAATTGAGAAGTAGCTATTTAACGGCCCATGTGCAAAAAGGCCATTTGCAATTTCTTTAGCACTTCAATATGCAGTATGCACTTTATATTTATAACTAGTAGCACTTTATAGTGATATGCAGCAGGGAAACGTGCAATCGTCATTAGTACTTTTGTAAAAGTTATTGATACACAGCAGCAGTTTATCTAATATTTTTTATATTTTACAAGGGCTTCGTGCAATTTAGATTAGCATTCTTTAAATTTGGGCAATAAATATTTTATCAATTCATCAGAACTTTATAGTAAGCACATTCCCTCTTACTACTGAATGATCTGTGTATTTGTATTGTGAATGTCTTGTTTTTTTCTTATTCTTTTTTTAATGAGTTTATAATTCAAATGTAACATCAATCTGCCAAGGGACTACAGATGTAAACTAGCCTATGGCTATAATCTGGCATATTTACATGTAAATGTTCATTAATATGCACTATCCCTTTTTAAATAAATAAATTGAAATTGAAACTGAAATTACCATATTTCCATCAGTAATTTCCAGAAATTAAATCAGACAACATTAAAACTACCTTTGTAATGTATGCGGATGTGGGAGGGGAAAATGTTGAGTCCTTCTGAGGTATTCGTATGCTTTTGGACCATGTAGATGAAGTGTGAGGGCAAACTCTCTGTAGTCCTTTGTGTACTCATGGCCCTGCTTTGCCATGAAGTCAATCTGAAGATCTGAAATTTTATAAGCAAAATTAATAAGATCCCCTTCAGATAATAACTAAGGAGTTTAATAAAGAGTGTAAGAATAACATGTACATGGATTTCAAAGTGCTAATTTTCTCTTACCTGAGTAGAATTCAAGCCTCTCCTTGAGCTCTTCATTAATGAGGTTCTTTTCCATCAAATCCCCCAAAAGAGTCTTCACTGTGGTCTTCGCCCTCTTTCCTCTGGCCATAGCATTCTTCTTCTCTCGCTCAAGACTTTCTACTCTTGCCAAGGCTTCAATGAGTCTGGTCTTAAGAGAGGTTGGAGAAGCAGGCAAGGCATAGCCATGATCCTAATAGAAAGAGGTGAACATGGTTTGATTGATATTTCACTTCACACACATCACTTTGACACCACAATTGTATGGCCAATATTCTTTCTCATAGTCATCACCCGTCAAAGCCACTGCATACACTGTGTGTGTGTGTGTGTGTGTGTGTGTGTGTGTGTGTGTGTGTGTGTGTGTGTGTGTGTGTGTGTGCATGCGTGCCAGGAATGCATGTTCAACATGTCTTCAATTGTGTGTGTATAGGTTTATTTGTGAGTGTGGCTAATATGAGTGGCAGCAAACAAACAAGTGAGATTTTAATATGTCCAGGGCCATTATGATATGATGTTTAAAGTAGAAATACTCACATCATGAGGGTGAGGATGTGGCTGTGAGGTTACAGTTTCTGGGGCTTCCTGGGAGGCCACAGACAGGCTCTCTTCAGCTCTTCTGGAGGTAGATGTAGTCCTGACATTTTCAGGCTAAAATGAAGAAGCATAATAAATGAAAAGAATACATATAAATATCTCACCCTGCCCTGTGATTGATAATAGAATATTTACATTTATGTATGCTAAAAGCCTTATTATGATACACTTACTCTTTGTAGGTGAACTGGGAAGCTGAAGATAGATGGAATAACACCATCTCTCAGTCGGACAATCTGACCTGTCCTATCAAAATCACCCTGCTTAAAATGCTCAGAGCAAAGCACAGATTTATCTCTTGCAGTGAATCCTTCCCTCCTCAAAGCCACTTCCCACTTCTTCCTCACATCTTTTTCTTTGGGAAACCTTCAAAATGAAAACATGAGATTTGGGAGAGTCTACACAAAAACATTTTACAAAGGAGGTCAAACTTATTTTCTTCCTTCAAATTTCTTAGAACCTGCTGTGAGTAAAACCAGGCCAGCTTCTTAAATGCAGAGGCCTCAAATAAAACTGATATAAAAGTAGAATTAACACAATATTCACAAAATAGGCCCGCAGATAAAGTAACCGTAAAGACAAACTGAGGCAATTCCTCTTTATTCCTGAGGTAGGTACAGCACGAGCTAACTAATAGGATTGGTTAACTGACTTTAACAGTGCAGAGCCAGGTTTCTAAGTCACTGAGACTCCAGCGATACCATTATACTGCATTTGTTACACTCACCAACGCCTTTCTTCTTCAGAAATCTACTCAAGTAACTTGAAAGTAAAAGTATGGTGATTTAAAACTACTCTTAGAAGTACTTTTCCCCCCAAAAGTTAGTCAAGTAACGGAGTAAGATTAAATGTAACTCGTAACCTCCTCTGCATGTGTATAATAACATTACAGTCTGTGTTGCTAGTCAATGTTATACCAGTAATATTTGGTTCATTTCTACAATAGTATTCTTGTGTCAGTTGTAAGTCAGTGTTATGGAATACGATATATAAAGTCTTAGTTCATAGCCGGGTGAACATCTGCACTAAACATAGCCTATCCAGCTGGCTACGATTTCACTGGTGGACATAAATACAGTACAGTAATATTCTATTCACAAAACACAATCAATAATAATGTCCAATCTTACTTGTGAAAAGTAATCCCCCGATCCCTGTTTTCGATGGTCCGCCGATTAGAACACGAATATGCAGCACAATGATGTGGCATCTTCAAACTTCTGCACTCTTATCTTCTCTTCTCTACTCTTCTCACTCCGCTGCTGCTGTTCTGCTGCTAGGCAACGGAGTAGGACGACCGCCCCAAGATGGCGGCCGCATTTCTCGCGCACCAGCAGCCAATGCGGCGTCTAGTGTTTATGTCTATACTCCAGACGAACGCACTGCCTGACCCTTGAGGTTCAGCTTCATCAAGTTGGTTTTAAGGCATCTGCCAGCTTGAGACACCATGTGACGCAGACGCTTTATATTTGATCACGTAAAAGTCCTTGTCTAATTCCACGTCTTCACTGCTTGTGTCTGAAGAAATGCTAATGCCAGAGTTGACTTTCTCCTCAATTTCCTTTTCTATCATTTTTGTCAGCTCTTGCGCACCTTCACATTGGTCCACTGGGACATCTAGAAGCTGAGAGAAACTTTTTTCTAGAGCGTCTCCCAGCTGAGGCTTGACGGTTTCCAAAGCTGCCAGTCTTGACAAGGAAACTCTCAAAATATTCAAGAGCAGACCTCTCGCGTCAGGGTCTTCCTGTGCAGGCTCTCGTCTCAGGCCTACCCATGGATCTATTACCCTACCTCCAGCGTGAGGCCGTTTTGGACCGGAAGTGCGCGCAACAAACTTCAAAATAAAACCACCTCCAGCGTGAGGCCGGTTGGGACCGGAAGTGCGCGCAACACATTTCAAAATAAAATAGTTATCGATTTTGTGAGAGAAAACTTTGCGCCTTCATATTTAATATTTAATTGTAACGTGAAAATCTGTTTCTTAAATATATGTAACACTTTTGATGTTGTCAATCCTTTATTTGTGGCATTTACCATGATTACACCAGCAACATATTAATCTCAATGGGATAAATCCAAGTGCACAGAAGAAATTTCAAATAAATCTTTAACCTGCTGCCTCAATTTATAAACTTTTAACCTAAGAAAAACCAAACCTTTAACCTAAGAAATACATGTATTCATATAGCACAGGATAAAGACACAACAGATACCTGGAGTCCCTCTGAAGAGTACTAGGCCTACATGAACACATCAATCTATGTACATTTGTTCAGACTTAAAAACTCATGCATAACATTTATATGAGGTAAATGCTTTATTTTTTTCCCATTTTTATTGTATTAAATTATTCGACTTTTGTCTTCAATGACATTAAGATCTTAAGAGGCCAATTAGGTTGTTAACTATGCTTAAATACAAAATTGTCAACATTTAGGGAGGACAGAAAAAGATAAAACTACATTCTATTGAAATGCAATGACTCTCCTGTGATCTTCATTGTATAACAAAAGCAAATAAATACATAAATAATAATTAATATTAATATACTATATAAATATATAATATATTTAATGCAATAAGGAAAACAGATAAAACTACACAAATTAAAAAAAAACAAAATCACTTGGTTCTATTCAGCTTTTTATTACACAACCCATCCTATTACCCTACTCCTTCACTTGAGCTTCGGTGTAGGTTGAGTATCCTCTGATATCAACAATCTCCCCACAAAATACCCACATGTCTTCTTCAACACTTTAAAATTTAAATTTGAAATTGTCCAGGATGTCTTCTTTCTCCTGTTCATCAAGCTGGCCAAATTCTGCATCATCCTAAAGCCTTCGGTACTGCCCCAGAACCTCTTCCACTTGTTCCTCTCCCATGGTGAGGACACTTGGAAACTCCACCACCCCTGAAAACAAATTTTGGTTGGTTTCAACCCACTCTGCGGCCTTTTTGCAGTCGTGGAGTATCCTGGCCGCCACTTCATCCTATGAAAAAGATAGAAATTAGGCCGCAATGAGAACATTTTGCCTTCTTATAACTTGTAGTGTGCTGGATAGAGAAGGAGGTGGTAGACTGTGCAGTGGAGGAGTTGGTAGACTGGGCAGTGGAGGAGTTGGTAGACTGGGCAGTGGAGGAGTTGGTAGACTGGGCAGTGGAGGAGTTGGTAGACTGGGCAGTGGAGGAGGTGGTAGGCTGGGCAGTGGAGGAGTTGGTAGGCTGGGCAGTGGAGGAGGTGGTAGGCTGGGCAGTGGAGGAGTTGGTAGACTGGGCAGTGGAGGAGTTGGTAGACTGGGCAGTGGAGGAGGTGGTAGACTGGGCAGTGGAGGAGGTGGTAGGTGGGGCACAGGGAACATCTTGTGGAAGAGTGGATGGTGGAAGAAGGAGGGGGTTGGGTGCAGCAGATGTGTTCAAAATTTGACAAGTCTCCAGATGTTTCTCCATGTCCGCTCTTCTTATGATGGTTTTGTCACAAATGGGACAATGGAAATGTGAGGTGCTTCTGCAATTTAAACTGCATTTGCAGATCTTTTGATCTAGGAGGAAGTCAACAAAAGGTTAAATTTGCCAATGATTAAAAGGATATATGAGCACATGAAAACACAGACACATTCACATTCACATACATTTACCTTTGAATGTGATGGCATTTTTGCAATGTACATCCAGATGTTTATGGAGCCTTCCTCTTTGGCTGGGTTTATATTTTGGGCAAAGGGGGCAATGAAAAAGCTTGCAACAAACTGTGCAGCGCTCCACTTTATAGTCCTCACTCGATGGAAAAATGGAGTGATGCATCTACACAACACAAAAAAGTGATAAAATATTTTATTTCAGTTGGTAAAAATGTATACCGTGTGAAGCAAGTTAAACAGCTTCAGACTGATTGTGATGTTACATACAGTAGGCTATTTTGCAAAAACTTTGCAAAAAGTGTCATATCACTAACACCACGGCACAAACGCCTCGTAATAAGTGATACCTTGTTTATGACAGGTAACACTACACAAATATCGTAACACCTATAGGATAATCAACCGAGCTCATGTCTGCCTCACTCTGCTGCACCTCTCACTTTGTATTTCTTTTGTATAATAGTTTTTTGTATTTTTTGTATAATTGTATAACTTTTTGTATAATTTGTCTTGTAAAATTGTAAATAGGTTATTTTTATTTTTATTCAGAACTGTCCTTCTCTATACCACAACTGCTGCACCTTTAATTGTCTATTCTGTACATAGAAATACCACATTTGTTTATTGTTTATTTTACTACATAAGAGCGAAATTACCGGAGTCAAATTCCTTGTTGGACAATGTTCGAACCTGGCCAATAAAGCTGATTCTGATTCTACAAATTGATTTATCAACGGTATAATGCACACGAGCAGGAGGAGGCGGGTCAGCAAAACCGCGGAGAAGCGGATCTTGCAGATCTGAAAGCTGGATGCTGAATGCAAATTTAGCCTATAAAACTCGTATTTTGTTAAACATTTAGCTATGTCTCAAATTAATTATTTAACGCATTACAAATAAACCCCCTCCATTAATTATATCAGGGTTTAATTATCCACAACAACGTCCTCACCAATTATTCCTTACTGTGCTTAACATAGCTCACTAATAAACCTAATTAGGTAGTTACGTGCAAACATAAATCATGCACCTTCATTTTTTAAAGTTTCACTTACTGTCACAACTTGTTGTGTCCTGAAATAAGACAACTTCGTATGTCTTTTACTTCACTTTATTCAAGGAACAGCAAACGTAAACATCACGAGGTAACTCCGAAGTGCAGGTCTTCTTCTTCTGCTCCTCACTGTACATGTCACTCCTGCTCATACTGCCACCTAGCGTTCAGGCTGAGACATTGGAACATCACACATCCCCCTTAATAAGCAAACATGTACCAAACTATGAAATGTACTTAAAACTCTTCAGATAGGGAAATGTCATTACTGTTTCCTCCATATAATAAAATATGTGCTTAGAAAAAACAAAATAAAATTACTCTTACATTTTTTAATTGTTTTTCTTTTTTTTGTCCAGAAAGATAATCCTACTGAAATGTAAAATAATCCTACTGAGTTTCAGAGTTGTTTGTTTGTTTGTTTGTTTTATTAAGATCCCAATTAGCTTTTGCAAAGTGCAAGATATTATTCCTGGGGTCTTCATATTCTCATGAGTGACAATACAGTGTACACACAATACAAACCAAACAGAAAAAATACTCATTCACATATATATACAGAAACACAAAAATTCACACATACAAAACATATAATCAACAAAACATACAACACAAGCTCCTACATTATTCATGGATACTCCACAGCCCTTAACAGAAATGCCAGCGCGGCCTGCTGGAACCTTTCCACTTGCTGTGGTGTAATGTCTCCCGCATCAAGGAGCCTGTTGAACGTAGCTCGAGTAATGAAGCCAATGTTCAGCTTTTCTCCTACCAGAGAGATAGAGTAAATAAGAGACTTTACCCTTAGGAACAGATAAGTTCACAATAATAGTTGTTTTCTATGTGTTTCCTTAACAGAGTTCATTAGCAACCAAGAACAACCACAACTGCTAATTTGCATAACCCTCGTACATTTATATCCCATGACATCAGTGACATCAGTCTCATATACGGTAACTGAATGAGCAGTCCTCTCACAAACAGAAATCTATTTGTGGTCAGTGGGTGGACATTGTATGTGTATCTGCCTATGAGAAACTTGGGAATATTACCTGGCAGTTGGTTTGATGGGTCCTTGTACGGTGGCCGACGAGGGCCAAACGCACTGCAACGGACTAATGCGTCTCAGTTAAGGAAAACGGCTTCAATTACAGAAACGATTCAAATTCACAAACTCAAAAACGAGGTACAAAAAGAGAAATTCCATTGCATCCAGGATTCTGAATGAAAATGCCAACACATACATCCACCAGACGATACAAGGCTGCACATAATATTAATAAGATAAGATCATGATTAGAGATTAACATAAAGCACCCGTTAACGTTACATATAGTACATTAAAAAGCCCTCTTATCACAGTCTTCCATAACATACAGCGCTGCACATTACATGTTATGCTTGTTAATGACAGCAGTTAATTTGTAAGCAGTTATGAATGATGTCCATTGTGTGTGTATATCAAGAGGTAGTGAAGAGTAGCTATTAATACTAATCTCAGTAATGTTAACGTTACTTATCACGTTTTTCATTTTTAGTTTTCTAGATTATACTGATCTATCATCTTTTTTCCAGGCTACTATGTTTTGCCCTTACTGTGGACAACATCTGGGAACAATTCACATGTTCTGTGGCTCATCTGGCTCTAATGTGCATTTTTTGGCAGAGGCAGACAACAGTAAGTGGACTCATATCCAGTTTGTTAATAACATTGATGTAGTTCACACCACGTTCTTATATAAAATGCATTACATTTGACTTTTAACAAAAAAGTTAAAGTTACAGTGCTTGGTGATATAGTTAATCAAATCTTGAGGTGATCAACTGTGTGTCATTGAGGTGCAGATAGTGAGTTTCACTGCCATAGGGTAGAAAATTAGCATTTATGTTCTGATGTTAAAGGACCTACCACGGTCCATCAGAGGAAAAGTGTTATAATTCTAATAAAATTAAATCTCTGTCTTTATCTCACTTGATGTTTGGCAGGGCCAGCATCAGATATCCCCACAAAAGAGGATCTAATACAAAGATATTTTGCTCATGGCTACAGCAATGCAGAAATTTTGGATTTTTGGGCTTCAAAACACAATGTTCATATGAGCCTTCGCTCCCTGAAGAGGAAGCTGAAAAGTTTGTCTTTATCCAGGCAAAAATACTATTCTCCTCTTGCCACCGTTCGTGCTGCCATACAGGAAGAGTTAAAGGGTCCAGGTCAACACTATGGCTACCGTTCAATGTGGCAGACACTGCGCCTAAAGTACTCTCTGACTGTTAAGAGGGATGATGTTATGGCCCTGATGAGAGAACTTGATCCACAAGGAATTCAACTTCGTGCAAGCAGAAAATTTGTAAAAAGAGTTTACAGTTCTGATGGACCAAATCATGTCTGGCATGTGGATGGATATGATAAGTTAAAGCCGTATGGTTTTGGAATAAGTGGCTGCATAGATGGATACTCTTGAAAAGTACTGTGGTTGAAATGTGGAGCAAGCAATAATGACCCAGTGGTCATTGCCCAGAATTATCTGAACTGTCTGTCAGAATGTGGAATCATCCCAATGCGACTACGCACTGACTGTGGTACTGAAAATGGCACAATGGTGGCAATTCATTGTACCATACGATCATCTCACACTGACGACTATGCTGGGGCTGCCAGTCATTTGTACGGCTCTTCAACGGCAAATCAAAGGATCGAAAGCTGGTGGTCATATTTTTGCAAAAAGAGGTGTCATTATTATTATATTTTTTTCTTTACAAGCTAGAAACATATTTTTCAAATGGACTTTAAAACAGACAATAGAACATTGTGGTCGTTGCATGTTCATTGCCTTTTAATGAACAACAAATTATATTTATCATTAAATTGTAACATTTTAGATTGAATCACAATCCAAAAACATAAAATGAAATGCATCACCCTAATTCCAGTTTGTGCATTCAGGTCGCAATTTTGGATGGACCTTCTGAACGATCTGAGAGAGAGAAATCTCTTCAATAATAGCCATGTGCACACATGCCTCCTGCGATTTGTGTTTATGGATGTGCTACAAAGTGACCTTGATGAATGCAGAGAAAAGTGGAACACTCATTCAATCAGACCTGTTAAACAGTCTCGTTGTCCATGTGGTAAACCAGAGGTCATGTACAACCTACCTCACAGGTTAGTTTTCAGTGTTTAACTTTTTATTTTCCCTGAAATAACATTATAAAACACAACAAAAATGAATGTCATCAAAAGATGTGAAAAATTATTGAAATAACATAATAATAGAAAAGGTAATAGTCTTAGTTTCAGCTCGGTAGTTCAAGCAACACATAACACTAAGACTATGAATATATTTTCACTCCCAGGTTTGGTGGAAATGACTGTGGGTTTCCAGTTTCACTCGAGGAACTGCGGCCATTTGAGAGTGAGGCAACACACAGTCCATGTGGAGATCGCCATCTCCAGTCACACTCTGAGGAGCTACAGAGACAACGTAATCTAATGCAGCCAATGACCTGGGAGACCTGTGTGGAACTCTATATCACCTGGAAGAACATGGCTGATTTGTAACAGAACTGAAAATACAGGTAATAACTGTTGAACTAAAAATTAAAAAAAAAAAAAATGAGTACAGTCCAAAACCAGGTGAATTTTGTATTCCAAAGTCCATGTCCTTTCGAAACTCTTCATAAGTCATTGACAGTGGAATTTCCATTGTGTTTGCACAGGTTCTGCTGCATGGGAAGCGAGACAGCCTTTGAAACTCCAGCTTTGGTCTTGGATTAATCCCACATGGGGGCAGGGAACTGAGTCCTGTGGCGAACATCAGGATGTCAGGGAGGGAAAGTCCTGTGTGTTTATCTGAAAAAAAAAGTTATAAAAATGTGTTTTATTAAACCTGTCATTCATAAAAGATGAGAGAAATGGGAACAATTGTATGAAAGGCTACTGTAATAAACCTTCTGTATGGAGGAGATAGTCTCTCCAGAATGCTAGTACTCTGGTTTCCTCTTGGCGTCTTGTGGTGCCTTGTTCACTGAGTTGAACCTGGAAAAGGTTATCCAGTGTTGTGGATGTCAGCTGTTCCACACTTGAGCACATAAATGCCTTGAATATGGATGCATGCTGCTCCAAAGCATGAATCACATTAAGTGCTGAAAGCCCATCCTTGAACCTACAAAATATTCACAGAGAAAAAACACAATCAAATGCTTAGAACAATAGCAGTATCAGAGAAGACTGGTAACATTTAAGAGCTAACAGTTTGGAAAATTGGCCTATTGCTATAATCCCTATAGTAATATCAGTGGGTACCTTCTATCAGTGCCTGTTATGGCAATAGGTCAATTTGCCAAAATTGTACTTTTGATTGTTATTGTACTTTTGATTGTTATTGTACTTTTGATTGTTATTGTACTTTTGATTGTTATTTTATCTCTGTATGTAAAGCACCATGAGTTGCACTTACACTGCATGAGTTGGTGCTATATAAATAAATAAAGTTTAAGTTTAAGTTTAAATGTTGAACTATCCCTTCAAGCATACTAATAACTAGATACTTGATACAATTGACTTCATGTAAAGTCTTAAAAATTTGAATGAATATGTGAAAATAAAGCACATTACCTTTGTATTGAGAAATGGTTGCGGTAAATGAAGTACCACTGCATGAAGTCCTTAATGATTAACTTCTTGTCCAACACAACATTTGGGTACTGAAGACAACCAGCAGTCTGCAACAGACTTGAATGTTTGTCGATGACTGCATGCAGTTCATCCAGTGTTGCTGCACTGGATATCTGGAAGACAATTACCACACATTAAAGTGAAATGCCACAAGTTTACCATACTGAAAGATAAATATGGAAATAAATCAAACTATTTTAATATTGTCCATGCTATAAAATAGGAAGGAAGGGCTTAATTAAGCTAATGTTCTGAGATGGTGCAAACTGGATTTTACTACAAAGAGGTGGTGCCTTAGATTACAAGTATTCACTATTCATTTAAAAAAAAGATTAAGGTTTAAAAAAGGAATTCAGGGGTGGAATTAGTCAACATTTAGTTTTAGGGGTTGAGATAGACTATAGATAGATAGTTGAGAAAGTTATGTGATAAGACATTGTGAGCTTTGTTGATTTGACAACACACCTCAAGCAAGGAGCTCTCATGGTATCATCTGTGATGTCCTCAATCCTTGCTTCAACATCAACGCTGGATTTTCCCGTGAGGTGGTCGTAGAGCATTTCCGACAAGAATCGAGGCCCTGGACCACCGTGGACTATTGATGTAGCGATCATCCTCCCAACAGGAAAATATTCATCATCTCTGGCAGCTGTTAATATTTTACCATCCATTAGTGCCACTATTAAAATCAGTTTCAAGTCCACATGAAAATGCATACCAGAGTTAATTTCACTAAATCCAGGTGCAGAGCTAAAAGGAGATGTTGAATTTCCAGTCTGAATTCCAAAATTATTTTCAGAAATGCAATGTACTTAATTTAAGTGCAGGGAAAGAGTTCATAGACTCAACTGTAAAATGCACAGTTAACTGTTTTTGTTTGTTTGTTTGTTTGTTTTACAAAGAATGACAAACCAATGATACCTGAATAAAAGGTACATTCTTACACTGCCCAGAAATTTAAAAAAAATGTGTTTGTTGGAGTTCTAATGGTATTTTGAATCCAGCAATAAAAATGAATATTAATAAACAGCTGGACACTCCAAGAAAGAAAGTATGAAACATATAACGGGATTGCAAGAAATAGGCTAAATGTTAGCATAACACCTTCCATTTTTTAACTATTTATTATTTTCTTCATTCAACACATATTTACACACACACTAACCAAACATGTTAAGGTTGCAACTGTCCACCAGCTTACCCATAGCAGGTATTCAGATTCCGTGAAGATTTGAACTGTTCCTGGGCAGGTGGTGGCTGTCCATCCTAAATAAAAAATAATACATTTTTAAGTTAATCAGTTAATCACTCAGCATTATTACCTGCTTAGAACTAATGCACATCATAAAGGACGGATACAAAGGACTTTGAATGACTAGGTGAATTTCCAAAATTTATGTTAAGACAATCAATACTATTGGGAATAATCTTTTTTTTTTTTTAAACTTACTTGATGAGATTCTGGTCGTTGGCACCTGGAGGGTCTAAGACATAATGTATGAATTTCCCTGCTCCACTACTGATTACCGTATTTTCTGTACTATAAGCCGCACCTGAATATAAGCCGCATCCGCTCTATTTAAAAAAAAAAAACATATGCAAGCTGCGGATATTTATGTTGTTACATTAGATTTTTACTACATGTACAGAAGGATTTTGAACTGTAAATGATGTACATGTTTGTACCTAAATAGATCCTTTCCTAACAGTGTCCTAACAGATTAAAACGGGACAGAACCAAGAGAAAATAACCGGTATTTATTTATCTATTTATCTGTTTGAAATCTGCTTCTACCTACTTCTATCTGCTAAAGAAGAAGTAGCGTATTCCTCTTTGCATTTATTTTGTCTTAGTTTTGATTCTAATTCCAATTAGAGCGCCCAGATGGTGGAAGAAAAATAATGTATAAGCCGCACGGTTCAAAAACTATGAAAAAAGTAGCGGCTTATAATCCAGAAAATAAGGTACTTGTTTTGTTTATAAAGCAAAAACATCACTTGACAAAGCCAATTTTACCCCTGGGTTTCGTTTCGCAAAGCAGGTTTAGTGAAAACTCCAGGTTTCACGATATAAACCTGGTCGGGACCAGGTTTATATCGTGAAACCTGGAGTTTTTCTGCGTCTCCGCCTCTTTCAGAGACACACGCACATTTGATTTCCTCATTCATTCAGTCAGCAGGCGGGTTTTGGCGAAGTTCTGCCGTCTGTCATTAAAAACAGAGTCAGTATATATATTAGAAGTCCATTGTCACGAACATGGCATGTCCTTTTGATGAAGACACAATCGATGAAGCTGCAGAATTAATGCGCAGAGAATTAAATATTCGTCAGGAGATGGTTATCAGACCGCGTAATGCATGTATATTACAGTACATAGTCTCATTACAGGCAAAGCAATATATGTTAATCCTTTATTTGTTATAATTTTGATGATTGAATTGTTTAATGATTTCATAATATATTCTAATTTTTTGAGATTTTTTATTTGGGGTTTTCATAAACTGTGAGCTTAGGCTAATCATCAAAATTATAACAAATAAAGGCTTGAAATATCTCACTTTGCATGTGGTGGGAAATAATATTTGTTTCACCTTAAGTTGAATTTACTACGAATGAAGTTTTGCAATATTTTCAAATTTTCCGACCTCCACCTGTATATTATTACATGAATAAATAAGAGCATAATACAGGGGTCTCCAACTCCGGTCCTGGATCCACCTATCCAGCATGTTTTAGGTGTCTCCCTGCATGAACACACCTGATTCTAATCAATGGTCGTCATTAACTTGTCATCAAGGTCCGGACAGTTCTGTTGCTGACACAGCTCCTTGTATCATGGTGTGCTGAAGCAGGGAAAGATCTAAAACATGCTGGATAGGTGCTCTCCAGGACCAGGGTTAGAGACCCCTGGCTTAATATGTGTCTGTATTGGTTCAATACGGAACGCAACTTTTAATTCCCGGGACGGGTGGCAAGCCTACATAAACCTGTCCAAGCCATCAATGGGTTCCACAGGATTGCAGGTGAATGATGTAGAGATCTGTTAAATTAATTTTACATTATATTCTGTGCTGCAGTGTTATTCTTTTTTCGAAAAACATGTTCAAATTCGCCGTATGCGCGCATTAAAATCTCTAATTCCATTCGGGTGAAAAAGGACACGGGTGTGAAGTATGTGGATCTTCAGATGCAAACTAATGTTTCCTCAAAGGGATTTTGTAAATTGAAATGTTAAATAAAGTTTTAAAAAAAAGAAAAGAAAAAGTATGTGGATCTTTTGCCGTTGTTGTCGCCGGTTGCCATGGTGAATCGTTGTATCAGGGCTCTATAGATACTGGCTTTTGATAGTTGTAGTGGTAGCGCTTAACTCCAGGTGAAACTACTTAGAGTTGAGTAAATTACCTCTAAACCGCTGTTCAGGAACCGAAATCTCAGAGTTTCCGATCTCAGAGTAGATCAACTAAGAGTTCAGGATTAGACTCAGAGTTTGTTGAACCTGCTTTGTGAAACGGACCCCTGGTCCCCACGATGTGGTAGCAGGTGAAATGAAGCCTGATTCCCTTGTTATCTTAACATGTGATGGCCTGCCCCCCCAGGCATGGGACAAGAAGGTGATGCTGCCTGCAGGACGACACGCAATCAGATATTTCACCGTAGTCCACTTCTCATAGTTGAAGTATGATTTAGCTCTGTGGGGGTAAAAAAAAACAAAAATAACTGTTAGCAAAACATGTTTCCTACACATTTTCCAATTAAAAATGTCTTACTTTTTCTGGAACTAGAATTATTTTGGAGACTTAGTCTGGTGTTCAAAATGATTAAGATTGTTAATAATCAGTTTCATTTGTAATAATTTTGAAGACCTGTGCAGGAACCCTATTAAGAGCCACCTGGCTAAGTAGTCATCATTTACACATTTGTGTCACCTTTACCTAGCTTTAAGGCCCTTTGGATTTTCAATTCTAATTTCAAAGCAATCAATAATTGCTGTGAGGCAGGAAAGTTCATCACTGGTGGTCTCTCTGATGCATCTCTGTCAGGCCAGTGGATGAGGAAGCTGATTTTTGCATACATAAGATCTAACTAAGTGACAACTTTGACGAGTGACATTAGCTAATGTTAACATGATAATTGAACGTACCTGTGATGAAGTGTTTCCCACACACGTACGGACTAGCCCCACGGCCATTTTCATTCACTCTTCGTATCACCTGAAGCCATAAATGATTAAACCTCTCCTCTTTTTGTTTCCCTCTCTTGAAGGGAGCAGAGAAAATCTTAAGTTTGGCTCTTTTAAGTTGTTCCACGAACGCAGCAACTCTTCGGCATTAATGTGGAGTCTGCTTTGTTTTCACCGGAAAGGGGGCGTGGCCTAGTGACGTATGGTTACTGTCGTCACAATGCGCACACCATGGATGCCCCGCCCACACGCTGTGTGGGCGGGGCTTCACGGAACGTCATTACGTTTCTCCGTAGACGAACGTTCTTTGATTACGTCATACCAACACGTCACCAAGCAAGATTATATAAGCAACTAGTCCATAGAAGTATTCTGAATACTATTCAGTTATCGAGAGAGGACTACAGCAACACTTACCAAAGCGATATTTCAGAGAAATATTTGATAATAACAATCAAATCAAAGTATTAAAAAACACAATTTAAACAACAGAACAGCAGAGTTTGCAGCAGAACATTGAAAAAAAGAAATAAATTGCAAAAACACTCAAGAAAAGATGCCACATAAACAAGAAAAGTGTTATATGGTTACAGAGGAGAACCTAAAACCAATAATTCTAAAATATTTAGACAGGCTGACACCTGCACAATGGGCCATGGTGACAGTAGAGGAACTGGACCCAGACATACAAACCATTCTGGCTGACATGTTAAGTGAAATAATTCAAACCGTGTCAGCAAATATTTTGAGAGTTTCCTTGTCGAGAATGGCACCTTTGGAAACCGTCAAGCCACAGCTGGGAGACGCCCTAGAAAAAAGTTTCTCTCAGCTTCTAGATGTCCCCGTGGACCAATGTGAAGGTGCGCGAGAGCTGACAAAAATGATAGAAAAGGAAATTGAGGAGAAAGTCAACTCTGGCATTAGCATTTCTTCAGACACAAGCAGTGAAGACGTGGAATTAGACAAGGACTTTTACGTGACCGGCTTTATCTCAAATATAAAGCGTCTGCGTTACATGGTGTCTCAAGCTGGCAGATGTCTTAAAACCAACTTGATGAAGCTGAACCTCAAGGGTCAGGCAGTGCGTTCGTCTCGAGGAGCCGCCATAAAAATCCCGTTGGAAGTTGGAGTGACTGACATCCTCAAAAAATGGTCGGAGCCACAAAACACGGCTTTAGAGGATGAAATTGTTTTTTTACTTCCCGTCCCCTCTTCTTCAGAAACAAGTAAAGCAGCGGCTAAAATTACCATCATGCTATTGAAAAACCTCAGAAGACGTAAAAGGATTTTTTGCAGTGGAACCAAAAAGATCTCCTCTACAATCTTCAACATGGGCTCAGTGGTTGATCAAGTGACAAATTATTTTCATTTACACACATGTTCAGAGCATCGTGAATTCCAGTTCCTGGACTTTGCCAGGAAACAATTTGGCATTATGATTTCAGAATTGAAGAATGAATTTGACACAAAATATGAAAAGTACATATTAAGCATTAAACGCACCTCAAGTCCCCCTCTGTTCGGAGACGACTACCTCCTACCAGTGAGTGGGATTGCAAACGTCAAATCAGACAGTTTTATGTCCAAAAAAACAAACATCAACGTAATGAAGCAGAAATATGCTCAATTGAACTTTGAAACAATCAAACTGGATCTCCTGAATTTGTTTAGGGCTATAAAAGAGTCAAGCAAAGCTGAAGACCTCCGCCTGGACAACATGATGTCCTCCAGTTACATCAAGAGGATTTCCAAGGAGCTGACTCTCAAACTTTGCAGCCACTGGATGCCTGACTGCACATATCAGCTGCCTCTCAGCAAGCTGGGAAAAACGCTGTCAGACTCTGTGGTTTGTGAAGTCGGAAGGATGCTGGGGGAAAGTAACATTTCTCCTGAGATAATCTATGCCATCACAGAGGATGCAGTGGGGAAGTTCCTCCAGCAAGTTATGCTGTGGGTGATAAAGACGTCAGGTGAAACAAGTTTCAGTGAAAAAATATTTGGAGCTCTGACAGACATTGAAAACCTCTTGACAGAATTGTTGCAACCAGCAAAAAAAGTGGTTTCTAAAGATGTGTTGACAGAGTCCAGAACAGTTACAACTGTTGACACTTCAGCACATCCCCATGATGGCAGTGAATTCCACATTCAAGTTGATAAATGTAAGAACAATGAAACTGCACTTCAGAATTTAACTGTAGATGAAGTGGCTCAAAAATTGGAATATACCCTGTCCTCAGAAGAAGTGTTATCTTCTTCCTACAAATATGCTGATGAATCATCACCTGACGTAATTGATGAAAAGTTAGATGATTGTTCCTTGTCCAAACCTGAGAGTTGCAGTAATTATCTTGTAACAACGTTACTATTGAGACTTCTCTCCAAATTCAGCGATCAGCCCTCAGAGCAGATATCACTAATACCTGCCACGCCCTTAATACTTGAGCGTCTGTTGCAGGTTGTGAATCCTGAAATGGAGAAACCAGACAATGGCATAGTTGAAGAAAATATAAAAGATCTTGCACATTATTTAGCTAACGACCTCCTCAGGACGTTTGGCTCCCCGAGAAAACTTTTGAAGGCTGCGATGAAGGCAGATGATCCGTCCTTTGATAGAGCCGTTCTTATCTGTCTTAAATACCAATTAATGATCAAAGTGAAACCACGCAGGAAGAACGTGTTCGCCAGATTCTTTTCATCGTTGCAGACAGGTGTGGCAAAGTTCGTCTTGAAACTTGTCAAACAACCACCGCCATCGACTTTTCTTGAAACTGGAAATGCACGAGTGCGTGCGTTTGGTCGCTTATTTTGAAGAAGAAGAAAGAAAGAAAGAAAGCTTCCCTTAGTAGTCCCACTTGGACTTGGGTTTTCTCCGGGTGCTCCGGTTTCCTCCTACAGTAAAAAAAAACTTTAAATGTAATGTATTTATTTATTAATGTATTTCACAAGCTTGCTATGAAGAAGGAAACATCAAGGACAGTTACGTCGCCCGGATCGGCGTCACCGGGGCCCCGCCCTGGAGCCAGGCCTGGGGTTGGGGCTCCTAGGCGAGCGCCTGGTGGCCAGGTCTTTGCCCGTGGGACCCGGCCGGGCTCAGCCCGAAACGGCGACGTGGGCCCGCCTTCCTGTAGGCCCACCACCCGCAGGAAGGATCATGGCAGGCCGGTGCAATGTGGGCTGGGTAGCAGTCGTGGCGGGGTGCCTCGACAACCCAATCCCTGGACCAAAACCCTCACAGTGGGGACATGGAATGTCACCTCGCTGGGGGGGAAGGAGCCAGAGCTTGTGCGTGAGGTTGAGAGATACCGGCTAGAGATAGTCGGGCTCACCTCCACACATAGCTTGGGCTCTGGAACCCAGCTCCTTGAAGGGGGCTGGACCCTCCACTACTCTGGAGTTGCCCAGGGTGAGAGGCGGCGGGCTGGTGTGGGCTTGGTTATAGCCCCCCAGCTCAGCCGCCATGTGTTGGAGTTCACCCCGGTGAACGAGAGGGTCGCTTCCCTGCGCCTTCGGGTCGGGAAAAGGTTTCTCACTGTTGTTTGTGCCTACGGGCCGAACAGCAGTGCGGAGTACCCGGCCTTCTTGGAGTCCCTGGGAGGGGTACTGGATAGTGCTCCAACTGGGGACTCCATTGTTCTACTGCGGGACTTCAACGCTCACGTGGGTAATGACAGTGATACCTGGAGAGGCGTGATTGGGAGGAACGGCCTCCCCGATCTGAACCCGAGCGGTGTTTTGTTGTTGGACTTCTGTGCGAGTCACAGTTTGTCCATCACGAACACCATGTTTAAGCATAAGGGTGTCCATCAGTGCACGTGGCACCAGGACACCCTAGGCCGGAGGTCAATGATCGACTTTGTTGTCGTTTCATCTGACCTTCGGCCGCATGTCTTGGACACTCAGGTGAAGAGAGGGGCTGAGCTGTCAACTGATCACCACCTGGTGGTGAGTTGGATGCGCTGGCGGAGGAGGAAGTTGGACAGACCGGGCAGACCCAAACGGATTGTGAGGGTCTGTTGGGAACGTCTGGCTGAGCCCTCTGTCAGGGACATCTTCAACTCCCACCTCCGGGAGAGCTTCTCTCGGATCCCGGGGGAGGCGGGGGACATCGAGTCCGAGTGGACCATGTTCTCTGCCTCCATTGTCAACGCGGCGGCTCGAAATTGTGGACGCAAGGTCTCCAGTGCCTGTCGTGGCGGCAATCCTAGAACCCGGTGGTGGACACCGGAAGTACAGGATGCCGTCAGACTGAAGAAGGAGTCCTACCGGGCTATGTTGGCCGGTGGGACTCCTGACGCAGTAGATAGGTACCGGCAGGCCAAGCGGCCGCGGCTCGGGCAGTCTTGGAGGCAAAAACTCGGGTCTGGGAGGAGTTCGGGGAGGCCATGGAGGGGGACTTTCGGTCGACCTCGAGGAAATTCTGGAGGACCGTTCGGCCCCTCAGAAGGGGGAAGCAGTACTCTGCCGGCACCGTTTACGGTGTGGGTGGGGAGCTGTTGACCTCGACTGGGGACATTGTCGGACGGTGGAAGGAATACTTCGAGGATCTCCTTAACCCGACTGACATGCTTTCCACTGAGGAAGCAGAGGGTTGGGGCTCGGAGGCGTGCTCATCCATCACCCAAGCCGAGGTCACTGAGGTAGTTCGTAAGCTCCTCAGTGGCCGGGCACCGGGGGTGGATGAGATTCGCCCTGAGTACCTCAAGTCTCTGGATGTCGTAGGGCTGTCTTGGTTGACACGCCTCTGCGACATTGCATGGAGGAAGGGGACAGTACCGCTGGGGTGGCAAACCGGGGTGGTGGTCCCTCTGTTTAAAAAGGGGGACCGGAGAGTGTGTTCCAACTACAGGGGGATCACACTTCTCAGCCTCCCGGGGAAAGTCTACGCCAGGGTACTGGAGAGGAGATTACGGCCGATAGTCGAACCTCGGATTCAGGAGGAACAATGCGGTTTTCGTCCCAGTCGTGGAACACTGGACCAGCTCTATACCCTCCGCAGGGTGCTCGAGGGTTCATGGGAATTTGCCCAACCAGTCTACATGTGTTTTGTGGATTTGGAGAAGGCATTTGACCGTGTCCCGCGTGCCATTCTGTGGGGGGTGCTCAGTGAGTATGGAGTCCGGGGCCCTCTACTAAGGGCTGTCCGGTCTCTGTATGATCGAAGCAGGAGTCTGGTTCGCATTGCCGGCAGTAAGTCAGACTTGTTCCCAGTGCATGTTGGACTCCGGCAGGGCTGCCCTTTGTCACCGGTCCTGTTCATAATTTTTATGGACAGGATTTCTAGGCGCAGCCAGGGGCCGGAGGGGATCCGGTTTGGGAACCTCAGGATTTCATCTCTGCTTTTTGCAGATGATGTTGTCCTGTTGGCTTCATCAGACCGGGACCTCCAGCATGTGCTGGGGCGGTTTGCGGCCGAGTGCGACGCGGCAGGGATGAGAATCAGCACCTCCAAGACCGAGGCCATGGTTCTCGACCGGAAAAGGGTGGCGTGCCTTCTCCGGGTGGGTGGAGAAGTCCTGCCTCAGGTGGAGGAGTTCGAGTATCTCGGGATCTTGTTCACGAGTGAGGGAACAATGGAGCGTGAGATTGACAGACGGATCGGTGCAGCGTCCGCAGTAATGCGGTCGATGTACTGGACCGTCGTGGTGAAGAGGGAGCTGAGTCGAAAGGCGAAGCTCTCGATTTACCGGTCAATCTACGCCCCTACCCTCACCTATGGTCATGAACTTTGGGTAGTGACCGAAAGGACAAGATCGCGGATACAAGCGGCCGAGATGAGTTTCCTCCGCAGGGTGGCTGGACGCTCCCTTAGAGATAGGGTGAGGAGTTCGGTCACCCGGGAGGAGCTCGGAGTTGAGCCGCTGCTCCTTCACGTTGAGAGGAGTCAGCTGAGGTGGCTTGGGCATCTGTACCGGATGCCTCCTGGACG
Organism: Cololabis saira; assembly: GCF_033807715.1. Taxonomy (NCBI): domain Eukaryota; kingdom Metazoa; phylum Chordata; class Actinopteri; order Beloniformes; family Belonidae; genus Cololabis; species Cololabis saira. Next base: position 33,325,467 of record NC_084594.1, read on the forward strand.
CCTCCCTAGGGAGGTGTTCCAGGCATGTCCCACCGGGAGGAGACTATGTCTCTCGGCTGGCCTGGGAACGCCTCGGACTCCCCCCGGAAGAGCTGGAGGAAGTGTCTGGGGTGAGGGAAGTCTGGGCATCCCTGCTGAGGCTGCTGCCCCCGCGACCCGGTAACGGAAAAGCGGGAGAAGATGAGTGAGATGAGTAATGTATTTAGAGAAAGCGTGGGATAAACGAAGAAAAGTAACATATGTGAAAATATCCATTCTGTTTTTTGTTGGGGAGAAATAAATATTAAGTATTTTTATTTTATTTTTTTATTTGATTTATTTATTTTGTTTTTCTGGTGTACATTGTGTAGCTCCCAATTAAGTGAGTGTGATATTGTATATTGATGATTTTCTGTTTCTGGTGTCTTATAATCCTGTAAGGGATGGGTCTGGGACATGACACAAAAATAAAACTCATTCATTCATTCATTCATTCATTCATTCATTCATTCATTCATTCATTCATTCTGTAATTACAGACATTAGTAAAGTGTTACTGCTAACACGTTTTATCTTGAAAGAAAAGATGCATGTTTTCAAGCTCTCCTCTTTTCCATCTCACCTGGCTCGGAGTAAATCCGGTCAGGTGGAGGGGATGATGCGACAACCCTGAGGCTGAAGAGCCAAAGCAGGAAACACCACGTCACTCGTACAAACAACTCAGCAGACCAGTTTCCCTCACCTCACATGTGATGAAGGTGTTTGAGAAGCTGGTTCTGACCCACCTGCGGTTGGAGGTCAGGACATCTCTGGACCTGCTGTAGGTTCAGGTAGATTCTACCGTGAAACAACTCTGAAACTCAGTAGGATTATTTTACATTTCAGTAGGATTATCTTTCTGGACATCTTCACTTTTTATGACGTCTGATACTGTATGTTCCTGCCCCATTTCAATGGTATTTGCAGGATATCTAAAACTAAATAAATACAAAATGGAACTAGACCAATTATAACAAGTAAGCAAGCACAGGGAGAACATGCAAACTCCACACAGAAAGACCTCTGCTGGGCCTGGGAGTTGAACCGGGGACCTTCTTGCTGTGAGGCAACAGTGCTAACCACCAAGCCACCGTGCTGCCCAGGTCAAATATAACAATCAATATATTGATAAATTCCTCTGTGTTTACATATAACTGATTGGAAATAGAAATGTTGAAACAAAATTGACAGTTTTATTTCAAGAGTATTTGTTTGGTGGTCTTATTTTCCACTGCTTTGCATCTTCTTTCAGCTGGGAAACTGAGCAGATCAAAAGTTTTCATCTCCGAAATGAAGTGTTTTCCTTTGATTTCACAAACGTCAATCTCAGCTCACATTTCAGAACGTTAGCTGGTATCAAGGCGACCTTGTTGTGTGTCTGTAACCAGCTCCAGATCTAGGAGTATCTGGACTGGTACATGTGATACACAGGATGAAGGTCACTGTGGATCAATGAAGAGAGAAACGATTTATTTATGACACACATCAAAATATTTCTGTTATTCATTCAGTCTTTCTTCTGTTATATTGCTCAAAATTATAAAACAATACATCTTCCAAAAATAATCAAATAGGCATAGATATTCAGTAAATCATGTTCATCAAAAGTAAATTAAATGAAAATGTGCAAAATAAAAGAAATAATTCACAAAAAGTAATAAATTGGCTTTGTCCCATTACTTAAACACACATTAGTGCTTGAATATCAAATTCACATCCTAATGACAAGTTTGACAGCTGATAAGACGTGTCATATTCCATCAGGTGACTCTGAAGAAAGTGAAAGTTCTGCTGAAACTGTCAGAAAAGTTTGAAGGTAAGACCTCTGATCCTTGTCTGAACAAAAGAAAATGCAAATGCAAATAAGGTTGCTTAAAAGTTGGTGGGGGCAATTTGAGCCTCCTGAAAAGTTGGTAGTGTTATGTCCCTACTGTCCCTATGCAAACCTACGCCCTTGCACCTGGTTCAGTTTTAAATTGAGTTTTATTTGAAAACACTTGGGTTTTCTCCGGGTGCTCCGGTTTCCTCCTACAGTAAAAAAAAACTTTAAATGTAATGTATTTAGAGAAAGCGTGGGATAAACGAAGAAAAGTAACATATATGTGAAAATATCCATTCTGTTTTTTGTTGGGGAGAAATAAATATTAAGTATTTTTATTTTATTTTTTTATTTTATTTATTTATTTTGTTTTTCTGGTGTACATTGTGTAGCTCCCAATTAAGTGAGTGTGATATTGTATATTGATGATTTTCTGTTTCTGGTGTCTTATAATCCTGTAAGGGATGGGTCTGCGGACATGACACAGTTTTAAATTGAGTTTTATTTGAAAACACTTGGGTTTTTTCCGGGTGCTCCGGTTTCCTCCCACAAAACTAATGACAAGTTAAACTATTACTGTGTTAAATCCCTTATGTTATCCAAAAACTCTGATAACAAGATGTGATTTACAGTATGGTGAAGGCACCTGAACAATGTGAGTTACACTGGAGTAAAGGCAAAGCTTACAGTTAAACTCACTTTTAAAACACTGCTTAAGTATTAACACATTTAAGCAACATAAACTCACACTTCAAAATGATAAACCATTCACTGTGAAATATACTAAATTACATTTGTAACTTTACGTTCCTGCTGGATGTATTGTTTTTGTGTGGTGTGGGTTTCAATAACAACATCTTTACTTGAAGATGCAGGTACGTTTATCTAGCAGTTGTTCTGAAAAGCAGTTACAGGCAGGACGACTAACGGGTCTCCTTCTTCCGTTAGTCTGCTCAGACGCTGTGCGCCCCTACTGTCTGGATGTATAAGCAGTATTCACATAACAGATACAAAGCAAATCTCATTTGCTGTTATCATTACATCTTACTTTTTTTTCTTTTCAAAAATAAACACCTTCTACTTTTATAAACATAACACCTCTCTTTTTGCTTGTTTAACTAAACTCAGTTAATTGTGGCTTGTTCTATGGCTGTCATATTTCCACTGGGGACAGGGGGGACATGTCCCCCCCACTTTTCAAAATCAGGTTTTTGTCCCCCCCACTTTTTACAGTTTAAAAACTAACGGTAGGCTCAGCCTGTAATTGCGAATCGTCAAGACACTGTGCGAAGGTACTGACGGCCCCGCAGCCCCGCTCTCCCTCCCCCTCCTCTCTCCGCTGTCCCCTCAGTGCTGCTCAAGGCTGATTTATGGTTCCGCGTTAAATCGACGCAGGGCATACGGCGTAGGGTACGCGGCGACGCGCAACGTACAGTGCGCGTAGGTTCTGCGTCGATTTAACGCGGACCATAAATCAGCCTTCACAGACAGACAGCCAGGACGCGGCAGCAGCAGAAATGAAGAGGAGCCGGCAGCTCAGTTTAAATCAATTTTTGCAGCGGGACAAAAAAGCAGCAGCAGCACTGCTGTGTTGCAGGTAGGCTGTGCAGAGATGAGTAGCCAAATATTACTCAACGTTACTTTATACACTATTGTTGCTAGCTAGCTAAGATGTAGACTGAGACACACACACACACACACACACACACACACACACACACACACACACACACACACAGAGAGAGAGCTTGAAGGTGACAACAAACTGCCAGGAAAAGGCTATTAGTATTGTTACTTTAGAACAATATTACTCCAAGTGAAAAGTACTTTGCATTAAAACTACTCTTAAAGGTATTGTGACATCATTTTTAACATGCTTTTAACACTATTAAAAGTCTTGGCCAACATCCCTCAAATGTGTCTAAAAGAGTGTAACAAGAAAAACTTCACTCTAGTACTCTTTTCCTGGCTTTTTATTACAGTGATTTTTTGCGCCGTGAAAAATGCTTCTTTTTCTCCCTTTCCTGTCAATCATTGCTCCGCTCCTCCTCCAAACCTCCTCCTCCTCCAGCCATACGCTCACAGCGGCGTCGGAGAGGGAGCGACAGGCGAAGCATGCACGGAAGAGCAGGAGGGCGAACCACAGCAAACAATCATAAAAATAAAGGCATGCAAGCAGCACTGTCCCCTTATCTTAAGTCCAGTCAGTGGCCGCGGGTCTTCTTAGCAGTTTTCCTCCGGTGATTAGAACAAAAGAGGCTCTAAACTGCTCCGTGTTAAGCCTCATTTATGGTTCCGCGTTAAATCGACGCAGAGCCTACGCCGTAGGGTTCAGCGTATGGTGCGCGTCGCCGCGTAAACCTACGCCGCAGCACTGTAGTGCAGGTAGGTTCATATGTTGTAAATGGTTTGGTGATTTTGGTTTGTTTATAAGGAAAGGAAGGAATGAACATGATCTATTTTCATATTTCATAGGAGAAATATGTGGAGACAGGCGCAAGAGAAGAAGTGCAGGCAGGAACCCAACCACGTTAGCCCAAAAGTGATTGTAGAACAGCATCTCAGCAACAAAACCTTAAGATCAAGAGAAGTGGTACTGTTAATCTCCTTGGCTCCATTATAAACAAGGAGTCAATGGAATACTATGTTTTTTCTGTGCCCAAGCTTTTGAAAATGAAAAATCAAGCCTGGCCAAGAATGCAGATCCAGCATTTTCCCAAAACGGGCAAAAAAGTTAAAAAGTGTCTAAAAAAAGTAAATGCATATTAAAATCGTTTGATCGTTCGCGTTCACACACACACACACACACACACACACACACACACACACACACACACACACAGTCTTACAAAGCCACTGCACATCCACGCTACAGCTACACGCACAAATTTACCCATCCTACTTGTGTCCCCCCCACCTCTGAAACTAAAGTTTCGCCTTTACCTCACAAGTGTTACCAATTGCTTTAAGTTAAGGTTGAAAACCTTTTTATTTACTGCTCTATTTCAGTAATCCACCATAATGCACTACAACCTTTATTTTATTCTTTTTAATTTATGTCCGTTTGTCTTTGAATTGTCTCTGACATGAAATGTGCTGTACAAATAAACTTCCCTTGTGTTGCCAAACAGACAACAGTAATATTTTACTTCAGTTTTAAATTTCAAGTAACCTTTATTGAATGAAAAAAATGTTGCCTTTAACACCTATACGAAGCTTGCAGCACTCCAGTCAAAAAATATTACACAGCCATCAATGTACAGTACAATGAAGATACATCTCTGCAAGAAATAAAGATGTTCAAGAAATAAGTAAATAAACACATACATTGCAGAAATGACAGAGTCATGAATGTCATAAAGTAAAGTTATAAAAATTACAAGAATCCTCATCAAAAGAAGAACAAAACAAAGACATGATAACCAATGGTAACCAGCAGTGAGATGTAGTGCTGTCATTTAACATTTGTGATTTGTAAGAATCAAACTATTTGAGTTAAAAACAATATTAAAAATCATTTACTACATTTATCTAACCCTTCATGTATGGTATCTAATTATTTCATTGTTAACTTTGAACATGTAAGAGTTAGTTTGTTTTTCACTCTACACACACTTGCATGTTTGCATCTAATTCTTGGCACTAAAGAAGAAAACAATCATTAATATCAAAATTAACACCTTACAATGCTACAATATAATTTTCATATTTGTCACAAGAAAAGAAAAAAAATGCAATAATAAAAAAATTAAATAACTAAAACATGGAACAAAAAGAATTACAAAAATTGAACACATTAAAGAAGAGGGTCATTGTAGGTAGAAAGGAGGTGGAAGGTGGAAATCTGTCATTTCCTCTCCTGGAGCTCTCTGGCCAAAGCACCCAACTGTGAAAAGTTATTACAACATTAAATTCAGTTACACTTCTCTCAGTATGGTTAAATAGTTCAACTATTTGATTTATTTTTTATTTAGATTTAGTTTTCTCCTGCCTGTTAAAATGTACAATGCAAAGTTTATGGGTATACAGAATGAACAACAAATGATATAGTTGACTTGAAAATACTACCATACATTACAGAGAAACACTGATTCTTATAGAGCATCAGAAAGACTGTGCTGATTTATATTTTCTCTTACAACAATGTTTCTCAGGATATTCCTCCTCTGGGGTCTCAGGTAGCTGCATTCGCCTGCCTCACACAGCTCAATCTCCTCTGAAACCTGAAGAAACAAAGTTTGGACTATGAAAAAAGGCTAAAGGGCTCGATCATTTATTCAGTCCTAATAAAAACCGCCTGATGAAAGATACAATGATGGACACTGGTGTACACACACACACACACTTATTCCAACCTCTGCGTTGCCAAAATTGTCCAACTCCCTCTTGCCTCCAGGATACCAACCGTGGGACCAGTGCTGGGCGGAGGAGAGCTGAGAGCCCACGTACACCAGAAGCCCCAGCAGCAAGACCAGCCGCGACATGTCTCCTGAAGGGAAACACGGACAGGTCGTCTGTCTGGAGGTTCGGCATAGCTTTTTGAAAAGTCATCCTTGAAGATGCTTTTCCGCTCAAATCATATTTTGCATTATTTGCAAAACACGTTACCACAATGTAATACTATGATTTAAAACGCTGAGAATGACATTGTTAACTTCACATTTGTTAAATCAATTCCTTTCCTTTTTAAAAAAAAAAAATTGGATTCAAAATGAGTAAACTTGGATACCGTCAAGCAGTCATTTGGAAATGGACTGTTTCCTCAATATACAGGTTGTAATTAAAAGATATTCAGGCTGAAACAGAACTACTGGGAAGTAAAACCATTTGAAATGTTAGATCTTAATTTAGATTTAACCTGACAGTTCATGAATAGTTAGAGTACATTTTTGTGGAAATGTTCTTACCTTTGTCTCAGTTCACACAACTTACTTAGTGTTGCTGCAGAAGCTCAGAGCTTTTTTTCAGGTTGATCAAGTGCTGGCTTTCTCAGTACCTCACTCTGTCACAGGTATTTTACTGTAGAGATTCTCCACATCCTCATCCACTCTTTTAATATTTCTATCAATCTTGAAGTCCCTCCTCCCAGCCCGCATGCCCCACCCATGCGTTTGTGCGCGCTCAAGGGTGAAACTAATGACCTTTGGGGAAAAGAGGGGCAGAGGACGTGGTGACCTCCAATTATCTCCTTCAAACACTGACAACATCCCTGACATCCCTGGGCTGACCATCCTGTGGCATGAATCATCCAAGTTTACTTTTAAACATCATGTCAGCGGGAACTGTGAATCATTTAGGTTCGCTGTATTGGAAAAAATATATGAGAAAAAGACTGAACCTATAATGCCAGATGTAACAGATTTGAAACAGTATTACAAAAAAACAAAACAAAAGCAAAAACAAAAAAAGTATTATACAATTGAAAAAAAAAACAAAAAAAACAAACATAAATACATGAGATAGATAAGACTTTTGATCCCGCAAGAAGAAATGTATTCGTGTCCACAGCTCAAGTACAAAAACGAAGAAGAAGAATAAGCAAAAAAAAAAAAAAAATATAAAGATAAAAAACAATACTATATAGAACGGTAGCTGGTATTCTATATACAAGCATACAAAATATGCATTATGGATGGAGGGTTGTGGAGATTTGCAAATAAATAATATCTTACTATAATGGGACGATAGATCGATCCCAGCCTGGTGCAGGTCTACAGTGTAGTTTCTCACGTCCTTTGACAGCTCTTTGGTCTTGGCCATAGTGTAGTTTGGAGTGTGACTGTTTGAGGTTGTGCACAGGTGTCTTTTATACTGATAACCAGTTAAAACAGGTGCCATTAATACAGGTAATGAGTGGAGGACAGAGAAGCCTCTTAAAGAAGAAGTTACAGGTCTGTGAAAGCCAGAAATCTTGCTTGTTATTAGGTGACCAAATACCTATTTTACCAAGGAATTCACCTATTAATTCAGTAAAAATAAAAAATAAAAAAATGTGATTTCCTGGATTATTTCCCCCCATTCTGTCTCTCATAGTTGAGATCTTTTTAAGTGGGATAACTTGCACAATTGGTGGCCCACTGTATATAGGGAATTATCATTATCATTGTTATATGATTATCATTGTGAGACTGAATGGTAGTTTGTTTGTCTGACGTTTGACCAGGTGGTCAGCAGCGCAGGAGGGACAGAGTAAAGTTTACATCTTCAGGGAGATTTGGTCATTCAGCGTTTGTTGAAAAATGTTGCATATATTCTATAAGTCTGTTGTGGAGAGTTTGGTCACATTAATAAATTCAATCAATCGTTCAATCATCATTAATCATATATATGTATGACAAATAATGCATTCAAAATAACACAAATAATATTATTTAGAATCTGTTAAAGACACATTTGGTGGTTGTTTTTAATTTCAATATACACCATTAAAAAATAAATTGAATATGATTTTTTCTTTGTATTACTTTGTATGTATTGTATTGTATATTGTATATGTACTTGTATTAAACTTGTGTGTATCTTTTAACTGTGTTTTTATTGTAACTGTGAAGCGCTCTTTGACCATGATCTGTGAAGGGCGCTGTACAAATAAAGTGTACTTACTTACTTACTTACTTATGTCGCGCATTAAAGGGTTAAAAATAGTCCATCCACATTTAATTGTAATGCAGCGTTTTCCAGATAAAACTAGTCCTCATGTATTGTCTTATGTTACTCACTTTAGGTCCCATTTCCATTCTTTCTTTCTTTCTTTCTTTCTTTTGGAGCACACTGATTAGCCACGCACCATTCCTTTGTAACCCTGATGACATCTCAGCGAGGGGAAATTCAAGGGCATCAGGACAAGGGGAACAAACAGAGCTTTCCTGACCAGGTCAGAGATGACAAAATTCTCATTTGGAGGACGCTGAATATTTACTTTTCACAGCTTTTGGAAACGTTGATATAAAATTACTCCTGGTTACAGGCCAACCAGTCAGAGCAAACAAAGAGTGAGTATGTTGTAAGAAATGCAGAATTATATATATGTATATACAGTACATACATAGTATTCATACTGGGTTCATGCTGTTTGCAAAGAAAGAAGAATGTAAATTTAAACACAGCATATTATCCTTCCCACTTTTTCAATTTTGGGTCTATTGATGGAACCGCAATGCTTTTTTGCAACTGATTGTATATGTTAATGGTGGTAATAATAATATTAATAAATAATAATACATTTTATCTATAGGCGCCGTTCAGGGCACGCAAGGGCAAAATTAAATAGAATGTCTGTCTGAACAGGTGTGTTTTTAAAGTGAGATTTGGAGGAGGTGACAGTCTCAGGATGTTTTATTTCCTCCGGCTGGCTGTCAGACCTAGTGTACTGTGTCTCTTGCTTAATAGCAGATTATCTAAAGATCCCGTGACCTTGGATGGGATAGAGTGTGCACATCCCTGAGTGTGGCTGATTAAAAGGAACATCATTTTTACAAAGGCTGGTTTCGGGTGCTTTTATGTCAGAACTGGAAGGAAGGAAGGAAGGAAGGAAGGAAGGAAGGAAGGAAGGAAGGAAGGAAGGAAGGAAGGAAGGAAGATTGATTGATTGATTCACACTTTGGTTTCATCAGGGCTTTCTGAAGATCTGTATTCACGAGCCAAAGGTTCAGATGTCAAATATGACACACCCATGTCACACACTTGATAGTAATTTGATGGATCTAATCCTCTTAACAGCAGTCTAATGATGACTTGGATTTCATTGGGATGTAACTGGAAGGAGCTGGATTGTTTTTGGCTGGGTTTGTATCAAGCTCGTTCCTCTGTGAAGTGCCAGAGATGAGATTTGTTGTTCATTGGTACTATATAAAACTGTTCTTCTGTTTAGTTGTGTTCATCGTTTTTCAGGCGGATGCTTGCTTAGATATTCTTGAGATCAGAGCAAAAATCCTCTTCTTTCTCCGTTGCAAAAATAGTTTTTTGCATTTAGTGTTTACTTGAAATTGTCATCATAGAATTTGATGTCAGCAAATACCAAATTACTGTTTTTTGTAATAATAAACACAAAACACATGTGTTTATTACAAGAAGTTGCTGCATAGTCTCTATGTGCATCATTTTTCATTTGATGGTTATTTAAGTTTTACATTATTTATTGGTTCTTTTTTTTTTCCTTAAAATTCCCTTCATAGTATTTGTCCCTAAAACACATCTTGCGCAGTTAAACAACATAAAATCTTTTTTGAATTGCCATACGACTCAGGACAGTTTTAAAAGTGTGAGTGAGGATGTGTTTTTTCATTTCCTGCATGAGCTTATGAGTTTGAACACATCTTTTTTTCACGTGTTGGTCTAATACACACCGATTATAACATTGTTTCTGACAGTCACTGAGTACCTCTAATATAGGCTCTATGAGCATTTAAAAGCTGCACACTCCTGACATCTCCTGGCTCAATTTTATACATAACCAAGTTTAAAACCTAAAAGTACAGCAGCGTCAATTTTCCTTCGCAAAGGTTTCATCAATTCATTTAGGTTCGTAATACATACATACACATATATATATACAGTATATATATATATATATATATATATATATATATATATATATATATATACATACACATATATATATTTATATATATATGGGCTTTGATTTCTTTCTTTTTGAGTCCTGATGTGGATTTGCTGGTGTGCTTTGGACTGTTTAGCTGTTAAGAGACACGGTTTGATAGTTGTAGAATACTTCAGTACATAGAGCATCTATAGTGGACTGCCTGCAGGACTCCACCTTGGCCTCTTCTTTCTAATAGTGTTTTGTTTTTTAGAAATCCTGTGATTTTTTTCCCCCAGTCGCTTCTTTAAAAAAAAACCAAACAAACCAAGTTGTACCGCCTTGTTCCTTTTAGAGCGGAGGCCTCCTCCTGGCAACTGTTTCCAACAAACCATACATGTTTAGTATTTTCTAAAGGAAAAGCTGATTCAAGAAGTGTTTCAAGTTTAGCATTAAACATGGTAACTTAGGCCAGTGACGCCTGAGATGTTTATTTTTTCAATTTTCCATAAATTCCCTGAACGTTGCACTTTGACCTGGGAGTGAACCAAGATCCACTCGGACATTTTCTACTGGTGACTAACTTTTCTCCCTGGAGAATGATGGACTCCAGATGGGCTTGGGATGGGCTTAGGACCATTCCCAGAGAGATGGGCAGCAACAGTTGCTTTACTGATATCTCTCTGCTTTTAGTAGCTGCAAACCCTCCTCGCAACAGTAAAGGTGTCATGTAATGTTCAGAGATTGTATGCATTTACTTCATTTGAAGGCACGGTGAGGACCAGATCATTTCTTTAAGCACAACAGTGTAAAATTAAACTGTGGTAATTGAAAGGGAGTTTTTTTTTTGTGTCTCAAGACCATACATAGAATTTTGTTTGGCAGTCAAGTATCTGCCCAATAGGGAGGGTATCGAAGGACATTTCTCATTCAGTACCAAAGGGCCATTTAAAAGAAATGTTGCAGGTAAAAGGCTTGGGAAAGTGTTCTGGGGCAAGAGAAGTAAGAAAATGGGAAATGGAAATACATAAATCAAATATTTGTTAGTGATATTTCAGTTTTTTCTTTGTTTAATTTATATCAAGGAATTTGACCTCTATTACTTTGCACATAACTAATGAAAGTTCGTACACAGACATGTAAAAACAATAAAAGTCATGGAAAAATTAAAATCTCAAGCACTTTATTAGGTTTTGACAGTATCTTGCTTAGAAAGGCCATTTGGCATTATATAATTATATATAATTTCATCATATATATAATTATATATACATATATTCAAATGTTGAATAACAAAAAACACGCAAAAACCCAGCAAAAAAAATGTTGTTTAAGACAATTATAGCAAATTAAAATGAGCAAAAAAAAAAAACAAACATCTGAAACATCTGAAAATGGTCCCCAATACAGTTCAATATACATCTTTAAAAAAAAAAAGAAAGAAAAAAGGGTGGGGTAGAAGACATTCTAAGAAGCGAGGCAGCGGGCAGGAATGAAATATAAATAACCTTACAATATGTACAAAAGGGGAGGAGGTCGACTAAGGAAAATGGTCCGAAGTGAAAGTAAGTCAAAAGTGGACAGCGGTGAACAGTTTGACAGGAGACATACAGGACGTACAAAAGCTGCAAGGACATACACATCGGAATTTACTTTTCTGCAGCCCGCCTTTCTAGACATGGACTCGTGTCTGATTTTACTGGAGCATTGCAAAATGCCCCGTTGGGGCAAAACTCTCAGGATTAAAGGGGACACGCGGGGGAAACCTTGCTTTCATGATCACAAATATTTGTCAAAGGAAAAATATGTAACTCCTGGTTGTTTTTTTCCCCCTTAGAAATTTAGGACCTCACAACTGATTGTCATGGATCCACATTCAAGTGATAAGGAATGAAATGAAACCACTACATTAAAGTTTAATGAATTCCAAAGAGGCCTCAATGTTAATTTGATCCGCACAATCCAGAAATCCCCGTACACGGAAAGAAAGGGAATCTGAAGGGAAGAACAACCGACCCAGTGTTTGTTTAGGCCTCCTTGATTTGCCTCACGCAAAAAGGACTTTTGATTGGTCTGCAAGTTATAGTTATAGCAGAAATGCATGGGGGCTAAGACAATGCACAGGGGGACTATGGTTCCACCACTCAGGGTGAATCTGGGAGAACTACTTTCTTTGAAAACCTTCCAGTGAGGCACTTCTTAGTTTGAACAACTTCTCATGAGTTGGCACAGTGTCACATTGAGCTGTCAAACTGCACCGAGACATCGCGATCACAGAGTACCAACACACACAGCAAAGCCATGAGATGGAAGCCCGCACAGCGCAGCTACCAGCTTCTCCTCAACCATCTAAAGAACCAGTAAATGGCAATGCAAATGAAGGACGAGCACGATGGCACTTAACTATGAGTGCGGGCACTTGTGGGGCTTTGGAAAGAAAGAAAGACCTGACATGAAGAGGAGGATGCACAAACAGCCAACTGTTTCAGTGATCGGTCAAATAAATTATCTGCTACTTCAAGCCCGTACCAGGGCTTTTCAGAGCGCATCGGTTGGGGCTTCGAGAAAAACAAACAAGCTTCAATCACAGTTCCCATAATCTAAATTGAGGATCCCAGAATTCTGTCCTAATCTCTCATGATTCTGTTTTGTAAGGGCTTTGCTTTTGGTGCAAATAGTGCATGCGTGTTCAAAAGAAAAAGAAGAAAAAACATTGATAAAAACACCCCTCTCTCATAATTCAGCATGTTCTCTTTAATGTCAGCCACTGCCGATACATTAAATATGATTGTGCTCATTCCCGTAATAAATATGGAGTGTTAGTGAAATGTAGATTGTGCATAAATGTAGAGGCCTTGGCCGTTTGAGTCTACATTAACAAAAAAGTTCAAAGTTCCTCAAATTAGTTTTAATACAATGAAATCTATTCAAATCCAACTGAAGGATTATATTCTAATACCTTTACTTTGGTGGGAGCTATTACCACTCATGGAGATAAACTCAAGGTGAAATACAAAAAAAAGAAAAGGAATTTAAACGCTGCGAGCATCAGTCTTTGTCTGAGCTGAAATTAGGACTGACCCTGCTGTTGACTGACATCATTCATCTTTCATTACAATCATGAAGGCCACGGCCTCAATAGTGACCTCAGCTGAAATAAAAACACTGTGGCTCCCACAGGACATCCATAAAAAAGGAAAAAGAAACCAAATATATGAGCATCAGCTGCATGACAGGCCTCTCGCATTAAAGTAACAACATATCCATTCTGACAAATATATAAGCAACAGCTTTTTTTTTTTTTCCTTCCGCATCAATGTTCGTGTGGGGAAACAAATAGGTACTGTCATCTAACGGAGTGAAAGGCTTAGTGATGTGATGCTGATATATTGAAAAAAGAAAAAACAGGTTGCAGAAAACCCCCAGCTAACTCAAGGTAAACCCATAAAAAGAATAAAGGCTCCACAAAGTTTGAAAGAAACACTGCCATGCGTCTGTAAACCAACATGCCGGGGGGATTTGCTCATTTCTGTGATACATTTTTGAATTAGGTCCAACCGTGTTTGCGGCGCGTCGACACGATCAACACAGCTGGTCAATACTGTAACAGACTCATCTTCTACTTGGGGAGGACAAAAATCCAGTATTTATTCTAAACTTTCCCAAATTCCCATTGTAGTCCAGAAATGTGGAGAGTTAAACATCTCTGTTCAGAATGTCAAAACACGGTTGGTCGTTTCTCAAAACTTCGCAGCTACACCAGCTAGATGAATGAAGGGCTTTGGCACGTGGTGGACAGACCACATTGATGGAAACACGCGGCCTCCTCTGCCAGCTTATAGTTCAGATCACCCACACGCACAAACACACGCGCTCTAAATACCCAATGGCTCTTGATATCCAGGTTATGGGTTTGTGTCTGAGTGAAAGCCTGAGACTGTGAGCCGTGCCACAGAGATGCTGATCTCCAATCATAACTGACCTATGCACTCCTGAAATAAAGAGAAACTGAACGTCAACTGCGAATGAAGAACGTTTTTTAGTCGATGGAAGCGATTTTGTGTACAGAAAATAGCTTTGACTGCATGTGTGTGTGTGTGTGTGTGTGTAGGTGTGTGTGTGTGTGTGTGTGTGTGTGTGTAGGTGTGTATGAACGTCTGGTGGAGGTAAACAGTCCAGGATTAATGGAGAAACTTCTGCTACCACACGTGTCGCTACAGCGAGGCTCAGGCAAAGTCAAACGCATTTTAAATCCCTGTCCCTAAAAAAAAGTTACAAAATGAAAAAAAAAAAGAAAAAAGAATCCAAAACATCATTATCTTGACTTGATGTTGCAACATTAGCCACCAAAACAATTGATTTATATTCATATATATATATTTATATATATATATATATATAGAGATATAGATATCTTTATATACCAATAAAATACATTACAGGTGCCACTCGAAAATGCAGCAAAACTCAAAACTGTGTCTAAAACCAAAGTAATAAAATGTAACACAGTAAGTTTATATACATATTTAGGGTGAAGATGTAAAGAAAATAAGGGTGGCAGGCTGTATTAACATCATTACAAAATATTCAAGAAGGCATCTCAGTTATTTTCTGTGTCCAACTGCACTGCCCTGTCCTCCGGGCGCAGACCTGTGTTCCCTTTTCCCGTGGGCGGTTCATCCCATCCACAGATCAAGTAGAGATGAGCGTTTCTGAACAATCCAACAGATGGGGAGTAAGCAGCTCTCTGCTTGTTAATGTTGGCATGTTTTCTGGTACGCACTTAAGCTCGGGTGAATGTACGTGAATATCCATCCATCCATCCGTGGCAGGTCCCCTACTTAAAATTGGCGTAATCGGAAAAAGCATCGATATACTCCTGGACCACTTTGTAGCAGAACTCGTACTGCTCCTGAGGAGGAAATGAGGGGAGGAGAGAGAGAGAGGGGGAAGGGGGAAAAAAAAGCAGCCACATCAGCCGGAACCATCAATCTGAGTCAGTGAGTAGTAAAAACCACTAATCTGTGCATAGTATAAAACAGCAGCACCATCAAAAAACTATGCATGTGTGTAATACGTTACATTTAATTCAAATACCATGCCAGGACGAAAAACATACTGATAACATAATTTCATTGTATTAAAACTGCTTTTCTATCTACAGTATAGATTAAATGTATGCAATTTAATGTGCAAGATTTTAGTCAATACGCTTCTCTTTCCAGGAGTGTGTTAGTTTGGACAGGTGTAAATGAGACTAAAGGCTGAATTATGCTTCTGCGTCAAAACGACGCCGTGTCTACGGCGTGTGGTTTTTGTACACGCAGAGGACACGCCGTCACATGCGCCGTCACTGACGTGCACCTCCTGAAAATTGTAACTACGCGTCGAGGAGACGCCGTCCACACGCAGACGGAGAGCGCTGTGATTGGTTCGTTTGAAAGCGAAGCATTTCCGGTTTCCGGTTTGAAGCAGTAGTGAACTTCCAGGGCTTTTTTCTTCGTTTATGTGTGATTTTTTTTGTTTTTGTTTTTTGCACAATAGTTGTCCTTATTTCTTTGATTTACTGTGACCGGAAAAAGTCGGATAAACCATTCAGAAAAAGATCGCTAACTAGTGGCCGCGGGGGGTACTGCACCGCGACCAAATGGAGAGACGGAGAACTCTGAACGATTCGTGACGGCGTCACGGGTGCGCCGTGTGCTCTGCGTGTGTGTGACGCAGAAGCATACCCGCACCTTTAGGCCCTGTCCCAATACTCCCACTACCCCTAGTTTTCAGCCCTACCCCTAAATTTTGCGCGTTCCCGTGAGGGTAGTGGTGTCCCAATTCCTCTTTCCACCTAGGCGTAGTGGGGAAAAGTAGTGTAGTGGCTATGAATCTGTCCCTACGGATCGAGGGATTTCCAATCCTCACTAGTTTGATCTAGGGACAGAAAAATTTCCCAGAATGCTTTTCGTCGTCATTTGCCGACTGAATAAAAAAAAAAACAAACATGGCGGACATTTCTTATTTTTTAGTGAATAAAAATCAATATTTTGAGTTAGTTTCTGCATAAAAATGCGTTTTGATTACATTTCTAGCGAGAAATATATATTTTACTTTCATAATATTCACTCAGTGACTGTACATAATCACTAGTTTGCCCGTTGTTGCGAAGTCTTTTCAGACCTCGCCAGAATAAAGGCTGATTTATGGTTCCGCGTTACACCAACGCAGAGCCTACGGCGTAGGTTACGTAACCTACACATAGGCTCTGCGTCGATTTAACGCGGACCCATAAATCAGCTCCGGAGCTGGCAGGCAGAAATCTCGAAATTTTCGGAGCAACTTTCTTTTGCGCAGGGCGATCACGTCGGTACTCCGGCTGCTGCTGCTCCGGGCCGGCGGCTCTTCTCATCCCCGAAAACATCGAGTCAAATTTCTGAACAGGCGTTATTTGGATAAACTGAGCCAAGGTTGGGGATCTTAACGGTTACTTTTACGCCTGAAAACATATTAAAACTTAATAAAGTGGCATATTAACAGCGCTACAGCTGAAATTAGAACAGCTTTTGGCTCTCAGCTTCCTGATTAGTGGTGGTGCTGAAAGTAGGGGTAGGGGGAGTATTGGGACAGGCCCCTGAGAAGATTTCAAGTGCCCTAAAATCTGTTCTTTTTTAGGGGTAGTGATGGAAAGTAGGGCTAGTGAAAGAAAGTAGGGAGAGTATTGGGATTGGGCCTAAAGCAAAAACCTCCCTTTTTGTCCCTGTCAAAAATCAACTTGTTGCTTCTTGGGCTTTATGAAACCCCCCCACAAATTCAGGTTGAATGAGGCCTCACCAGTGTCTGCACCATGTGGGGCCTTTGCAGTCTGAGGCTCTTGACCGTCTGGAAAACATCCAGGATGCCTTCTGCCTTCACCCTCTCCAGAACTGTACTCAGCGCGCAGAACGTCCCAGTCCGACCAGCCCCAGCACTGAAAACATGCAGACACAAACACTGGGAACTCTGGGAGCACAAGAGAAGGGAATTGTTTTCTCTCTTACACACACACACACATACACGGGTAATGCACACGTCTTACCTGCAGTGCACGGTGATGGGGTGGTTGCCGGACTGCTGCTGCTGCTTCTGCACTGCAGCGATTATGTTGATCATTCCTTTACCGTCTGTAGGGATTCCCACCTCTGGCCAGCCGTGGAAATGGAACTGACGCACGGCTCGAGCCTTGTTTTCCTGGACAGACATCACAACATTTTTGACAAGTGAACGCAGTAATCGTTACTCTAGTTGGCCTATAAAAGGGTAAATATGAAATTTGTGTTGACATTTGTGTGATTGGTTAAATGGAGAGTACTGCTCACGTAAGCAGTTTTTGTGCTTGAAGTACAGTACAGACCAAAGGTTTGGACACACTTCCCCATTTGTTTGAATGAGAAGGTATGTCCAAACTTTTGGTCTGTACTGTATATATTTGGGTGTCTGAGATAGAAACAAACTCAACAAATCTAAAAAAAAAAAAAAAAAAAAAAAAACTACAACAAAAAGAACAAACAAACCAATTTTGTTTGGGCTGCTTAAGTCTGGAAACATCACTTTCAATTGTCCATGTTTGGTTCTGGGGACACAGAGCAGACCTGAACCAGAAGACCTGAGAGGTCTGGACGGTTGATATGGCAACAAGTCTCTGGTGTATTTTGGCCTAAACCATTCAGTCATGTACAGGACTGTCTCAGAAAATTAGAATATTGTGATAAAGTTCTTTATTTTCTGTAATGCAATTAAAAAAACAAAATGTCATACATTCTGGATTCATTACAAATCAACTGAAATATTGCAAGCCTTTTATTATTTTAATATTGCTGATTATGGCTTACAATTTAAGATTAAGATTCCCAGAATATTCTAATTTTTTGAGATAGGATATTTGAGTTTTCTTAAGCTGTAAGCCATGATCAGCAATATTTTGTAATGAATCCAGAATGTATGACATTTTTGCAGCATTACAGAAAATAAAGGACTTTATCACTTCAAATTTTCTGAGACAGTCCTGTATAAACTAATGGAAGTATTTCAAAGTGTATTCTCTAAATCACAGGGAGCCACTGTAAAAACCTCAGAACTGGACTGATGTAGTCCACTTTCTTAGATCTCATCACAACCCGGGCAGCAGTCTGGATCAGCTGTAGCAGTCTGATTGACTTTTTAGGAAGACCTGAGAAGACACTGTTGTAGTAATCAAGTTGACTGAAGATAAACGCATGGATGAGTTTCTCAAAATCCTGCTGAGACATTAGTCATTTGATCCTGGAGATGTTCTTCAGGTGATAGAGGGCTGACTTTGGAATTGTTTTAATGTTTCACTGAAGGTTCAGGTCTGGGTTCATGACTACACCCAGATTTCAGGCCATATAGGTGGTTTGTTGCTGTAATACCTGAAGCTGTGTGCTGACTCTTAATCGCTCTTCTTTTGGTCCAAAAAACAACTACCGTATTTTCTGGACTATAAGCCACTACTTCTTTCATAGGTTTTCACCCGTGCGGCTTATACAAAGGTGCGGCTATTCTGTGGATTTTTCTTCCACCGCTCGGGGCGCTCTAACCGGAATTAGAATCAAAACTAAGACAAAATAAATGTAAAGAAGAATACGCTACTTCTTCTTTAGCAGATAGAAGTAGAAGCAGATTTCAAACAGATAAACAGATAAATAAATACCGGTTATTTTCTCTTGGTTCTGTCCCGTTTTAATCAGCAAAGTTGTCGTGTTAAAAGACACTGTTAGGAAAGGATCTATTTAGGTACAAACATGTACATCATTTACAGTTCAAAATCCTTCTGTACATGTAGTAAATATCTAATCTAACAACATAAATATCTGCGGGTTGCATATCTTTTTTTTTAAATAGAGTGGATGCGGCTTGTATATCTTTTTTTAATTTTTTTTTTTTTAAATAGAGCGGATGCGGCTTATATACAGGTGTGGCTTATAGTCCAGAAAATACAGTACTTCAGTTTTGTTTTTGTTTAATTGAAGAAAATGATGTGACATCCACTCATGTATTTGTTCTATTCATCTACCAAACGCTTGTATGGGCTCATTGTCACCTGGTGACATTGTATTGTAAAGCTGTGTCCTCTGCACCGTTATGTTATCTTATAATAATCTGAGCTAGCAGAAGCACGTAGATGTTAAATACGAGGGGTCCTAGGATAGAACCTTGGAGAACTCAACATGTAATTTTAGTCAATTCCAATATGTGGTCCGATATTGTGCCTATTGACCCAGAGTAGTCCCCTTCCTTTACGTAAGACTTAAACCAGTCAAGCACTGTGCCACAAAGTCCGTCCCAATTTTGTAGCGTTGTTCTGCCGCCCCCTCTCCCCCCGGGGTAAACTCTTCTGACGTTTGAGACGCCAGCGAGGCCAACCAGACGCCCGCTTGTCATGTTACATAGTATCACATGATGTTGCCTCCCAAGTCATCTTCCTCCCCCTCAACTTAGCTTCAGGCGCTGGGAAACACTCACTATTTTCATTTAAGCATGTTTCTATTCAGTACATGGGCCAATGACGTGACGCCTATATTTTCTGAAAAACAGATTTTTTTTCAATTCAAAAAAGGTTTAAATGGATAAATAAAATACCATATATGTGAACTACCTGTCCCACATATGGACTCACTTGAATTTTACAAGAAAATACTAGTTATTTGGGATTTTGTTGTTTTAAGCGTCAAAATGTCATGTGGTGCATTTTGAAATCACTCTAAATGTTTTAAATCAATCTTCTGTCCTATCTGGCATGATTTCTGAAATGTCTTGTAGTCCTATATAAGATTGCAACACATTTGTATTTATATTTCTGTCATAATATACAAACAAAGTTTGACTGATGATGTCCATTTTATGAAATATCATGTGGCACGACCATTAAAAAACTTGAAACTTGAAAACTTGTAAAAAAAAACATTCTTAATGTTTGAACTACTGCAATAGATATTCTTTTTTTAAATTATTTTAAAATTGACCTGTTGAAAGTCCTTATTCGTCATTGACCCACATAATGAATCAGAATCATGTTTTTCTGGCCAGGTCAGGTCAGACAAGACATGGAATTTGACTTGGTTATTTTCGCTCACTCTACAGTAAATGACAAGATTATGCTCAATGAGTAGAATAGAGGAAGTTCTCCAATTAGTGAATTTAGCCCCTTCCACACCTGAGCCTGATGTTTGGAAGGTGGGGACAGTAACCAGGACGGGGGAGATCATGTCTGAGCTGAGCCCGGCAGCGGTCCCAGACTGCCCAGGGTGTTGGTGAGGGAGAGCCTGCGCTGGAAAACACTGCGGAGCTGCCGTTGCTCCTTTGATTATTCAAAAACTTCACGGGGCTTTTTCTTACCCTGTTGTTGGTGACCAGGAGTTCACGCACTGTATAGCTCTCACTCTCCTCCTCCCTTTTAATCTCAATGGAGATGTCCCCAGAGACCACTGTCCCATCACTGGGCCAGTACTGAGCACACTTCTCCTAATGGACAAAAGAGGGCAACCATCACGTGACAAGGAATAACTGCAGCTAATCAATCAATCAATCAATCAATCAAATTTTATTTATATAGCACCTTTCGTCCAGGTACATGAAATACAAGGTGCTTTGACATTTTGATTGAAAAATAAGCATAATAAACAAATAAAAACTGGGAGACCAAAAAATAAAAACTGGGAGACCAATGCACCCTGACATACAATATAAAATATATAAAATGTATAAAAAGATAAAGGTTCAAGGATTAAGGCTAAAAAAAAAATAAAAAATCAGTCCACAACAATAAAAATAATAAAAACATTATAAGAGATAAATAAATAAATAAAACAGATACCTTTAAAAATTTTTAAACGGAATAAAACTAAAACTATAAAATGTGATGCTACATAAAAGCCAGACCAAAGAGATGAGTTTTTAGTCTACGTTTAAAAATGTCCACATTTCCAGCTCCTCTCAGATCCTCCGGCAGGCTGTTCCACAGTTTTGGAGCATAGTGGTTGAAAGCAGCATCACCAAATGTTTTAGTTCTACTCTGTGGAACAGCTAGAAAAGAAGAGCCAGAGGATCTGAGGGGCCTTCCTGGTTCATAGAATAAGAACATTTCTGAAATATACTCTGGCGCAAGCCCATGTAGCGCTTTATAAACTAATAAAAGAACTTTAAAATCAACACGAAAACTAACTAAAACTAACTAACTCAGAAGACTGACTAAATGACATCTACATGGAGGACATTTTAAATTTTAACAACTTTTAATTAGTGTGTATGCTGGTCAGTTATCTTAATGTGTAAATAAATTTGATTACCAAATTAAGTCAATTGAATCAGATAATAGATAAGACAGTTAGCACCGATCTTCTGATTTGGTGGATTATTGATTGGTTATCTAATATTGGTAATTATATTTACAGAAGCACACCACACACCTGTCCTCTCTCCTCCAGCTCAGTGAGCATGACTATGGAGCAGCTTCTCCACTCCCAGATCATCCTCCAGAAGTCCTCTATGGTGTGCTGCAGCGGCCCCTGACTCGCCATGTATGCGTCTTTCTGACGGTAGCCCTGCAGCCAGATGGAGGAGAGGAAGGGAGACAAATATACAAGGAGGGAGTGAGAAAGGAGCACTTACAAAAGTGCTTGCAATAAAGAAATGATCTCTCTTAATCCACTCACATCAATGAAGGAGGCATTGACATAATCTGTGTTTTCTTCCCCTCGTTTGACTGGAATGATCACTCTGTTGAACTCGTCTGTGAGAAGCACAGAAAATCATTTGCCTCAATGCAGGAACATCTCGAATTTCATTATGTGCATTTTGTCACTGATCACGTCATATAACAAAATTATATTCAGTGCAGCCACATCATACATTAGAAACTACAAAACTCACATGGAATAATCTGTAGGACTCTATTTTTCTTCATGTTGACAGGTAAGTTGCCTGTTCTCATCTTGTCATTCTGAATCTTGATGGATGTTAGTTTCTAGAAATCATGAGTTTATTTGTGGTTAAAACTTCCAGCAGAAACTTCCAACAGCATATTTAATAACAGTTAAGATCCTAAAGTAAGAAACTCATGAGTATCACAGAGGATAATCTCTGCGTATGAACAGACCTTGAATTCAGCCTCCAGGCCACTGCCACCCGCCCCAGGAGAGGGGGAATAGAGCTTGGCCAAATGAGACTCCAGCGAGGTCACCTCTAGCTCTGTGTCTCCGTACAAATAGTGTTCTAACAAAGCCTGAAAGATGAACACGTACTGCATCTGTGGGAGACAAAAACATTCATCACTCTCAGATACGATTCCTGGATAATTCATGTGGTGCCGTCACGGTTCATCACGCTGGACTCACATCAGTCTGGACCATCTGACAGCGCTGGGCTCTTATCCTGGTGACGAAGCCAAACACGTCCACCTTCCTCTCATTGTTCATCATGTCTAACATGGCATCGATCACTATAAAAGTGCCCGTCCTCCCTACGCCGGCACTGTCGGGGAGAAGCATAATCTTGTCACCTGTGTGTGTGTGATACACAAAAACTAATGCACTAGAACAGGAAATCAAGAGCCACACACTCACCTGCAATGAACAACAATGGGCCCGGCGTAAAAGGGGTTATAGGCTTTGACTTTCTTAAGGAACTTGAGCATGCCGATGGGAGTGAAGGGCACCCCAAAGTCTGGCCAACTGGTGAAGTGAAACTGGGTGATCAGCCTTTGAGGTTTCTTCCCAGAGACGTCTCCAACCTGAGACACAAATGATGAAACACGTCAGTTTCCGTCTATGTACCGACCTCACTGCAACACACACTCTCTCTAATTTAAGATGAACGCTTTGTAACAGCAAGTTAAGCATCTTAAACTGAAAGTCCTTCTAATAAGATAGTTATGGTACCTGTTGGATGCAGAACTTGCGGATCGTGTAGTCCACTAGAACCACTGTGTCCTCTACAGAGACTCGAATGTTTCCATATGTCCAGCAGCCCTGGTCCGGCCAGTACTGTGCACACTTGCACTAAAAAACAAAGGTGGTTTTGAAACTAAGCACCTGAATGAAGCTGTAACAGAAGTTACCGGTTTCAAGAAATGAAAGTATTACACTGGCATGCTGCATCTTTAATAATAAGTTATTATTATCATCATCTTTAACAGAATGGTTGCTGTGAAAAACCAAAGTTCAGAGGGCAGTAATAATTTGATGGCACGTTATCCCTGCCTTTGATGCATGTGTTTACATGGAGATTCAAAGAGTGAGCCCTTAACTCAGTGATTTATAGGGGTGTAACGATACACTAATCTCACGATGCGGTACGATACACGATACTGAGGTCACGATAACGATACGATACGATATTATAGCAGTATTTTTTTAACAACCTTGAATGAGGAACATATGACTGGAAAAAATTGTCTTTTATTTGAAAGACACAAAATACAAAACAATGCTGTGCGTTTGCCTTATTGTTACAGTTTGTAATTCTTTATAACTGTTTAAGTTTTAAAGAGAAAGCCAGGCCAACCATTTTCCACAAACTGAACTAAAAGTAAATGTCAGGTTTGCATTATGATCTTCAGTTTCATACAAGTAGAAATATTTTGCCACAAACTGAATAGTTTCTCTCACGTATGATTTGACTTTTTTCTTTCTAATTTAACAACTAAAATTAAATAAATAAATAAAAGTAAATAAATACATACAATTTTACATCATAAAAAAGATTGATTCATGCTCACCTTATAAGTGTAAGAGGAGATTTATTTTTGTTAAGAAGTTTATTTTGGTAATTCAGGGTTCATTATTTTATAAATATATTCTTCATATTCTGATGTAAATCAGGGACTATAATGACACTAGTCAGTTTATCTGTAGTGATTAGTCTGTTTTAGATTGGGCGGAGTGATACGCCACAGTACGGCACTAGGTGCTGTGTTGATGTTCTAAAATCCTACACTGTTGAGGGACATTAAAGTACACTGAACTACACTGGAGTTGCCCGCGTGTTTATCCTACTCACGACCCGAAAAAGGTTCAATTTAATAAGGTAAGGCTTAACTCTACACCAGCCTTACATAAGTAAAAGTTCAGAGCTCAAAACGGGACTAGTTTCTTCTGAGCGGAGTAAGATTTTGGGCCGCGGGTCGAGGTGCGGTCGTTTCTAGTCAACACAATAGATTAATATTAATAACCCAATATCGCGATACAGTTTGTCACCTCCACGACACGTATTGTGACGTTTTTGTATCGCGAAATTTCGTGGCACGATATATTGTTACACCCCTAGTGATGCATATTTCATGTATTTGCTTGCACTGAAGAACTGAGACCTTAAAACGCCATCATCTCTCCTCCTCCTCCTCTTCTGCTAGTCCTACCTCTTTTCTCTCCTTCAAATTGGTCACCATGACGATGGTGACTGTATTCTGCTCCCAGATCATCCGCCAGAAGTCATTCACCGTCTCTTCCTTTGGTCCTGAGACATCCAGAAAGATAAAGCAGTCAAGGGGGTTAATAATGAGATTATATTTGATAATAGGTTATTGCTCCAACTCAAGCACCCATCTCACCTTGAGCTGCAATGAACTTATTCTTATCTTGGTACCCCTGAAACAGGAAAAATAACCAAAAATACTTATATGAGTGACACTGAAAAAGAGTTGGGGGTTTGTAGAGCAAAAGTCTTATGGGAGAAATAATATTGGACGGATACTAACATTAATGAATGAGGCGTTGATGAAATCAGAGTCGGGGACTCCTTCCAGAGATAAGAGATGCACCCTGGAGTGATCGTCTGGGAGAAGGAGAAAGCGTGCAGGGGTCACAAGAAACAGCAAGGAACAAACCCCTCTAAAACTACACCACCACATACGGCCCTCATGTTTTTTCCTTCCCAGGTAAGTTATAAATAGCCTTATGTTAAGCAATTGTTAAAGAGTATATCTAAAGGTGTTAAGCAGTGAATAAGATCTGCTCTGTGTTGTATAGTTGGGTTTCAAACATCACTTACATGGCAGGATGTTGACATATCTGTTCTTTTCTTTATTCTCTTCCTTGGAAGCGGCATCACATGATGCTTGGATCGGGCAGACCGGCAGAGCCTACGTCAAAGAAGAACATACACTGTGATAAAAACGGAGGAAAACTCATGAACTGCATATATCTGTGACCTTACACATGCATTTCTGCTGGCAATCCCTCTACGTCAGCAGTGCTGCAACCAATCCCAACAAAGGTGTTTGCATAAACGTGGTGCGGTAATAAAGAAGACATTTCAACTCAGCGGCTTCTAAAACATGACTGGTGAGATTAACGAGCCTTCATGAGTTTATCAGTGTTTAGATTGTTTGTGGTAAGATCAGGTTTCATTCGTCTGTGCTCACCACTGAGCCAAATGTGTAAAAACGTTTAGTCATACCCAGTACTCGAGTTGTAAAAAAAAAATCAGGGGGGATGGTGGATTTTATCATGTGGGGACTGATAATTTGTGCTGATTACAAATAATATAATATATTACAAATAGCACTGACCAAAACACCTGCAGAAATACTGCAGGAATGACATAGCAGCAGTTAAATGCAGCCTTCTGTAAGCTTTAAATATCCACTGGGCTTACATCAAATACATCAAAACACAACAATTAAAAACAGTTTTCTGAACTTATCAATATGATTCTGTCCTTCACAGGATAAGTAAAATGGATCACTGCAAAAACTCAAAATCTTAACAAGAATATTTGTCTTATTTCTAGTTAAAATGTCTCATTTTAGTAAAAAAAAAAAAAAATCTCATTACACTTAAAACAAGACTCATCACTGGAAAAAACAACAATTTTCACCTGTTTCAAGTAGATTTTCACTTGAAATAAGCAGAAAAATCTGCCAGTGGAACAATATTTTTTTGCTTGTAATAAAAAGATAAATCTTGTCCCACTGGCAGATTTTTCTACTTATTTCAAGTGAAAATTTTCCCTGAAACAGGTGAAAATTGTCACATTTTTCTGGTGTTATTTTTCTGGTGATGACTCTAAATGTTGAAATAGCAGTAAAACCACATTCATTGATGAAATTACATAAGGGATGGAAAGGAGGGATGGCAGTTTTACAGGGGGGATGATTTGGACCATTTTTATTTCAGGGGGGGATGCCATCCCCCCTCACCCCCCCTCAACTCCAGTACTGGTCATACCCCAGCATCATTGTAGTATTACCTTCAATCCCCTGAATCGTTATATTTCACATACGTTTGATTTAAAATAAACTTTAAATTTAAAATGTTTTAAACTGAGTAGTGGTTGGAAGCTGCTGAATCATTTCCTCACTTCGATTCACTAAGGAACTGGCTTTGTATTGATTTGTAACCCTTATTGATAGTCATTTTCCTCATGCATTCAAGTACTTTGATATCTCTGGTTTCCTAATCAAGTTACAACATGTATCCTGTCTCTACACATTAGGTTCAACATCCCTGGGGAATAGGTGTCGTTTATACTGCAGAGCTAAATTAAGCCACAGAGCTGCACCGTTTTGTCAGTGGGTGTGAGTGTGTCGTACATTGAACTCCTCTCTGAAGAGCTTGTTGTCATCAGCCATGCGACGGTTCATTTCTTCCTCAAGTTTGTCGACTGGAAGGGGTGGGTACTTCCTGTTTGTGCTGGGTGAGCGAGCCAGTAGCGGCACAGTCTGGAATTCTGTGCCAAAAAGCAGGAAGGGAGGAGGCGAGAATGAGGAATGGGGGGAGGAATAGGAGGGGCCAGACAGGTGGAGATAAAGGGTGAGAACACGAGCGGAACCGGTCTTAGAGGATTTTACTGTGATCTCGTCATTCAGTGACTGTTCTTAAAATGCCCAGCAGAGGGCGATACGAGTCAACGATGTAGACAAGGGAGCCAAAGGCATCTCTGTTGATTAGGTAATCAAAAAAAAAAGATAATCAGACAATGAAACGCTGTCATTTGGGGAGGTACCATGATGAGTTGAGGCTTATCAGAAAAAAAATAAAAAATAAATAAATAAATCACGTTCAACCGGATTGGCCAAGTAAATGTTTGCCAATATGACCTGAAAAAAGTGAATTGAACATTCAGCTTGCTGCACATGCTGACAAATTCTGCACGCATGAATGCAAACGCAGTAACATCTCTCCGGGGGATTTACCTGAGTCGTCTGACCTGCCGTTAGTCAGTCTGAAGGAGTTCGCATGGCTTCCCGCCTGCTTGTACTTCTTAAATCTGTCAAAAGTCAAAGTGGACATTTAAAAAAACAGACACAAGCATGTACATGCTCGCACTTTTGTCTCACAGCAGCATGCCAATCAGTCGTTGCCATGGTAACAGCAGCACCCCGGGCCCTCAGCACAGGTCTCTGATGTTGGAAGATCAGCTGCCACATTTCACCAACCTGAGCATGTAGAGGACGATGATGATGAAGATGATAACCAGCAGGGAGGACAGGGCCACCATCACGGCTATGATTGGCATTTCATCGGACTCGTCTACGGCACAGAAACAAACAAGTATATAACATTTAAAGAACATTTTCAAATGGGACATAGAACTTAAGTCTTTTTTTTTTTTTTATTAAGATTTAACTGTCAGTTCTTTCTGATATTACGGTCATTCATACAGACGTGGGGCCCGTTTTGTTTACCTGGAGTAACCGTCCGGAGGATATGATTACGACAGACTTTGTTTTTACAAAGCTGGTGTCTGTACAGTGTTATGGAGGTTCAGCTGGTTAGCTCACCTCAGCTCTGTATCTGGAAGCAGTTAGGCCGTCCATTTCATTTGGCTATCACCCACTTTACAGTCCAGTATCTTCACACACAGAAAGTCATTTGTAAGCATTACACAGCCCTGGTGAGCTTTTTCAAAGGTCTGGCAGGTGGACCAAGTTATCTTTTAACTTAAGATTGAGATAAGTTAACGTTCTCAAAAATGACTAGCTGCTCTGTGTCTTCTTCACCAGTGTTGTGCCTCCAGCCCCGTCTGTTGTCCAGGTGAACAACAGATGTTTATACTCCTCTGCATCCACTACTAATACACCCCACAGCTCCAGTTATCAGACTATTTCTGCAGGTGACAGGACTATGACTTGCACTGGAAGAATGGGTCGTACAGAGAGAGGAGGAATGGTGGGAGCACGATAGGGCTGGGCGATATGGACCAAAAGTCATATCTCCATATTTTCTAGCTGAATGGCGATACTCGATATATATCGATATTTTTTCTGTGCCATAATTGGGGTTTCCCCCAAAGCATTATAGCATAGCATCTCTGTTAGCTTCATTTCTTTCTGAGGCAAACCCTTAAAAAAACAGTCAGTTTTAATACAAAGCCTTGTTCCAAATGTCACACAGGTTCCTTTGTTAACAGAGGTCTGCACAATATCAAAATGTATAAAACAAATGAAATAAAAATAAACTGCCTGCATATATAGAATAAAAATGCTTAATAAAATAAATATCCTTTTCCTGCATAACAATTAAATTAAAATACCCTGTGCAATTAATACAATGTAGACAGTAACAGGCAGACTTTTCCACTGAGGTTGACTGTTGTGCAAATAACAAAACATTTGTGCAAATCTCAAATAAAACATTCAAGTCAATTTGTCACAAAATAAGCTATATCAAAATAATAAAAAATAAATAAATTTAAAATCGATGTAAACGATATTGTCTCGTACCATATCGCGTTTGAAAATATATCGATATATATTAAAATCTCGATATATCGCCCAGCCCTAGCGCACGAGCACCAGTGGCGATCCTGCGCTGGTGACCAAAAACCTCTGGCCTTCAGTCTCACAGATCTGTTTTTCAGGTAGTAAGTAATCCAGGTGACTGTGGAGGCATCCACACGCAGTTTTCCACTTCTTCCAAATGGGTTTGTCCAAGGAGGTGTATGAAAGTGCCTTCAACTCTAAACCCCACAGCAATGAGAAAAGCTGCAGGGGATCCTGAAAAGTTATCGTTTGCTTACTCAAAGCAATCAGAAGTGTCTGCAGCACTTTGTGATATGGATGTCTCTAATCATTCAAATCAGATGGATTGGATTTTTTATATTTCTGTAAACAAGGCAGGATGTTTCAACAACACTGGAACCTTTTCCTGGCGCAGGTGAAGGTTGAATACGTGCTGAAGAATCCCACATAAGCTGGTCTACACAGGCCTTCAGGCCTCTGGACCTGCAGCATCTTCACCTGACTGCTAGAGCCGGGCCGGTGGGAGGGGGAGAGTTGGCCCCCCGTCTTAGGGAAACTTAAAATGGACTTCCTGAAGCTCCTCATTATGACAACACTGCCAACAATTCACTGAAACCACAAAGCTATGTAAGCTCACTTAAGTCTCTTCTGCAGATTTAATCAATATTCTTGGAAGCAATGCTTTGATTAAAATAACTTAAATTTTTTCAGATGATTTGTCCAGAACCAAAAATGCATATGAATAAATACATGTTTTGTTTCTGTGGACTGTTTGCTATTAATTCATATTCAAACAAAGTCTTCAGCCTCTTGCAACAGCAGTCTGTTATGTCTGTTCCATAACTGGCACCATTTTAATATTTTATACGCACAAGGAAAAACAGAAATGTGAGTTCAACAGGCTGTGACTGAGAGTGAGCAGATAAATCACGTTTTAACCGAGAGTCAGACCTTTGCCTCTGTAGTTAGTTATATCCAGGATGCCCGCAGTCGTAGGGAGATGGTACGCCATAAAACATTGAAGAAGTTGAGACATTTCTCCACATTTAGCGTAAATGATTGAAACTATGATAAATCTATTTTTTTTTTCTAAATGCGTCTAAAGTGTAAAAGAATAAGCATCTGTTTGTGCCTGGTGGCCAAAACATGATCACATCGGTTTTCATTGAGAATTTCAAGTTATCCATCGTGTATATTACAATGGGTCACCCATTTGTATACGCTTCCATGACGTGCATGAGCAGCTGGTTATGGACAACCCTGTGGTCTTCCTGGTGACCTTTCATTCAAACAGCTGGAACAAAAGACGCGAGATTTGCCAGAACAACAAGGGGAGGTTGCTGTACAACAAACTGCTGCTGTTTGCGTGCTGATGACTGTTCAGTAAGACACATAGGTATGCAACAAAAGAACAGATTTTTCTAGGAAACTGCTCACCCGAGCCAACAATAGAAAGACAAAGTCAGCTGTTCCATGCATCAGATTCAAGAAACTTCTTCGCGTTACAAAAGCGCGCGGCAAAGAAAGCCTCATTTGACTCCCGTGCTTTCTATGCACTTTCTGGGAGAAGTATTTTGGAATGCTGGCTGGTCATGTCTGCATTTTCATGCACAATTCCCAGGACTTTTCAGCGTTCTCACTGGGACAATGTGTACATAGAACAGAGCACAATGCCCTGAGAGTGTCATGTGGAACTGACACAGCCTTGACGGACCTAATGCCATTTAAAGCTGCTCCAGGAGAGATGTAGAGAGCAAGACAATGGAGCAGTTGCATAACATTTTTAAAATCAAAACTGGCTATAAGTTATACAATGACAACAATATAAAATGAAGTGCAGCCAAACAGATGTTTCATTCTTGTGGTGGTGACAAGATGTTGCTTGTAACATCCTCAAACATTTCAATTCTTGCAGGACAACCAGAACGTACGTTGCGTTTCATTCTAGTGATATATGCTGGGGATTTGTGCATTTCTGTACAATCAAGTATTATGAATAATTAATGTAAAGGAAAAGGGTGAAGGAGTCATGTTTCACTAACAGGGATATTACAGTTTGCTGAAAAATGAAGCCTAATGCCCCTGGACATTTAGTCTTCTCCTAAAGTTCACAGCACCGGAGCCAGTTTGATGCTGGGAATACAAGCTGTTCATTTAATAAAATGGAGCAGTTATGTTTAAAAGTGGTAACGTTCATTACAAGATGAGGCTTTTTCTCGGATATGCTGACCTCTTCCTGCTCCACCTCAAATCAGGCACACTACTGCGGATGAAAAACCTGTTTGTTTTTAATATATAAAAGCGTGGGCAGTGAGGGGGTTTCATCTGGTTTGGCCATCGTCTGATATCCTTCTGGATGACTGGTCAAATGCAGGTATGTCACGTAGGGATATTTCCAGCACTGGTACAATGGAGGGTAAAAGCAGAAAAATGTTCAGCTATCTGAAATATTAAAAGGTTGACTGAAACCAGAGAGCCGGCCCATCTCACCAACTTGCTCATTTTAGCTTTTGCTGGTTCCTCATCATGTGACGGAGGCAAAAATCTGATCTCATCTTCTCAGATCAGATGTCTTTATCTGTTCACCAGGGCTGCACTGAGCTGGCTGGTTTTGAGCTTGATGGAGAATGGCAGGTAACCCGCAAATAACACTCCAGTCGGATGTTTTTTAGGGCCCCTCCCCCCTCTTTCCTCGGTTTTGACTGAGTTAGGAAGACCCAAAAGTGACATTATTTCTAAACACCTTGCTGACATTTTAAGAGGCAGAGTAAGAGCTGTGTTGTATCACCGGGTGTGTTGCGCGAGGCAGAGGCCGGAGTCTGCAGCAGCTTACTGCTCAGCAATAAATACAGAGGTTGCAGTTTTCCATAAACACCAGCTGCTGCTTCAACAAGTAACTCATTAAAATCCAACCACGTAATTTAAAAGACCCGTCGTGTTTTTATGGTTCAATAGCTACAACAAAGCTTAAATTTGACCAGAGTACAGTTACAATCACTGGCCTCCGATTTCAAACGGATGACAGCCACATGCTTTCTCCACAGCCCGAGTACGTACAAGTACATAAATGCATGTTCAGCTGGAAAACTGAGTCCTTCTCACTATTATATGCCTGCAAATAAAAACAAAAACACATTGAGAATTATACTAACTGCACATCCTGGAGGTGCTCATCAGACGGGGTTTATCATAAAAACAGGGTGGCAGCAATGTGACAATTGTGCAGCGAAAATTGCATTTCCCACTAATCTCACAGGAAATCACAAGGCTGCTTCCACATTCCAGGAACTTTTTTTTAAGGTTCCAGGTTCAGCCTTCCAGGTAAAGCCTTCTTTGAGATCCATTGCAAACACTTAACCAGCTCATGTTGTAACAGGTTTAATGAAATTTTCCTTGGCCACTCGCTAACGGTGTATCCGACATAAGTTTCCTTTATTGGTTCGGGTTGTCAGCAATTAAGGAAACTAATATTTAAAAATGAAACATGGACAAAAAACAGACGGAAAGCTTTTCTCTAGTAGTTAAAAATGAGTCCAGCAAGTTAGAAAAGAGGCTGCTGGATAAAATTCTTAAAATGCTGAGTCATCTACAGATGCAAAGTGATTCATAGACCGAAAGTCACTCTGGGGGGAAAAAAAAAAAAATGTCAAAAGACTTCAATGCTCATCATAGCTGATGCGGCAGTGGGCGAGAGAGTTTCACACATGGCAACAGTCGTCAGCAAGCCCCGCAGCCGACCCACGAGTCTGGCAGCACAGCAGTGGGGCATTCAACACCGTCTCTTGCAGGTTGCTCCACCCGTTATCACCTGAGACTAGGAATGGGCGATATTTTACCGTTCACGATATACCGTCAAAAAAATTCCCCAGGGTAAGAATTTGTCATCTCGCGGTAAAAACAATAAATTCCCGTTGATGACATTTTTGTGTAAAGTCGAATTTATGGTTCTGTGTTACGTACGTGAAGGAAGGAAGGAAGGAAGGAAGGAAGGAAGGAAGGAAGGAAGGAAGGAAGGAAGGAAGGAAGGAAGGAAGGAAGGAAGGGATGAGCCAGAAAGAAAGAAAGAAAGAAATGAGCCTGAAAGAAAGAAAGAAAGAAAGAAAGAAAGAAAGAAAGAAAGAAAGAAAGAAAGGAGCCTGAAAGAAAGAAAGAAAGAAAGAAAGAAAGAAAGAAAGAAAGAAAGAAAGAAATGAGCCTGAAAGAAAGAAAGAAAGAAAGAAACGAGCCTGAAAGAAAGAAAGAAAGAAAGGAGCCTGAAAGAAAGAAAGAAAGAAAGAAAGAAACGAGCCTGAAAGAAAGAAAGAAAGAAAGAAAGAAAGAAAGAAAGAAAGAAAGAAAGAAAGAAAGAAAGAAAGAAAGAAAGAAAGAAAGAAAGAAAGAAAGAAAGAAGGATAAATTCCTGTTGATGACGTTTTTGTGTAACAAACATGGTGGATCTGAGAGCGAGATAGATTTATAGTTACAAAGGTGGAGTTGAATTGGTATTTTTTTTTATCGTCATTTTTATCGTTATCGGGATAAATGCCAGAAATTATGGTGATACATTTTTTAGTCCACACCGCCCATCCCTACCTGAGACATGCACTGAGTGGAGTCTGTCTCGGCCTCTTGACTCTGAGCTTGGAGAGCATTGGCCAAGAGAGCTGGACGTTTGTATGGAACTTCACATATCAATATGTCATGTGAAGTTCCATACAGGGCTACAGCCAGTCACCAAGTCCTGCACTTCTGTTAGAGATTTGGACACAACATCAGGAACAAAAGGACATGGTATAAGAGCAGCCAACAGGCGTCAAAACCAAGAAGAAGCTGGAGGTTCTGAAGTCTGAATGCCGGTTAGCATCAATTTAACGTGTTTACGGGTC
This sequence comes from Cololabis saira, assembly GCF_033807715.1. Taxonomy (NCBI): domain Eukaryota; kingdom Metazoa; phylum Chordata; class Actinopteri; order Beloniformes; family Belonidae; genus Cololabis; species Cololabis saira. Next base: position 33,359,435 of record NC_084594.1, read on the forward strand.
ACATTTATTCTCACCTCCTGTTTTGCAAACAGAGTGGCTAAATGTATGTCAATTATGACGAGGATATTCTTTTTTTAGTTGCACTGAGAACGTGGTAACATAAATGCACCATAATCCGATGCAATAATATGGAATCTTTTAAATATCTTCACATGCAAATCTACCCCAACTGAGCTTTAAGTACACCGGCACTCACCGTGTGGGGGGCTGTCTGAAGTAAACTTCTGCTTTGCCTCTGTGGTTGTCTCTAAAATCACATCGGTGGAGTTCTGTGCAGGTGAAACGTCTGGAGCCGACGTTGTGCTTTCATCGCTGTTCTCCGTTGGGGTGGGAGAAGGCGGAGACACGGTGCCTGGCGGTGCCTCACTGGCATCAGCAGGAGCGGGAAGGGGGGAGGAGGAAACTGGAACCAATTGTCTGCTTTTGGGGCCAGAGACTTGGGTGCCCCCCTCACCAGCTGGGCTCGAGGTCGGGGTGGCATTTGTCCTTACAGTTGTGGGTGTGGTGACTGTAGGGGAAAGCGCTGCGTGTGTGAAGGGTGCTATAACTTTGACTGTCAGGTTAGGGGAGTGTGTGGCAGGGGGGTCTGTGGGTTTGGTAGATCCATTTGAAGGACCTTGCAGAGAGGAAAATAAGAGTCATTTGTCAATGTAAACTGTTCAACATTTACAAAGATGATTGTGTATAGTTGTTTAGCTGGAAACGGCTCGTACCCGTGGTGGAGACTTGATCCTGGGCGGAAGCCCCAAGGGCAACACCAAGCAGCAGGAGCAGGGGACACACACCCATTCTGCCCTACATGGACAATGCAGAACAAGAATCACAACAGGGGCATTAGTCCAGAATCTTTAGAGAGAGAAAAGAGGAGGGAAAAAAAAAATCCCCCCAAAACCAACACACTGAGTAATGAAACCCAACATCGTTAAATCAAAGCCTGAGATTTGGTGACAGTTTAAATTGCTGTACAATCCATCAATAATTGTCAAATTGATCTAAATCATTTCAGGAAACTAGATTAAAACAAAAAAAAAAAACCTACTTCTTTCATTTAAGTTTTTTTTATATTGTATGTTGTTTTACCTGAAGAAGAGAAGTTTGCATCAATTACTCATTCGCACAGTCTGGTCCTGGAAATGAAGAAAACAAGCAAAATATATTTAGTCCATGGCCCTCGTTCTGCTGTGCTTTTAATTATTAGTCATTTTTTAAAATAAGATCTGATCCTTGCATCGTGCTCCAGAGAAGCATAAAGCGAAGCAAAGTGTGCAACCTAATTAAAGTAGATAATTGAACAATATCATCAAACTTTGCTTCATATTTGTGCACAACAGGGGACAGTTCACTGCTTCCCTGGTCCTTTCAAACATCAGCATAAAAAGATTATCCAGATGTTCATTTCAGAGCACATCTAGATATGCATTTGTGCGGCCATAAAATATGTATAACCAAACAAACACAAAAATTGTCACACTAAAATTCCTGTTGTGACAGTCAACGGGAAAATTCAGCTCTTTAATCGCCGACGTATGGATGAGCACGCAGATGAGAGACAAACTTTAGAGCCTGACGAAAGCATGGGTCCGTCGGCCTGTCAGTCAGGCAGAGGTGTAATCCCAGAGGTTAAGTGAGCCGTGATAATCCGTAAACTTCATCCATTGGTCCTGACCCTGGTGTAATTCCATCAGCCCTCTGTTGCTTACAATAATACTTCTACAATTTCAACACTGAACAGAGCCAAAAGCTGCATCACTGCCACATGCAGACTGATGCACATCATGGATTACTGAAACTGTAAAGGATCGACTGGCTGCTAAAAGCTCTGCTAATCCACCGCTGTTCTGAATTGGGCTCACTCATGATGCTACTTACTTACAAATCCAAATCAGAAAAAGTTGGGCCAAAATGGAAAATAGAATCAAATAAAAAGCATACATTAAAATGTCTGAAAATTTAACCATTCCTTTCACTTTTGTCTTATTCGAGACCGTGTGAACTCAAAATATTTCATGTTTTTCCCCATTTTATTTGTTGATATGTGTTATTTTATTCCTCACACTTTTAGGCCTGAAATGAACTAGATGTGGAGACTTCCAGTCCCTAAAAAAAAGGACATTACATCAAAAACCATCACTGATAAATAGCCGGTCCAGCCAAGTATACAGTGGAAAGTCCGTAGGAAGGAAGGTCCGCTGTGCAGAAAAGAAGTGTTATGGCAGCATCAACACCTCTGGAACCGGAAGCATTTGAGATGGACTGTCACACCGTGGAAAACTGGAAATGTGTAATTTGATGAGATGAATTCGAGTTAACAGTATGTTATTTTTATTTTTTTCCATCGGGAGGTCGAGGGGTATGCGTGTCAGTCTGTTTGTGTGGGAAAGAAAGTCCACTGAAGCCCAAAAGGTCCGTCTGGGCTGTGATCGGCAGTGAGCCCAACAGCCAGAGTCTGTGATGGTCTGAGGTTGAAACGTTGCCTTTGCAAAGGATTTACACTTCAATACAGAGAAGCATAAAAGGGATTTTAAAGTAACATATGCTGCTTACAAAACAAGGTAAACTAGAATCCCATTCTGCACTCATCACAAGGGAAAGTTGAGTAAAAAGAAAGAACGGGTACTGGACTCTGGACCGGCTCCAGTGCCGACCTGTCCTCTCCTGAGAATGTTCAGAGAAAATTTAAGTGAAAAAATGTGACTGTACAGTCCCGTACTGTTTTACAACTCACGATGCTGTGCAGGAAGGATGGGGCAACATAGCGCATTAAAGTCTTCAGGACCTTCTCAACACTATCCTCAATGCTTAAACACCTTTTTGTTTTTTGTTGTTTTGTTTTCATTTCAAGTGATTTCTTAAAATCACGTGAAATGTCACTGACACACACCTTGGAAATTAGCAATCCTTCAATCGTCAGAAAATAAATTAAATATTTCAAATTTTGGGATGTACAACAGTACAAGGCATGTTTAGCTACAGGAAAAGTCCTGGTCTGATAATAGCCTTGAGTGGGGAATGAGGAGCAATTCTATGTGGTCAATCAGAATGCTATTAACCTAGTTTACCAACTCTGCATTCACATCCATGCATCCAATACGCTAAACAATTGTCTGCTTTCAGAAAAATCAATTCAATGCCACTTTTTAAAACCAACTTTTTTCTATTAAAGAAGGATAAAACAGGGTTTATACAGCAATCCTTATGTTAAATTTAATACCAATTTAATACCTTTTTCACTACCTTCAGATTTAAAAAAAAAAAACTGTCACAACATTAAGTGTTAATCACGGACCTTTTAACATTAATACAGATTTTGAACTATAGAACACTATACAGAACAGATTTATAGACTCATTGATGTTGACCAGATGTTTCACATTTATTTCACTTTGTGAATGACAATAAAATAGACTGCTTAAAATGTAAAAGGTAAAAAATAATACCAATTTAAAAAATAATAATACCTCTGACAGTGAATTTAACACTTTCAATGGCCTTAAATTTGGCAATTTTCATTTATCACTTTTTAATACTTTTTAAAACCCTGCGGAAACCCTGTAAAAAATAAAAGACGGTTTACATCGCTCCCTACATATATTTCAGATTTGTTTGTGTTAAAAAAAAAAAAAAAAACTATTTTCATGTAAATAAGTCAATGAAAATGTATACTGAAGTCATTTAGCAGACATATTTACCCTGTACGTTTGCTCAAATTGAAACATCAGAAAACACTAAACGAAAAAAAAAAAAAAAAAGTGAATCTTAGTTTCCATTATGCTGACAAATCTACCACAACTCGACAGTCACTTCATGTCAACTTATTGTGTTTTTTCCCCCTCAGCCCCTCAAAAAGATAAGTCTCTATGATAAATTTAATTTCAAATATTTTTGAGCCTTAGGAAAAGATAGTTGGATTCTACATCTGATCAAATTTAGGAGCAGCACCAAATTGTAGAGTGATCAGAAATGTGTTTCATTCTTAGTTTGTCCAAATACCATTCTATGCTGTTGTAGTTCAGTTTCAACAAGGTTACACCAGGTTATCCAACTTTTCAGCCAAATTACCAACAGGAACAGCTAACCAGATAACTGCAGCAGCATTTACCTCAGGTAGTTCATGCGACACATCTCGTCTACCTCTGCTGAGTTGGGCTGGAGTGCACCTCTCCTGAAATAGTCCACAAACATGATTCTGTCATGTCGTGTTTTACCAACTCCCCATCAGTGCGTGTTCAGAGAACATAGCTTTTTGAACCCTTTTTCCCCCGCCAGACATGTTCCCTTCTGGTTGAGAAAGTCCTCCTTCCTGCTCCAGTTTTCAGTCTTTAAAAGACAAGAGGGTGTTTCATTTTGAGAATAGCTTTCATGTTCCTAAGGCCTTAACTCTGAGGAATTTATTGTGTGAAATAGTACTTCAATCTTTATTTTTAAACTTTTGACAGCCATGTCAATATCAAGTTGGCTCAATTCATCAGGATTTTTGTTTTTAGATGACGATCACAAAATGAACAAATAAATATCAAAAGATATTTTGTTTTAAAACAATGTGTTTTCTAAAAATGTTTGTCTGTGGTAGGGCTGTTCGATTAATCGATTTTAAATTGTAATCGCGATTATGTAATTAGAACGATGTTAAAACGTGAAACTCGTAAAATCGATTTTTCACTTTTTTTTTTTTTTTTTTAAATTGGAAATATAACTTACTGTATATTTGCAAGTGCTGATTTGCTGATTTTTTTTTCAGAGATAAAACTTTATATTTTATTATATTTTTTAAAACTTTTTTTCAACTTATTTTACAGAGTTTTGCACTTTATTCATTCATTTTGGGGCAAATGTTCAATAAAAAAAACAGCATATTTGAAATAATTTCTTTGCCTTTTGTCAATTCACAAAATAATCGTAATCGAAAATCGGATTTTGAGAGAAAAAAAAAAATCGAGATTTTTTTTTGGGCAAAATCGAACAGCCCTAGTCTGTGGTTAAACGCGGGTTAATTTGCTGTTATCTGCTGACTTAAAGAGAAATTGTTTTTTTAGAAACGATATGAAATTACAAACTTTTAAACACTTAAATGGTTTTTGTTCTTTTTCAAAGTTTTGACCAAGTTACACAATGATGTGTGTAACTTGATGAATAATACCCCCCCCCCCCCCCACGTTTTTTATATTAGTGATAAGTGCATTTTTCTCTGTCTGCTGTTGGGTTACAGACATGTCACCTCTTAACCTAAACCACATCTCTAACTCCCACCTCTATAGTCCTTTCCCTTCATTAGCTACTTGGCAAACCTCACTTAGCAACCTGGAGTAGCCACTCCCTGCTCAGGCTGACTCAACGCCTCTCTCCTGCAGCTGCTGTAACTGCAAATGCAAGCAACCGAGATAGGATCGTTGTGTGTGCGCCCCACAGAAAAGCCAAGGAGAAACTTACATTTCTTGATAGTGTCTATTCAGCACTGAGCTTCAGTCAGGATGGATAGCCTCAAAAGATCAGTAACCAGAGACATTGGGGACTTGTTCCTGGCTCGTGGACTGTTTTGTCAAGGAAAAGTACCGCCTTTGAATTGTGGGAGGCAATATCGTGCTTTCGTGGGATAACTGTGAATGCACAGCTGGAGAGTGGAGGTGGAATAAAGAGGATCACCAGTGCATTTCATACTGCAACCTCTGTGCGGAAATGTTGCTCTAAAAGGAATAACCCAACATTCCTGTCACAGACGCTGCATGAGCTGGATCTCCATTGTTATATTTTAGGGCCATAAATGGGCTTGGTCCCTCATATCTCTGCAATGTTTTAAATTTTCATCAACCGAGCAGAACTTTGCGTTCAACACGACAACATTTCGTTAGAGGTTGCACGGACAAGGTTGAAAAAGTGGGGTGATCGCTCTTTTGCAGTAGCTGGTCCTAAACTCTGCCCCTTGATTTACGGGCCCTCACTGACCTGCCTTTGTTCAAACCCAAACTAGAGACAAACCTATTCAGGTATTTGGCTCAAAATAGCATCTTTTTACAGGGTTTATACAGCAATCCTTATGTTAAATTTAATACCAATTTAATACCTTTTTCACTACCTTCAGATTTTTTTTAAAAACTGTCACAACATTAAGTGTTAATCACGGACCTTTTAACATTAATACAGATTTTGAACTATAGAACACTATACAGAACAGATTTATAGACTCATTGATGTTGACCAGATGTTTCACATTTATTTCACTTTGTGAATGACAATAAAATAGACTGATTAAAATGTAAAAGGTAAAAAATAATACCAATTTAAAAAAAATAATACCTCTGACAGTGAATTTAACACTTTTAATGGCCTTAAATTTGGCAATTTTCGTTTATCACTTTTTAATACTTTTTAAAACCCCGCGGAAACCCTGTTTTAAATCTATTTTATACTTATATTTCTATTTCATTGGATTTTTTACTGGAATGTCTTTATCGTTCCAAGTGTATGTGTCTTGTGATTATTTTTGTAGTCCTTTTTATTTATTTGATTTTAACTATACAGCACTTTGGTTAGTGGTTGTTTTAAAAGCGCTATACAAATGAAGATTGATAACGTTTCTGTTCCTAATACTAATAATAATCCTCATATTACAACAACAGCTAAAACCAACTACTACTACTATAAAGATAATTGAAGTAAATATATTCCCACCATTTTCAAACAGTTCAAAGTGAAAGTAATGCAAACTCCGACATAGTTTATCCAATTCTGCCAATACTCGGTGTTCATCATCTACAATGCTGGTAAAAGCAATTTTTTTCTTCCAATTGTTTCAAAGCAACGTGCACACTGTTGCCATCTGTGTCACTGTATGCACACGCATAATATCTTTTTAGTTCAATTCTATTATGGTGCAAGATATTCATTTCATTTATTTAATCATTAATTCATGAAGCACCAAGCAAGTGCTTCTATTTGTGCCACTTTGAAGTTTTGTGCAGTCGCTGCATTTGTGCAACTAAGGCTCATGAAGAACGTTTGATTAGTTAGCTGGTAACCATCTTTAATAAGAAAGACAATATGTAATGTTCTTGTTTGATCGTCTGACACAGGAAACACCGTTCTAATATTTACTGGTTAAATATCATTGTGGAAACAAGTGACTGATGCAAACTACTTTGAGGGCTGAGCAGCAGCACCAGGCAGATGTGTTTTATACACATATTGTATACTGCTACTCCCACCACATCTACAACAGGACTACATTTTCCATATATACTAAGGCAGAACTATAGAACAGTCTGCTTTCACTACACAAAAAAGTAACTACTGAATAGATGGTCACAAAATATTTAAAACATTGTTCCTCAGAGGTTGCGCTGAAAGGGCCTGCACTGAGGTTGTGACTGCAAGGTTTATTTATTTCCTTTAGAAAATAAAAACGGCCAAAGGACGGCGAGAAATGACTGCCTAAAAAATACAGAGTTATTGTCCGAACTAACCTTTCTGATAAACCTTTGCATCATTAAATTGTCAGGTGACATATTAATCCATCTCGAGCAGAAACACATTTTCAGTACTTTCCCCCCACAGCCGTCCTGCTGGCGGGAGGTGAGATCCTCCATGGAGGGACAACTCCCATGGTGACGTTAAATCCTTTCCTATTGCTGATAGTTGCAAATGACTGAATTTAATCAAACATAACTGAATGCAGTTAAAGAAAAAAGAAAAGGCCATGTTAGCGTTGAGATTAGGGCTGCACGATTCTGGACAAAATGAGAATCACGATTTTTTTGCTTAGAATTGAGATCACGATTCTCTCACGATTTTTTTCCAATATAAAATTTATTGCACTTATTACTTTAACTTTGCAACAGCTGAACAAAAATATAATAACAATAAACATCTCTTGTTTTCTTTACACAAACCTTTGAATAATTTAAACAATAATAACAATTTTGAACAATATTTTTTCCTCCCTGAGTTGAACACCCTTTCAGAAAGGGGACTTGTAACAGATCCTGTAGTTCTGAGGCAACAAATTATTCCTCTGGCTGGGATGAACCCCCCATTGCCTTTTGCTGCTATTAAGAAGCTGCCGATACAAAAGGTAAACGTTACAAAAAATATGATGGTGCCTGATAAAAGACTGGCATTAACTTTGTAACAGCTGACATTGAACATAAAAACAATAAACATAAAAAAAAAAAAAAAAAAAAAAAATTTAATCGTCGTCATTTGGAAATGAGATTGCGTTCAAGCATGAATCGAGACCGCGATTTTTTAATGATTAATCGTGCAGCCCTAGTTGAGATGCAGCGATTAGTGAAATGGTTAAAGAAATCAGACAGTTTTCAGCTAAGTCAATTAGGATCTGAGATCAGGGAGTAAAAAAAAAAAGCAAAACTAATAATATACTACAGTTTTTTTGTGGGGTGGTCCACAAATAGAGCAGTGCAGCTTTTTCCCACTTAAGTGCATCATGATAACAATGATGCATCAGCAGCAAGCATGTCTTTCATGGACATTTTTTCCACCGTGAGCAAAGAATACCAGACGCCTGTTTTGTAAAAATAACCCAGGAAGGAACAGTGACTAAAAGTGTTTACAACCAGTTGAAACAATTAATGATTTAAAAACAAAAAAGGTCTGTTGAGCACACCTAATGCTATAAGATTATCCGACATGACAGCAGCTGTTATCTTTAACTAGTATTACCAGGATGAGGCGGGTAAAAGGTCAGACTCTTAGGAGGATCAGCAGTCAGAATTAGGCAGCGAAATTGCAATCAGCGAATCTTTACGTCAGTGTATAAACAGAGATGCAGCAGTTCTGATGACCGACTCCTGTTTACACATTCATGTAATCTCTAGTTCATAAAAAAAAAAGAAATAAAGTTAACCCCGTCAGTCAATCATAGCTGGTTAAGCTGAAAATCCACTAGCCAGGCGACTTTTGTATCACCATGTATTAATTCTCCCCTCCATCTGTGGACCTAGCATTAGTAATGTCTGAGACCCCCCGCCCCTCCTCAAAAGCACAGATTATAGATAAACCCCTGTTGTTGACAACAAACAGGTCTTCCTCAACAAAAGAACTCTCTCTACCTTTCTCTCTTGGTGGTTTGATGTCAGGTTCCACACATTTTAAATGATCAAGGGCTTCTCCTTCTTCGTCTGTTCTCTTTCACTCCAGCCACCTGCTATGCATTTTGATGTGACACCATCTTAAAAAGGGATTAAGTAACTCCATAAAAGTTCTTCATTTTACTCCCACTGGAGGAAAAAATGTCCAGGCCCATCTGATGTCAAAATAAATGGACTCAAAAGATGGTCATCCAGTTCACTCTCTCCTGACTTGAAGCGTGTGTTGTGCAGCTTCCCAAAATGTTTTCAGGCAAGCAGGAGCTTGTAGAACCACCACGTTACAGAAATCACTTTTGAGATTCAGCTGCCCTGGTACACAAGTGCAAAACTGCTACAACCTTCTTACTAATATGATAAATAAAAAATTTACGGTTTGGGTAAACAAAGATATGACATAGATGACTTTTTCTTTTTGATGGAAATAAAGACTTTTTTCCCCCTTTCCCCATAGTGTTATTATACCTATCACAATATACTTGCAGCAGTGTAACCATGACAACAAAGCACCTTTAAACAATTATCAACAGATGGCTTTGATTATTTGGATGGAGTTGCTTGAATTGTTCTGTGGATGCTTTTTGGTGAAATATAAAGACATTTGTGGTCATTATTAACAACATGCAGATATGCAGTTTTTTAAATCACCCAGTTGGGGGACCAATGATCATTCTCAGATACTGTAAATTGATCTGTGTAATCAAATTTACACATAAATAATGACTCATGCAATGCATGGAGCAATGCAGTTGCACACACACACACACGGCTCAATAAATAGGCTTATCTTTAAAAAGGGCTGTGAGTGGAATGCACATGTTCATCCTACCATCCAAGATTTTATTCTTGCTCAGCTCTGCGCAGCAAGTTAAAAAGCTGCACTGCTTTCATTGTAAATTTCAACTCGTTTTCATCTGCCTGCACGCAGACTTGCCATTCAGCTAAAATGTCTTTAAACTGAATAACGAAGCATCACTAAGAGGAATTTGGCTGCATGCAGATTTACATCAAGGGGAGAGAAAGCAAAAAAGTGGCTATGCACTGGGTTAAGCATATCTTAAAACCGTTGGCTATTATCTGACCATCAGTACAGTTAGTATTAAAATACTGGTCATTGTTGTTATAGGCCAAGCCATAATTAAACAAGAACCCATAGGTTCCCAGACTGAAGCCTCCTTAAAAAAAAAAAAAACAAGAATCTTGGATGACATCTTACGAACGGTTTCTTAGAGACAAACCGATAAAAATAAATACTAAGATAAAATTAGACAAGCAGCAACACATTTAAACACAATGTACTTTTAGTACAAGGAGATATCAAACAAAACAGTTCTTATACAGTATATCAAAGTCCACACCACTGTGGATAAATTAGTGTTTAATGAGCTCCACTGACTAATGAAGATGTTTCTCTGCCTCAAAGGAGCGCAATCACAGTTTTGTGGGCTGTCCCCAGCCCATTTCACTGGCACACTGAAAGGAACACTCAAAGTAGAATATAAAGGAAGCCCAATTACATCTCCTTGACTACCAAAAGGCCAAGACATGAGACGGATGTAAGGTGGTTATTTAAAATGGCATGTTTCAATAAAAGTCTGAATTTCAGTGACGGTTTTCCATTCACCAGTGAGTGACCTTAGATGCAGCAGCAACATTCGCCTGTGTGCATGAATGAATACATGGACAGCTTGGAGTGGATTTAAAAGTGATCTTTGAGGGGCTTTAAGCACGAAAGCAACGAAGAAGAAAACTTTGTGCTGATCACGCCCGAGTTTAGTGTGTTCTTTACAATAGATTTGGCAGAATCTCAAATGAGAAAGAAATGCATCCTTCCATTATTCCTATTCAGGGTCACAGGGATCTGCTGGAGCCTTTCCCAGCTCTCCTCTGGCAAAAGACATGGAAGCACCCTGGACAGGTCGTTACCCCATCAGACAACCACACACTCACTCCGACGGGCAATTTAAAATCACCAGTTGTATGTTTTTGGACTGCAGGAAGAAGGCCGGTGTTGAAAAAATCGATTTTCCAATTCTAAATCGATTCTCATATTAATTCCTAAAAATCGATTCATATGTCTAAAGATCGATTTTTTTTAAAATGTATTTATGTAATTTTTTTTCATCATTACATTACAACTTTTGGTTATTTTTTTGTTTATCCCCAAAAAAGGAATGTTTTGTTGGACACGAGAATAACTGGTGCCATGTTTTTACCTTTAAATATGTTTAAAGGTATGAAAACATTGGGATGCGCGCACAGAGATGACGTCATGCAGGTCAGAGGTCTTGTTTACAAACTGATTTATTTGTTACACACACAGCCCCGGATGTAGACAACAGGTCCTGGAAGATGCACAGAAACAGATCTAGTGATTCATAAAAGAAATGAACAAGTTTCGCGGCAATAATGTGTTATTTAGACGCTGCATCGTCTGTGTCCCACTGTGCCCCCATTCGCTACCATTATATGGATAAGCGGCTTGCACAAAACTCCTAATATCTTCCGAATGAATCTTCAAATGACACCAAACTTTTCTGGGTGAGTATACGACCATAAAAAATGCCAGAAATAAGGTCCAGGTTGTAAAAAACGGAACTTTCCCTTTAAAGTGTTAGGTTATAATTGCATAAATTGTCTATATTTCATTACTTATATACTGTCTTGGGGTTACATTTGCAAAAAATGCTAAAAACCAAATGCTCAAAAATTAAAAACCAAAATAGACCGAAAATAAAACAAATAAAAACGGAATGTGGGAAAAACTAAAACCGATTTCATCCGTATCTGTTTCCTCCCTGGATCTGTTTGGTAATTCTGACCCACGATGTTTCTGAAAGCAGTTCTATCAGCATTCTGGGAGCTGATTGGTCCTAACAGCATCATTAGCTGACAATACTTGCTGTTTAATCTCAATATAATACTAGTAGTAATATTTTGCATAACTACAGTCATATAATTCATGCAACAGCTCAAAAAACAGTTTTAATAACGCTAACCCAAATCAATATCGGAATCGAATCAAATCTTGATAGTCGATTCTGAATCGTAGGAATCGGAATCGAATCGATTCTTTACATTTGAATCGATCCCCAGCCCTAGAAGGAAGGAGCTGGAGCACCTGGACGAAAAACCGTCGCAAGCAGAGGGAAAACATGCAAACTCCATACACAGTCCCCTGCCGGGAGTGGAACCAGGACATGCACAGACTTAAGGTATAAATATGTAAAACCACACAACAAGCTATAACTCAAAATTTCAGTTTGATAACACAAGCCAAGTAAAAGGAAAACAGTACTTGAACAGAGTCAACAAGCTTGACTGATATAACACCAGCGGCAGTGGTCAAGGGGACTTTACCGCTCATGCAGAGAAATATTTTCCTCTTGCTATCTTACAAGGCATCCGACTTCACTAGCTGCTGCAGCGCTGGATAATGCTTGTCTGTCTGTCTCCATTCATGGCATATTAAAACTGTTTCTATGTCTTCAGAGGGAGGGGGTCTGGGGCAACAGGAATACTGTGAATGCTTCTCTTCATGGGAGGCTAAAGTTGGCCTGAATCAGGACCGCTAGGACTCTTGCTCCGAAACAGACCACAAATTATACGTCCCCAGTGCCACATACAGCAGCCACAATCCTCTGGACTTCCTTTTCTGAGGGATACTACTCCCCGCTGGTGTGGTTTGTGTTCCTGCTGGCTTCATTCATGAGCTGGTGAGATGATGAAAAGATGAAGAGAAGCATGGGATTACTGTTCTGGCTAATCACTAGGGCAAGAGTGACCGCTGTGTCTGTTATTAAGCCTGTAATGATGATTCGGGTCCATCAGGCTGGAAGGATTAAGAAAACTCACTTGTTTCGGGGAGTGAAAGTGGTGAATCGGGGAAGCTCGGCTCCCTGTTTGCTACGTTGTGGGGTTTCTCACAGACGATGCCAGGGGCCTCTCAAGCGTTCCCACATTGGAAACAGAGAGGATCTAGAGGCGCAAAGCGTGGCCTCCCCACAAAAGCCACTGTGACCTTCAAAAGTGCTGCTGGGCCAAACAGGCCGCTCAAGGGCCACAATGAAACTTGATTCACTATCACTTCTGCTCTTTGAAATTCAAGCACCATAACTGATTTCAAGATGCAGCATGCAGCTAGGGCAGGACATCAGCTGCATCAAAAACCACTGAGCCCTTGAAACGGTGCTGAATACAAACTTCAGATGCTTACGCTTGGGTACTTATTAACTACTTACGGTCATTTTAGACTTTTTCTGAAATTCTTACCCTTTTCTGCTGTGACTTGAAGTTCGAATAACAATAAATTAATTAAAATAAAAGTCATCCATCTGGAGCATGACAGCAAAAAAAGAAATCACGGGATCATTTATAAAACTATTCAGCTACGTGTTGTACGGACAATTGTACAACTACTCAACCTCAAAACTGCGTGCTGGAGACTGCAACCATTTAATTGGATTTTGTCATCACTTTTTGAGGCAGTTTGATTATCAGTATTATATACAGGGATTAAAGCAAAAAAAAATCCCAGGACGGAAAGTTTTCAGACCCCCCCCCCCCCCGTTGCGATTGAAAACGTAAATTTATAATCCATTCCTGAGAGTTCATCTTTTGATCCAGTGGCAATATCCGTGCTAGTAGATACTTTTTATGTAATAATGACAGGGGGTTCTAAACGAGGCACTGCACTACAGACTCGCTACATAACTTTGAACAAAGCATCTGAAATTAAAATGCAGATATACAAGCTCACAGCGCGTCACATTCGTAATGCAACGTAGGCTTGTAGCTCCGCAGTGTTTACATTGCGGCACACCGACATGCAACGAGGTGTAGCGCTGAGTTATGGTTCTGCGTTACACCAACGCAGACCCGGCGTAGGGTACGCGGCCGTACGCACCCTACGGCGCGCGTCGCCGCGTAACCTACGCTGAGGCATACGGCGTCGTTTTGACGCAGAACCATAACTCAGCCTAGGCTGAGTTATTAGGTGTCAGGTTACGTGCATCTAAAACCAGAGGAGAACTTTACTGTGTGTGCACAGCCAACAGCTGATTGACTGCAGTGGGCGCCGTTCGACAAGTCACCGCGGCGCTACAGACACCCCGGTTTTCATATTTTTTGTCGGATTTGCGCTGATCTCATAAAAAATTATCCCAAAAAAATCCCCAGGACGGAAATCCGTACCAGGTACGGAGAACTTTAATCCCTGTATATATATATATATTAGGGCTGTTCGATTAATCGATTTTAAATCGTAATCGCGATTATGTAATTAGAACGATGTTAAAACGTGAAACTCGTAAAATCGATTTTTCACTTTTTTTTTTTTTTTTTTAATTGGAAATATAACTTACTGTATGTTTGCAAGTGCTGATTTTTTTTCAGAGATAAAACTTTATATTTTATTATATTTTTTAAAACTTTTTTTCAACTTATTTTACAGAGTTTTGCACTTTATTCATTCATTTTGGGGTAAATGTTCAATAAAAAAACAGCATATTTGAAATCATTTCTTTGCCTTTTGTCAATTCACAAAATAATCGTAATCGAAAATCGGATTTTGAGAGAAAAAAATCTAGATTTTATTTTTGGGCAAAATCGAACAGCCCTAATATATATATTGACGTTTTTTAGAACACCTCTCATATGAAATAACACAAGGGTGTGACAATTTTGTGTATGTACGGAGTGTGTATTGTTATGGGTATAAGTGTCCCTGTCTTTTTCCTCTTGATGTGAAGGTAAATAAAGTGGGAGCAATCATGACTGTACATTCAACTGTGTGGCCATGCACTGACTGGTCTCCCTCCATGCAGGAAGTCCAACACCATGTCTCTGTCAGGACTTGAAGGTGCAGCTGAAGGGCCTCCCTTCTTTCCTTCCACCCTGCCAGCCCTGCGACTGCATGAAGTCCAACACACATCAGCCCAAGCTGCTGTCATAGAAAAGGCTCAGTTTTTCAGGCTTTTGTGTTCTGCGTTCCTTTACTATTTGTAGATGTAAATTGTGCATTTGTACTTCTCTTTGCAGCTCTCATTCACTTTTGTTAATGTGCATTGTGTCTTTGCAAATACAAGATGTACTATCGCACAACACAAAACACACTCGATTGCATTTCTTAGATCGGTTTTATGTTTAGAGTCTCTCAGAGTGTCGTTTCCTCTCGTATTTCATAAACTACATAAAGAGGCTTTGTTTTAGCACCCGGTGCCATTTTTCCCCCTTTTTCTGGGCTGTTTCATAAATCACAAGTAACGAAAACTCCAGATTTTAATAAAACAAATTGCATTTACCAATAACAGCCGGTTTCTGTCACATCTCGTTCCCCTAACCAGCTGGACCACAACAGTGAGGTTAATTCATTCCACCACTAATATTACAGCAATGCTTCAAATGATATACGGCCTGACGTGCATCAGGGACTGGTTCCTGGCCTGGTCTTATAGCTGTGCTGCAGCCATTTAGATCATTTAAAAATGGGAACCAGGGGTGGCAGTCCTCACATCTGAGGCGATCGTCACACTAATCGCCTCCTCCTTTTCCTCTGAGAGATAAGACCATCAACGAGAGGATCATCAATGACGTGACTTGTCTTTACAAACGCGTTTCTCTGCTACATCCTTTTATTGCAAGCCTTCAAGCTAACTCACATGCTCAGACTTTTTTTCCCTGTCTGACCAACAGATCTCAAAACATGTTTGAATCCAACTCCAGTGTGGCCTTGACCGTGAAGCCATTGTTTAGTGGGGGAAAGTCCACACTTTTTTTTCTTCCAGGGGAGAACTTCAGCTACAATTAAAGAAATAACCAGAAAGGAATTAGGAGCTACAATAAGAGACTAAAGAAGAAGCCACGTACACCTCTGGTTACGGTAGAGACGTGCCGACGAGCCATCCAATTTTTTAGACAAGCTTCATCCTTTTCAGAGTCAAAGGGAGATCTAAAGCTCATCTCAGGAGGGGCAGAATAGAGGAAGCCTTTTCACTGAAAAGTGACGGTGAATGCACCAAATTGAGCAATTACTCCACTGAGTAACTTCAACCTACCAATTAATGGCAAAAATTGAATAATTCCCGTCCAAACTAAGCTCTAACGAAGCTCCATGAAGTGGAAACCACACTTTGACTGATATCGACCAGCAGTCAGCTGCAAGATCAAAAGAAAATCCCTTAATATCAAATATAATTATTAAATACAAAAATCCTACCTTGACATCCAAAGGGATTGCATAACCACCACATCTACAAAAGGACGAGTCACGGAGCAGAGCTGCGTGATTGTGGATGAGGTCTCTCTGTTCTGCCAAGATATCTCATTTGATCCATGAATCATAATTACGCAGGTTCATTTCCTGTATTATGAAATAAATACCATTAATGCCGAATGACACAACATGAACCAGCAAAGAGGCTCCACGATGCCTCATAATCCTCCAAATGTACCCGTTTATCCTGTCAGCGCCTGAATTACAGTGCCCTCCCACAGTAAAAACAAGTAGGCCTACAGGTGGAAACAAAAATATACATCCAGCCCCACCCAAAAAGCCAACTCATAATATTGTGTCAGAGCCCCAAAATTGTGAAATTTCACAACTCTTAACACCCTCAACTCACACCCAGAATTCCCAAGAGGACCATTTTTAAACAGTACTTATTCTTATTTTTAGAAAACTAGGCCAATCATGAAAAGTGTGGTGCGAGGATCATTTAAACTGTCCTGTTAAAAAGTCTTTCAGCCTCCCAAGTTTAACTCAGTTTTCTTAAAATAGCTCATAGGAAATACAGAGAAAGATAATAGCAGCTCTGCCTGTCTTTGTCATCGGGCCAAGGCACACTTTTTTTTTTTTTTTTTCCTTCCCCCCTCCTCTTTTGGAGTTCAGCTTTGATGAGATTGTGCTGTTTGATAGCCAGAGATGGCGCAAGAGCTTTTGGGAGAAAGAGGTGGACTTTTTGTTCAAGCCTGATGATCAGAGGTCAAGGTAAACCTGACAGAGGGATCACAGGGGATGGAGAATGTGCAGCTCGACTAGTGTGACATCAAGACCAACGATGGCGAAGCTGATGTGGAAGAAGCACAGGGAGTGAGGAAGGGTGTATATGTGCTGCAGTTCACTGAATCGAACCAGATGTTAGGAGGGGAGCTCCAGGCAGACACAGCGGAGGCTTTTGCAGATATGACAATCCAGGCTCTGCCATGCCTCTGCAGCTGATGATGTCACTCTGCTCCCACTCCTCGGCATTCAGGCAACTTTTGAGAAAGCAATCTTGTCAAGCAGCTTCATTTCTAGCTGCAAGTCAACATCAGCTTTTATCCACGTTTCACGATTTCTCATAATAAAACAAGCCTTTCATAACAACTCATACTCATAACGTACTATCCAAGAGAAAGTAAATGAAAGTAAATACAACTTAGTTAGTTAGTTAATATTTATTTCGGTCAATCACAAACAAAAATCAAGAAACAAGATAACACAGGTTTTTCCCTGGTCAACATTGTGATTATTTTGACCGAAAAGGTCTGGGCTTGAAGCATAAAGCTTATCTTGCCCACCTTTTAACTGAATAGAATATACAAAAAGAACAAATGAAGTATCATAAGTCTACACAAAATAATAATAATAATAACAATAATGATGATGATGATGATAATAATAGTAATAATAATAATAATAATAATAATAGCAATAATATGATAATAATAATGATAGCTCTGAAAACAGATGCTAAGGAAACCGACAAAACCAATTTAAGTTGTAATTTTATCTCATGCATGTGTGCATTCTTCTTTGTTTGCTTATTGTGTTTCTATATATGTAATATACTTAAGTTGTATAGGTGTTCACACAAAGAATTGGAGGAGGGCATTACATCATAACAAACTTTGGAGGGTGTAAAAGAAAGGGGTGCTTCATGTAAACAGAAGCAAAAAAAAAGGAAAGGAAACAGCAGAAAAGCAGCTGCTGTGAGTGGAGAGAGGATACAGTATATGTTAATGTTATGGTGACCCAGTTCCTGTTGTGGGTCCCATGAAGACCCCCTGCCCCCCCCAGCCAGCCCCCCTCCCTCTCTGGACGTGTAATAACAAAGCAGTGATCAATACTGTACTTCCAGAGCCCTCCAGCTCTCTGCTCCGGGGCACAGCCCAGCACTTCCCCCGTGTTGCTGCACTTATTTCCCGGACCTCTCCCCGGGAGAAACCCCCCGACGCCTGGGAGAAAAAAAAAAAAAAAAAAAAAATGTCCCTCCCTACCTCCCAGCTACTTCTGAAATGTTCACAAGCAGCGAGGAAAGTTACCACTATCAAACTGGTTCACAGCCCAGTTTGCCTCCACTGTGGTGTAAAAGTGTTGGGGGACAAAACGTTACAGCCAGAAACACGCATGTACAGCCGCATTGTAAAGGCTGATTTATGGTCCCGCGTTACACCGACGCAGAGCCTACGGCTTGGGTACGCAGCGACGCGCACCCTACGCCGTAGGCTCTGCGTCGGTTTAACAAGTGGGATCCAGCTCTGCGCGACAAACAGGAGAAAACTCACCAGAACTCCGACAGCGCCCAGAGGAAACCCGCGGAGGGGTGGACGGGATTTATCCCGGTCCTTCACGGGTTCCAGCCCCGGCCCGGGTCTCCACACCCAGGGGAGCGGGCTGAGCGGGCTGCGGGGATCAGGAGAGCCGAT
Organism: Cololabis saira; assembly: GCF_033807715.1. Lineage (NCBI taxonomy): Eukaryota > Metazoa > Chordata > Actinopteri > Beloniformes > Belonidae > Cololabis > Cololabis saira. The sequence goes on from NC_084594.1 coordinate 33,378,220, forward strand.
CCCGGGATCGCTCCCAACACTTCACCGGCAGCTTTCCCCCCCAGCTACATCCATATACAGAGCCGCGGCGGGCAGTGTTGGTGTCGGTGTCGCCGGTGGGTCGGGCGGTGCTCCTCTCTGCCTTCCCTGTACGCTAAACCCCGCCGTTTAAACGCTGTATCCGGGCGCGTCGGCCGACTGTTCTAGTCCGCCATGTTGTGTGTCTGTCTGCGCTGGAAGAATGGGAAGCGAGCAGAACATTCCCAGCCGAGCCCCGTCTGCGCCGCACGCTCTGCGGCTGCGCGGCAGCGACACCTGCCGGCGGAGCGGCGCTCTGCAAGCACGCTGCTCTTCAGTGACGGCCCATGCAACCAGAGGTGTCAAAAGTATTCGCATTCAAATCATTACTCAGGTAGAAGTACTAGAGTTTAAAAATACTCCTGTAGAAGTTGAAGTATCTACTCAAGTCTTTTACTCAAGTAAAAGTACAAAAGTACTGGTTTCAAAACTACTTAAAGTACAAAAGTAAAAGTAATGTAAGGGGGAAAAAGGCCAAGGATAAAAACCATTGAAAATGAATGTATCTTAGTATAATGCAAATATATCAAAGAACCATATATGTGTACTATTGAGCATTAACATGTTTTTTAGAGAGCAGAAAATATGATGATTAGTTGCCTATAAGTATTGTAATGGTGCAAAAAGTCTAACTTCAGAGGCATGTTATCATTTATCCTAACCTTTATTGGAATGTACATCCAAGTTTAGTCCAGGAATCTGAGGGAACGGATGTAAGAACAAAACTGGACAAGAACATCTGAAACAACCACAACCAAATTCACTCTATCCGGATGGAGCAATTTAACTGGATAGTTTTTTTTAAAGGCCGAAATGAAATAGAGTAACGAGGCTGTTTTTAAAAGGTAAGGAGTAAAAAGTACAGATAATTGCGTTAAAATGTAAGGAGTAAAAGTAAAAAGTCGTCTGAAAAATAATTACTCCAGTGAAGTATAGATAACCAAAATTTGTACTTAAGTAAGGTAACAAAGTATTTGTACTTCGTTACTTGACACCTCTGCATGCAACACAAAACTCATCTATCATCCGAGAAAATATAAACAAATACAATTTGCAACCAAAGCTAAACACATCACAATCAACCCTACAATCCCAAATGTCATATTTCACACGAGCGTTTTTTATACCTCCCTATTCTAAAAACAAAAAACAAAAATACAAAAACAAATCCCCAATGTATTAATTTCAATATAAACACTTCAAATAATAATGATAAAATAGGACTTTGTGTATTATTTTATATGCAAGGCTTTAAAGGGAACCGAGAACTGGTATTTGTGCCAGAATTTGGTGTTACAATATGGTGCATATTGCAAAGCCATATTAAATGTATACATTTTCTGCTACTACTAAAAACTATAACATACGGCTGCATCTTGAACAGCGATACTAAGGTTTTTTTTCTTCTAAACTGAATAATTTTTGTTTGATCTTCTACATAAATATCAGCCCCTTGAATTGTGACTATACTACTTTGAATTAAACGCTTGTGTCAACATGGGTTTTGAAAACATGTTTTGACCCAGAAGTTGCATAAATCAAATATTAATCAGGAGATAAAGTGATTTATTCTTAGCAGCAGCTTCACTCAGAATGATACTAGAGTAAAAGACACCCCCCTCCCCTGTATTTACTCCTTTTTTTGGTCTAAGAGTATCTGAAAGCATACTCAGATCATGTGTTCAACATGTCTCTTATGCACAAACTATCAATTTCGAGCATTGTGTACACTCAACACTCGATAGACACAAGGAGGGATTCAGTTAGGTTCCTCATGCTGTGAGATGATATAAGCTGACTGAGCCACCAGCAGCAAGGATCAACTTTTAACAACACTAAATACTGTGCAAGTGTTCCATTAGAAGTCATGCAAGGATTTCACACACGCTATTTCATCTTATTTATTAGTCACATCTCACCATCAATGAAGAAGCAACACTCTAAAACATCACATCAATAAATAATATGGAATAACCATGCATAATGTTTGATTGCCGGTTCATCTTGCAACAAATCTATTAGGCAGAATTTAACTGGGTCTGGGGAGATAACATATGCATGCACCAATTACTGTGTAGAAACTGTCTTCCTTAAAAAAACTCACATTTTCTGTCCTTGTTTTCTTTTTTATTGCCTTTAATATAAGCTGTGTAACACAATCTGTCATCATATCTCTGCATTTCCTCAGCTCTTTCTGGGTATAAGGGGGAAAAATGGGCACACTCCTGCTGGAATCTACTGTTGACTGTGCGCCGTCTGTACAGCAGGAAGTATTAAAAATAAATTAATAAATAAAAGGCAATGTGTTAATCTTAGTAGCTGACAGATTCACAATAACAAAGCTTAGACTGCCAGGTTAGCAATGACAGCCCGGGTGAATTCATCGCTTGTTGCATAGCCCCCCAGGTCTCCAGTACGCACCTGTTGCAAACATAAGGACAGCGTGTTACTATATGCACAGCTGCTGCAACACATGGCCACATACAGTATCATGACCTGCGTGTTAGAGAGCCTTTGAAAAATGTACTTGCAGAAATAAACATGTGTCAACGCCAATGTGTGTGTCAATGAAATGTTTACTTAGAAAAAAATAAAAAAAACAGTTCAGTTTTCTTCTTTATTCAATTTCAAGTTGCAAGCCACTGTTGTAAACCAGATAGTACTCTGAGTGAAAATGATGAATGAGAACAAAGTACCTGCAATTGTTATAAGACCCTTATTTTACCAGTCAAACACAAGAATCACAAAGAACGTGACCTTTTTTTTTTTTCTTACACTGATGGGTGTAAACTGTCTCCCACCAGAAATGTTGAGAAATTTATAGAAAACAGTTACAAAGATATTAAATTCATATTTTTTGCTCTTTTCAAATGGCCTCCACATTTTCAAACCCTTTCAAAAGGAATGCAAAACAAAAAAGTGTGACAAACAAAAATCTGAGAAAGGACTACGTTAATGACATAAGAACAAGAGTTAAGCATTTCACTATCGATTTATAAATGAAACATGGATGGATGACTAAGATCCACAAACGATGAATTAAGACACCAACTATTACAGTGAGATTTTTTTTTGATTATTAGGAAATAAGACTAATTTGTTGAAATGTAACATGATTGAAATGTAACATGATAAACCACCAGAGAGTTTCGCCTGGTCAGTGCGATAAACACGGATGCTGCACATTATTTAACAGATTCGCTATCTATTTTGGTTTATAGCACCGAAACGGTAAATTGATGTCACTCACTGCTGGTCAGAGAAGTTACAGCACAACTGATCAGTAGCGTTGTTGTTTTTTACACTGCACATTAGGTAGCACACTCACTACATTAGTCGATATGAACTGATAAGACAGTCTGGCTGTTTGACAGACAGTTTCTAATAAGGTATGACAACAACAAAAAAGATGAAATGGACTCTGAGAAGGAGGGATCTGGATCCAAATCAGCCATGAACAAACTGGAAAAGCAAAATTGAAAGAGGATGGACAATGGCGATGGAGGATAAGGATGAGGAAAATAGGAGACTGAGCTAATTTGATGGAAATCCTCTCAGCAAAGAACAGTGCATGTCACTGCTGCTTCCACTGGATCAATTAGCAAATCCGGTATAAACCATGAACATTAAGGATGCCATTGATGTCATCGCAGTGTGACACAGCTGTCATTCAGCACAGTAGAGGGGAGCAGAGTCTTAACATGCACTCAGTTCATGTTAAGATCAAGGTCCGGATAGAGGGAAATGTCAGTGAGGAGTGTGATGGAACATCTTATCAAACGGGTCGGTGACGCAGGTTTTCCACAACGGCATGCACAAAGTCGCCAGTGGTAGAGTACCCGCCAAGATCACGTGTCCGAACCTGGGATGTGCACAAACACACATTTATACACACAAAAATATTAACACAACCGCACGCACGTACATGATACAGGGTACGAGGAGAGGAGGGAATTAAACAGGCGTAAGAGGATGAGTATTCAGACGCTGTGCAGGCAAATTCTAATTTCAGATATGGAGCATTCCTTTAAAGTTTAAACTAATGACCTCACAATGAACGGCAACCTCTGAAGGCAGATTAACAGTGGTCTGCAGGGCAAAGGCGGGTGTCAGTTTGATATTGTCAGAGTGAACAATTAGAGTTAAAAAGAAATGATCCTGGTGGATATTTCTGACCTGGATATTTAGAACAGGGTATCTGCAGGGTTTCACGTTTTCATTTCAAGAAGTTTTTTTTCCCCAGATCATTATAACTTAAATTTAAGACTAATTTCAGATCCATAAATTACAAAAAGGACAAATTCAAATCCGAATTCCAAAATTCCTTACTTTCACTTTTTCAGTAAATCTAATTTACTAAAAACAATTCATGTCCTATGAGCTGGAACCACTGGTACCCGGACCGGACGTTCTCTGCCTCCATGCACATGCACGTGCATGTCAAGTTGTCGTGATTTGTTCCAGTCATAATTTCATAGATCATGAACATAACTAGTCAAAACAACTGTTAAAACTATTTTTTCATCTTGACCTCATTTGGATGATTCTGCAATGTTTAAATCATGTACGCCTGAAACAATGCACCGCCGCCTCACTGTCGTAGGACTACTGATTCGTCATCCCGAAGACACACTCGAGTAACCTTATGCCAAGCGTTCCCGATGTCAGAGTCTTCTTGCACCAAGTACAAAACGCTTTGAAGTCGCTGGTTTTAATCAAGTTTGAATTCAGTCAAGATTGACTGAACTTGAATTTACCCTGGCCAGCAATGTGGAAAAATCACAGACCGAAAGAAATGCAAACTACTAGGAAATATTTGAGCGTGGCAATGCTGAATAAACAGGCAGAAACATTTAAGTCACAATAATCTTTGTAGTTCTGCTGAAAGACACAACTGAACCCAGAGAAAAATAACTAGAACATTATTTATACAACTGTGAACTGACGCAGGAAAGTTTAAAACCATTGTGGAACAATAAAAAAATTAGAGTCTGGGAATAGTGACAAATGTAAGACCTCACTACGTGTATCCATCACACAATTTTGCCTTTGAAAGTATTCATGACTTTATAAGACTCTGCGGACACCCTGACAGAAGGATGAAATGAAGCAGGACTAGAAATGTTGCAGGGCAGCAAAAGCATGTTTACATATGCATGTTAAATCATTCAAAGGCTCTCTAACACACTACAGTGAAGTATGCAAGGTGTTAAACTCAAAGCATTGTAGGTCAAGAACTGCTGATGTTACAGCTAATGTGCTGGCGTCACTGCCTCCGTTGGTTCAAATTGAGAACTGGCTGTTCACGCTTCCTCATTGCATCTGAACTCAAATCAACTTTTTGATTTTCTGTGCATTGTTATTTTCCTGAAGCGCCTGCAACATTAGCATGTATGATGTTGCAGTTATTGACCTACAAAGCCTAAGTAAGCTTGTTAATCAATACACTAGTTATGTGGGCTTCCACATACAACAGAACAGCAGAATATGGAAGTTATTTGTGCCCTAGAAGTACTGCAGGATACAGGAAACCATTTTCTATTGGTGTAAAATGAGTTAATGTTGCTGGTGTGTTTAGTTGGATGTTTTTCTTTTCATTCACAGACTGCATGCAGTAATAGGCAGAAATCCACACATATGCATATGTACCTTGCCCTGTTTGATGACCCTCTTGACAGCATCTGACACCATTTGGGAGTGATACTCCAGGCTGCAACAAAAACAATCAAGAGATCACTGAAAAGAGCCGTTTCATGCATGCCCATCTGCACATAGACAGTCATATGAAGATATTTATAAAAAAAACAAAAAAAAAAACAACTGGGGATTACGGTAGATGAGGCATGGGGATATGAGGAACATTAATGTAATTGTTGTAAAACAAAGGCTTAAGAAGACAACTCACTTGAGATGCCTTAGCATGTTGGCAGCACTGAGCAGCATGGCCGTTGGGTTGGCAATGTTCCTCCCTACGGCTTGTGCAAAGGGGTGGCGTGCACCCTGAAAAAAGATTAAGAACAAGACAACGGTTGAATAACCAAAAATCCACTGGTAGCAGAACACATATAATAAACAGAATTATACATTTTTATCTTTTTGCAGTTGCCTAAATAAACTTCTCCACATTTTTGTCTTTTAAACGAGAATTAATAAAGATTTAGATTGGACAAGAAGTGGAAAAAAAAGAAGGTACATATCCTGAGAAACTTACAGTCTCAAAAACAGCGTATTCTGCACTGTAGCTTTCTCCTGGAACGACTCCTGCCCCTCCGACCAGCCCTGCTGCCAGGTTATCGATAATGTTTCCATACAGGTTGGGCATCACCAGCACATCAAACTGGTATGGGTTTTGGACCAGCTGCAGCAAAAACATGAGATATTGATAGGTTTAGAGAAGGAATAAAAATGCTGGTAAGTGTATACAGTACGTAGCAGAGCAAGAGATGCTGTTGAAATCTCTCCATTGATCGCCATGACTGTGTCCAGCTTTTAGGTTTGGAGTCTGGTAACAAGTGAGCTGATGATGTCACATGCAGCCTCAGAGGGTAACACAGTTAAACCTTTACAAATGAAAGTTTTACAGATGACATGGAAGTAAATTCCCAACGAGCAGTTCAATGTACAGAATACAGAGATGGCTCTTCACAGTAACGTGTCGAGGACTATACCATCTTTCACTCTTGCCACTCTGTGCAGAGAAAAGGATCCTGCAGCCATATTTGTTAATGTTAGTGATGTCACATCTCCTCTTCAGCTATCTGGATTTGAGTCCTTCATTCCTTGAATTACTTTTGCTTTGCGGCCCTCAATCAGCTGCTCTCACATGGTTCCTCATCAGAGCAAATGTTTAAAAAATGCCAGCAAAATATCTTAAGCAAATCATTTCCAAACCTGCAGAATGCAGAACTATGTAAAAAAATAAAAAAAATAAAAAATCTTAGTATAAAAAGTTCAAATAAAGACACTATGACAGCTACAGCAAACAGGATATGTGTTTCATTCATTCAACATGATAAAAGTCATGAGGATCAATCTGAAGCTTTATACCTGCATGCAACAGTTATCGATGATTATGTTCTCATATTTGACTTTGGGGTACAACTGCGCCACCTCTGCACAGCTCTGAAGAAAGAGTCCATCAGCTAATTTCCTGAAATGGACAGATGAACAAGTGCTGATGTAAATCATGACCTAAATTAACATACCGTAGTTTTAAGATTTAAACAAAGAATGTATTCTAAAAAATATGACAAAGACGACTGGGAAACTTTCTTAAGATAGCACTTACATGATGTTGGCTTTGTGAACAGCGGTAACCTTGTTTCGGCCCTTTTTGGTGGCATAGTCAAAGGCAAACTTAGCGATGCGCCGTGACTTCTCCCTGGTGATGATCTTCAAACATTCAATCACGCCGGAAACGCTCTACAAAGGAGAAATACAATATCAGCTGCAAATATACAATTTCAAGCTGATATTTTTATTGGGAAATACACACAGGATAATAAAAAAAATGTGTTTGCTTTGTCGTGTATTATATCACTTTATCACATCTAAGGAAAGTTGTGGATCCTGCATGTTGCTATGCTTTACATGTATCGCCACAAAGTGGTTTGTTTTTTTGGTCTTTAACTTTAAAAATGTCACCATGTCCGAGTCTTTTCATGCTAAATTGAGGTAATAGGAAAATAAGGAAGAAAACTAAATACATTTTCCTCTAGGAGGGACACATTTCACTGCTGCACCGTGTTTGTTCTGCAAGTACATTTTTGCCCAAAGGTAAATTTGTATGCGTAGCAAATAATAGTTAGTTTCTATGAAGAAAAGGTAGTCAAAATCAAAACTTGAATTCAAAACCTGCATGTGTAAATGTAGTGTTCCATTTCTTGATACTTAGTTTAATGTTGCCTTAACTCTTCAGGAAAAAAAAAGGGTGGAAAATAAATAATTACATTAAAATCTGTCCTTGTGCAGGTATAGTCATCCTTTGACTTGAGTGGTTAGCCGTTTACCTCGTGCTCCAGGGAGCTGTATTCCCCCTCAGTCTGCTCTCGAATGATAACAAGGTCCAGGTTGTTGTGGCGAGTGCTGTAACCGGGCAGGCTGTTCACATGAACCACATTAGCAAACAGGTCCAGTTTACGCCTGGGAAATGAACAGAGATGTAATTATAAAGCACAAACTCCACCCTTTTTCCTCTTCCTATTTCCTATACTATTGTTTTGTTTTTATAAACTGACCTTAGTCTCATCTCATATGAAGCCAACTCCCCTTTGAACTCCATGGGTGCGTGAATTTTACCTAGATAACACAAAAACGTATTTTTAGGAAACTGTTAACTCGTACTTTACTTGAGCCAAGCAACAATTAAGACTTTGACTCATTTTTATTAGATGACGGTTAAACAAATGAATAGAAGGGAAAAATCAGAGTATAAGTAAAGCTACCTTTGATGGCTACCCTGTTGCTCTTCATTGAGGTCAACACTTGTTCCAGTTTGTCCTCACTGGCCATGTTCTGCACTTCACTCAGGTGGAACTCCTCAAATTCAACAGGAACATCACCTGCCTTAGGGCAAGAAAAAAACATGTTTGGTAAAAGAAATCAAGTCAAATAATAAATATTTGAATATTTTTTGGTATATTTTATATAATTATAAGCTGGTGTACATGTTTACAGAAAAGCACCACTGTTTACCAGTGCGATATTCTAGTATATTTGTGCTGATTCAAAATTTCGAAAGGGTGTGGTAAAACAAAACAAGAAAAACAGCAAACAAAGCATGGCTGGTTCATAAAAGGTTTCTTCCACTCTTTTCTTATATTTTCAACCCCAATGTACAGCATACTGTTTGTTTTGTAAACATAAAGGAGGTAAAGAGACATCATTCATTCTCTGTCCTTTCAAAAGTACCTTAAAGACGTCCTTGACAGCCGTCATCAGCTCAGGTCCCACCCCGTCCCCCGGGACCATCGTGACCTTGAAGGTGGCATCAGCGCGAGCTGGCTGGTTCTCTGAACTGCAGAGACCAGCAGACACACTGAGTGGTCTGGAGGCCAGCTGCTGCCACCTGGGACCTCCCAGGCCCTGTAGCACGGTGACAAAGACACAGACAACACATTATGATGTATCATGGGAGGGTACAAATGGTCCTTTAATCTGATATTTAACATATATTGTAGTCCCTCAACTCAAATAGAACTCATCTCAATTTCAAAACTGCCTTTTTAAATCTGAAGTTTGCTTAAAAACCTTACACTGTCTACATTTATTTTCAGTTTCTACACAAGAAACTACACAAGAAAAGCTGTGTGACAAGTGAAACCTTTAGGTTTTTTTTTTTTGTATATCAGTTTTTTATAGTGTGTGTCTTCAAACTGTTTCCGCAATACTCAACTCACATCAGGCTTGAAAGGCAAAACACTGAAATGTTGAATAAACTCGGATTTAGTGAAATATCTCTAGAGAAGGGAACGAACAACAACTTATGATATCACATTTTTGTCAGGAACAATTCCAGGTTATTTAGCATTTCTATGCAATATCAAACATCAGAAATAGCATAACTATTAAAAGGACTATAGATAATCAGCAGCTAATGTGATAATTACATATCTGAAAGTCATTTTTCTTTTGATTAATCCACCTTAATCTCCCTTGAAGAAAGTTTTCTGTTTTACCTTACAGTTGCTAAAATACATGCTGGAAATACAAAGTCAATCTAGTCTTGCTCTTAAAAACCATAGAGTGCTTCTCACCACTTTTATAGAAAAAACAAACAAACATAAAATTGATAAATAACAAAAACAATTCCAATAATTATGTTAAAGATATAACTGGGAAGTGGTCTCCCTAAATTATTTAAAATAAATAGTAAATATTCTGGAGTTAGATGCATATATATCTGCAAACACAATAACAACAAGATGTGTCTTTATATCTCATATACATCCTACCTGCTTTTTTTACACTGTTTCTTTTCCTTTCTTCTCAAACTGCACTACTTTTATTTGTATTCCACTGTATATACTGTTTATATTTTGTAATCATATATTTTTTACTTTTTTCATCCTTCTTTCGCTGCATGTGTGTGTTGTGTGTACTGCTGCTGCACAAAGTGAATTTCCCCACTGAGGGATGAATAAAAGGACTATCTAATCTAATCTGCAATAACTGATAATGAAATTTACATTATTTAGTATTAATGTACATTAATGTGTGTGTTGTGTGTAATAGGTTTTGAGCTGCTGGCTGAATTGTTCAGAACTCTGATTACACTGCTAACTGGTAAGAGATTTCTAAAGCTCAAGAAGTTTGTCATCCTGGATGAATAAAACTCAGAAACATGGAAATAGAAAGAAACAAGACTTTAAATTGGGGCTCTCTGGAAATGGGTGTGACTTTGACATTAAACGCTCTGACAGTCGTGAAAGCTGGGGATGACAGCTAATTAAACCAGAGTAAAACAGCAGACAAGCCTGCTCGAGTTTGCTCACCCTGGTAAGCAGCAGCAGCAGCTAGGGTTGCCACCTTTCAGAAATAGAAATAAGGGACTCCCCGATTTCAGCAGCGCAGGCGCCAAAAAAAGGGACATCCCCAAAACCTCTAAAATGCATAGAAATGTATTTATTTTATATGAAAAAACAAAACGCTTTGATTTAAAAGTGCTTTAATAGCATTGAACTTGCATGACTGTACAGACAGCCAACCATACCAACAACTGAAATATCCTCCTATTCTATGTATGTCCACATCAGCCCAGATGTATAATATAGCCTTCAGGTGAAGAATATGGTGTAATAGTTAATTTATTTCAATAATTCAACTTAAAAGGTGAAAGTAATACATGTATATTACATAGTCTCATTACAAAGCAAGATATGTTAAGCCTTTATTTGTTATAATTCTGATGATTGAATTGTTTATTGATTTCATAATATATTCTAATTTTTTGAGATTTTTTATTTGGAGTCTTCATAAACTTTGAGCCATAATCACCAAAATTATAACAAATAAAGGCTTGAAATATCTCACTTTGCATGTAGTGGGAAATAATATATTTGTTTCACCTTTAGTTGAATTTACTACGAATGAAGTTTTGCAATATATTCAAATTTTCCGACCTTTCCCTGTATATTATGACATAAATAAATAAGAGCATAATATGTGTCTGTATTGGTTCAATACGGAAGGCAACTTTTAATTCCCAATTACGTAACAATTCTGTATTTCAAGGGACGGGTGGCAAGCAGCAGCTGATGAGAGCAGCAGGTTTTAGTACCAAACCCAGATGAACAGGCTGGGAGGATAAGCTACTTAAGCTTTAGCCTAAATACACACTTGTATCTAGCCGCAGTGGATTGTTCGTTTGTTATTTCTCTATTTGGAACAACAATATAAACCTTTTGGCTGCTGAAAGCGATCCGTAAAAGCAAGACTAATGTGCTCCTTATTCTCCCACCGAGCTGATGTGAGCTCATGTTAGCAAGAGCCGACACAGACACACAAGTGGGTGTATCTCACCGACTCTGGACAGCCAGGCTCACACGGTCAGTGAATTACATAGTACACACCTCCAAGATATCCTTTCCCAATTATTTATTTTCTCATCTAGCGTATAAACCTCCCCTGCGCACTCACCTTGACCAATGATACCAGGCTTCCTCTCAAGGCGGCCGCCATCGCTGCTGGTGCCGAGTAACCCAACTGCTTCTGTGGTGCAATTACAGGGGCGTTGCAGTGCAGCGCCGGGACAGCACGCCCCCAAGCGGACAACTGTGGTATAACAGGCAAGGGCCACCAGCCAAATACAGGACTGTCTCAGAAAATTAGAATATTGTGATGATGAAGTTCTTTATTTTCTGTAATGCAATAAAAAAACAAAAATGTCATACATTCTGTATTCCTTACAAATCAACTGAAATATTGCAAGTCTTTTATTATTTTAATATTGCTGATTATGGTTTACAGTTTACAGTAATATTAAGATTCCCAGAATATTCAAATTTTTTGAGATAGGATATTTGAGTTTTCTTACTGTAAGCTGTAAGCCATGATCAGCAATATTAAAATAATAAAAGGCTTGCAATATTTCAGTTGATTTGTAATGAATCCAGAATGTATGACATTTTTGTTTTTTTAATTGCATTACAGAAAATCACAATATTCTAATTTTCTGAGACAGTCCTGTATAGATAGATAGATAGATAGATAGATAGATAGATAGATAGATAGATAGATAGATAGATAGATAGATAGATAGATAGATAGATAGATAGATAGATAGATAGATAGAAACTGTCTTGACCTGAAAAATGTGATCAACCAGAGTGAGGCAGCTAGTCTTAAATGTTTTCTTGTAACATATCTAAGAAACAAGCACAATTGTGTTGAATGCCACATCAGAGATTTCTAAATGTTTAACTGTATTTAATTTGAATAAACTTAATATAAAACAAGTAAATGACAAGATTGAAAACGAGGAGATTTTGTTTTTTGGTTTCCCCCTTTCTTAAGTGAATCATATAACATGTTTGTGCATGTTAAGGACCTTCAAAAGGAAGTTCAAACACCAGAATCAAAGGCATAATTATAATTTTCGTACACACTGCTCATTAATCCATTGATGTTTATGCCCCAGACCTTGATACCCTCACTACAGAATACCACTCAACAGTTGATTAAACACTAACTGTCAAGCCCCTGCTCAGTAGTGTTGCACATTGCAGACAAAGATAGAGCAGTGCTCTTCTGCACCTCCACATTTCTTGTTATTCCTGAGGCTTTTTGGAGAAGGTCTATAACCTAAAAGGACAGAAGCAAAGCCAATAGTTTGATGAGCAACTATTATAGAAGCCCAGAAAAAAAAAATCTGTGAATCAATTAATAAATTAACTGATTCCTTAAGAACTTCTGGATTATTATTTCTAGATAATTTGGGACAATAGTGAGACAAAAAAAAAGTTTTCCCCACAAAAATATTTAAAAAATTCAAAGACTCCTCAAATACAATAGATTTTTTAATGTGTTTTATTTGATGTCTTTACTGTAATTGGTTTTATAGTGACTTGTTTAGATTCTGTGGAGGCTGTTGAAAAGCAAAATTTACAACGTTTCAGCAGTCAGGAGTTTGTTGTTGACGGCCCCTAAACGAGACAGTGGCGCTCTGTCGAATATCTACTAAAATAAAACTAATATCACCGCAGTACTTAGTGACAGAGAGAAACTTCAGACATTTATACCGATATATTAGAAACAAATGCCCCAAAAACAATGAGCACAAGACCGTTGTCATGGGTAGACTGTCCGGCTCCCTCCTGCATCTCACCGCCAACAATGACTTGGGATTACAAATGTATAGAGAGACTTGAAAATTGGGGGGATTTTGGAAAAAAAAAAGAGGGGGGGGGGGGGGGCATGTCCCCCATGTCTCCATTGCATATGCCTGTAGCTATATTGTTGATGTACTATATCACTGTAACATTACACCCACTGCTGGAGGGGTCCACCTTCTATCCTAAATAGGTCAGGGGATTCCCAGTCCTATTCCAGTCAAGTGATGCTTTCCACTGACTCATAGGATGAGTTAGGATTTAAAACAAACTATCCTCAGATTCGTGTGAATGTGCAAAATAGTCCTGAGTGGGGCATCTCAGGCCAATTTCCATTTATTCTCTATTCTCAACACAGAGGTATAAAATTATGTTATTCTATTAAAAAAATGCTGAATCTGAGAGTAGCTTCCTCAGTTTTAAAACAGCCCATGAAGTGAGTAGTCTTTGAGGTAAAAGTCGGATACAACAAGTTCAAATCGGGATTAATCCTCCACTCTGCCATAGTGGTTGCGTGAGTTTTGACAGAAATTGTAGTAGAGCCCGAGGGACCAGGATTAGTGAACATGAGTGTAGTAAATTCTGTGAAAAAATGTAAAGTTTTGTTCATAGAGATTGAGGTACATTTAGGAAAAGTCCCGCTGCAGATCTTGTCCCAGTCTACAGGATTAAACATCACCTCCAGATCACGCTCCCACAACAGCTTCAAAGAGTTATAACCTGAAGAATCAGAATAAAGCAGTGAAGTGAATATTGTGGGCTATCAAACAGCGCTAATAATGTTCAAAGCAAAAAATTATCTGTTACCAACAAATATACAGAAATTATTTAGTATTCATGAGGGAAGATATGATTTAAGGGGCAAAAGTAATTTTAATGTCACATTAAAACGCACAAACAGGAAAGGTTTTTGTGTTTCAGTCAGCGGGGTGAGGCTATGGAACAAGTTTTCAATGGAATTAAAGCAATGTCCAAATTATATGAATTTTAAAATAAAATAGAAAGATATTATTTTTCAGAGGTACAGGGATGAGCAAATTGTTTGGGTGCAATAATACAGTGTTTATTTTTTATTTATTTATTTTTATCCTTATTTTCTTACACTGGTCAGTAGCTTGTGTTGTTACAATGTTTTTATTGTCTTGTTTTGTTTGTTTTTTTGTTTTTTTTTTACTTTTGTCCTATATGCAGTATGTGTCCCTATGTATACATGTATGTAGGTACTAGTGTGTGTGTGTGCGTGTGTGTGTATATGTGTGTGTGTGTGTGTGTGTGTGTGTGTACGTGTGTCTGTGTAATTATTGTGTATAGGCAATATTATGTTTGCATAATGTTATGTTTGCATAATGTTATGTTTGCACACATTGCATATATTAGCTAGTCGTATTTAAGGAGAGGGGGTGAGAATTTATAAGTTTTACTTCTTCTCACTCCCTTTCGAATATGTACTCTGTTATGTCTCATATTAAGACGATTGTCTTATTTCTTTCTTTTTTTTAATATGATTCATATTCGAAATAAACACTACAACCAACCAACCAAGTATAAATCTTGGAAATCAGTCCTTAGGAGATTCCGTTTTCCAAGGGCCGGACGGCCCCCCCGCCCCCCCCCCAGCCCCGGGCGGCCCTGCTGCAGCTGCATGAGATGACCTTATAAGGGCAGAGCGGGCTCTTCCGCGTGTGTGACGGGTCTGTCTCAGCGGCTCCGTCTGCACTCACTCCCGGGAAGAGCAGCGACCAGCAGCACTCCAGCCGACAACATGCCATATGAACTGAGTGAGTTGGGCTATTTTTGACAATTAAGAAGGAGGATATTAGAGGGTCGAAACTCTTTATTTTGGGTCCAAATGCGGCTCGTCGTCTGGGTCGCCCACAGCTAGCTAGCCCGCCTCGCCCATTTCTGCCTGCTTTGTTTTGACACCTCAACGCGCAGGTGAGAGACAGCCTCCGTGCAGAGGAGGGGGTTCTGCTCGGCTGGGCAGCGGGGCCGGGTCTGCCCGGCGCTAAGTGTTGACAAGATGCTCGGGTAGTGAATGAAGGCGGTTCAGGCTCTTTGAAGTTAGCCTTAGCTAGGGCGAGCTGACGTCACTCAGGAAATAGTTGTGTTGTGACGCGGCGGAGGGGGCGGGGCTCCAAGGGGCGGGGCTTCGGGGGGCGGGGCTACCAGCAGACCTGTCAAGTTTGGGGTATAAAATTACGGGACATTTTTATGTAGGTAGATTTGTGTCTTAATTATTCAATTAAAAACAAATGAACTTCAATCAAAAAAATTATTTCAATCAAAGGAAAAAAAGTGTTTGAATGCAAAAAATATTTGAGACTCAAAAAAAAAAAAGATTGAAGTAGTGTTTTTTGTGTTTGAGCCATATTATGGGTAGGACATTTGTGTCTTTATTTAATCAAAAAAGGAGTTGCTTCAAAAAGAAAAAAACATTTTCAATAGAAAAAACTAACAGTGTTCAAATGCATTTTTTTTTAGTCTCAAATATTTGTTTGCATTCAAACACTTTTTTTCTTTGATTGATTTAAGTGAATTTTTTATTATTGAAAATATATTTTTTGATTGAAGCAATCTTTTTTTTTTTGATTGATTGAATAATTAAGACACAAATCTACCTCCATACATTTTCCGCCACCCGCTGTCCCACCCGCCCAACTCGGGTCCAGTATCTTACATTTTAAGACAGATTTACGAGAAATCTAAAATAACTTCCTGTCAACCACTTACAAACTACAATTACGTGCTCAGAATCTGATAGGCCGACCTTTGTTGACACTGAAATGTTGTGTACTTTCTATGTGTGTAATTCCTATAATAGAGTCTAAACTAAACAAAAAAGGGAATTAAAGCACACTTATTTATTTTAAATATTTTCAGTTTATATACACATTGATCGTCTTCAAGTGAAACATTTACATGTTCTTTTAATTTGTCATTTTCACTCATGTGGCTCTCTGGTGTTCACTGACTGACTGACACAGACACATGTTTCTGAGCTCCATCCTGCTCCTCTTTAGGAAAGTAAATTTGGTATCCTGTTTTTACAGATATTTACACAAAGTCTTTGCCTTTTTCTTTAGCAGAAATGTCTTCTCTCTCATTACATCCATCCATCTGATTTGTTGTTCCGAGTTTGTTCCTGGTGTTGCCAATAACCTCGCGAGAACCAGGCTACAGCAGGTGGCAGTTCTCGCGAGGTTAGTGACAATTCAGTTTTGAGAGACATAGGAATGCTTTTTTAAAAAATTATTATTATATTATAAAACGGGAAAATACTAATGCGGGAGGACGGCGGGAAAGAGGGGTAAAATACGGTAGTTTCCCGGCCAAAACGGGAGACTTGACAGGTATGGTCTGAGGTGCAAGTTGTTACTATTGACTTCTTCTTTTAGTGTAAATTACATCTCTTTTTAAAAGCATTTCCAAAGTCCAGCTTATGGTTTTCAAATGAGCATGACAGTCTGTGATGTTAAGTACATTTGTATTTATATAACACCTTTCGCAGAAAACAGAATGTCACAAGGTGCTTCACAAAAAATAAAACATCAATAATAACACAAATAAAACACCACAATAAAAGTAGAAATACAATTTTAAAAACAAAACGATACCGAATAAAAGTACATAATATCAACATGCAGTCCAGAGAACGTAGAGATGGTTCCAGAGCCTCGGTGTGACGGCCTGGAAGGAGCCATCTCCTCGCTTCTTAAAGCGGGTACAAGGGACCATGAGTAGGCTCTAGTCACATGATCTTAGCCTCCGAGTTGGAGTGTAGGGGCATAGTAGGTCCTTGATGTAGGAGGGACCTGACCATGCAGAGCTCTAAATGTCTGCACCAAGATTTTAAAGTTGGTATGTTAGTATGACTCTCCTGTAACAAGCTGCCAACTTAGAATAAAAGCAGTGATGAACTGATCAGTATTGAACTTTATCTTGCCTCTGTCTTGTTACGTACAGTTTATAGAGACGAATAAAAGGGAGAGGATGGGAGATATTTCAATGACTGACGCATTCTTCTTCTTCAGGCCTCCAGTATCAAAGTCTTGAATATACAGAAACATCTTTAGTTCATTCCTTTTAATCAGATGTGATTATGTTATGACCAATGGCCTTTGAACCCCTGGCTTCTTTTAGCATGGCTGCTTTTAGTTGAGATTATATAGATACAGGGAGGTGGAATTTAGTTTGTGGAATTTGTGCATTTTTAAACAATGTTTGAAAGTACTTGTAATAATTAAACATAGATTTCCTTTGTATGTTTGCTCTAAATAGTGGTGATTTAAAGTCTGAATGATTTCCAGATGCCAATTCAAATGTTTTCATTGCTTAATTTTCTTATCACCTCTTATGCCTGAAACAGATTTTTGTTTTGGATTTTTCAATTTATCACTCTACATTTAATAGCAGGAAGAATGCAGAACGGAAAGTTTTTCCATTGGCAAAATGACATCCGAGGATGTGAAATTTGGCCAAAAAGTTTAACAAAATACAATAACAATTCCTGCAAGTTTATGTAATTGTTCTGATGGGAGTCAAACACAGCAGGACACCAAAGAAATGGAAGTGAGTGGTTGTTTTGCATTAAATGCAAATGAAGATACATTTTAAGAAGAGTTTGGAAGGAGAACAGACCAGAATAAATGAACAAGAAAGTTTACTCCAAGTACAGATTGCACAAGTGTGTGTTTTGAGGGCTCTAATTTACTTATTGTTGCTGTGAGGATTAAGACAGTTCTCAGAATGACTAATGAAGAGTTGGGTGATGCTGTACGTAATTTTCAGTTGTATTTGAAATGGCGTGAAATTTAATTTGTAGCAGAAGTTAATGCTCTCTCAGCGTGTACTGGTGTGTGTGTGTGTGTGTGTGTGTGTGTGTGTGTGTGTGTGTGTGTGTGTGTGTGTGTGTGTGTGTGTGTGTGTGTGTGTGTGTGTGTGTGTGTGTGTGTGTGTGTGTGTGTGTGTGTGTGTGTGTGTGTGTGTGTGTGTGTGTGTGTGTGTGTGTGTGTGTGTGTGTGTGTGTGTGTGTGTGTGTGTGTGTGTGTGTGTGTGTGTGTGTGTGTGTGTGTGTGTGTGTGTGTGTGTGTGTGTGTGTGTGTGTGTGTGTGTAACATGTAGAACTTTCTGTAGTTTATTCAGGTTTAAATTGTTGTATAATTTATTTTTATTTCCCTCCTATAGAACATGTATTCGCCAGTCTCCCACAGATGGAGAGGGGAGTTGCAAAGGTGATTGGTGGCGATCCCAAAGGAAACAACTTCCTCTACACCAATGGGAAGTGCGTCATCATCAGGAACATTGACGTAATAACCCTTTTAAATATCTGCCTTAAGTACAAATCTTTCTGTTTATTCTCTGTTTTTTGATTTTGTTTCCAAATTTGGGTCTTGCCTTGGATTTTGCTTACATGACATTGTATTCACTAATTGCACTAAACTGTTGATGGAATGAGTGAGGTAAGTTGTTGGCAAAAGGGTAACTTAACCGTTAGTTTTGTATACTACCCTTCTAGCTCATACATAGTGAGGCGCTGACATCCATAAAACAAAATGTTGGATTGTTCTCATTTAAGCACCTTCTGTGCCTTTTTATTTACTTCAGCACATGCCCAAAACTTGATGGAGTCTAGTTTTTACTGCCGTATCTGAGTGACAGCAGTGCGTATTTGAATGCAGTACAACTGCCAGTCAAGCTTTTTTTAATTTATTTTCTTAAACACGGGATATCAGCAGGAATGCTGTTTTTTTTTTTTTTTTAATTTTTGGATGTAAATGTTTTTTAATTCAAGAGTAAAAGAACACTATTTTGATGTGAAATTGGATTTAAGTGAAAAGTTGTTTTTAGCCTTTACAACAACCATAACCTGTGTTGAACTGAGGTAATTAAATTATGGTTGTTATTTTTTGTTTGTTTGTCGTTTGCCCTAAAAAAACACCTCAGTTTATAGAAGTGAGCCCCAAATAATTCCCTCGATCAAATATCGAGTTATAAGAAAAGTACCTTTTGTCATATTCACATGATAATATTTCTCTTTTCAAGAATCCAGCCATTGCAGACATTTACACCGAACATGCTCATCCGGTTACTGTGGCCAAGTATGCTCCCAGCGGCTTCTACATTGCATCTGGAGGTACGGGACATGTATGATCATGTGTGAACAAATGTCTGTTTTCCACAGGAATGTTAGCATTTTTACTAAATTACTCTTTACAAACACTTTCAGATGCATCAGGAAAGATCCGTATCTGGGACACCACCCAGAAGGAGCACATGCTGAAGTACGAGTACACCCCTCTTTCAGGAAAGGTCAAGGATATTGCGTGGACAGAGGACAGCAAGAGGATGGCTGTTGTTGGGGATGGACGTGAAAAGTATGTAGCAGCTATTTTTCTTTTCTTATCTGAATAATTCAATAAAAGCATAGCTGGATTAACCTGAACTACATTTTGACTCATAAGTCAATTATTCCCTGACTACATGTCTTGTGACAAAAATGTCAAACCTCAAGTTACACAGAAAATGAGAAAGTTGTGATTGTTTTTGTGCTATGGTAGGTTTGGTGCAGTGTTCCTGTGGGACTCTGGCTCATCAGTGGGAGAGGTTTCTGGGCATGCAAAATTAATCAACAGTGTCGACATAAGACAGAAACGCCCTTACCGCCTGGCCACTGGCAGCGACGACACCTGCGGTTCCTTCTTTGAGGGACCCCCCTTCAAGTTCAAATTCACTTTACGGGTGAGTTGTGGTTGAGTTTTATTTATTCATTTGAATGAATGTTTGTTTTTAAAGGGCACGGAGGCACTTCGTTGAAGTAGCATTTGCCTTTAAACAAAGTAGCTGAGGGTCATTGCGTTTGCCACACTGGAGTAACTCCACAAAGCAGCCAAAGCTTTCTTGCTACCAGGCATCGCCTCAGCTTAAGCAGTTTCTGATCTTGAGATAGTGGTCTTTTTTTAATACCCTTTGGTCATATCAAATCAGTCACACCCCGGTGGTTTTTAACAGTGTTGCTTTGTTAAACCCAATGCCTTAATAAATTCTTGGAGAATTACTGAATTACTGCTAAATTCTTAGTTCCTAAAGCACATGAAACTTTTTTCTTTGTGTGTGTGTTTTTTTTCTTTTCCAGATCTTATTGGTTGATTAAAAAAGTTACTTGGTTCAATTTCTCAGAAATCAAGTATTCAGATACCCCCTCCCACCCCCCCAGTCCTTTTCTTCATAAAATGTCTGCTCATGTTCAGGAATGCTGCCTTTTGTAACTCTTGAAGTTGAGGCTGGACTGTTGCGACTGTGCAGTTAATTAAGATCTCAGCAGACCTCCCCCATGCTACTTCCTTATCATTAAATGGGTTTGGAACAGCAGCAGGAAATTGCTTCAAATGCTTGAGGCTATGTTTACTTGGTTTGAATACTTCGGCCGGTCTTGATCAGTATTTTAAAATCGACCCCAGTTTGGGTGTTATTTACATTTTTATTTATGTATTTAGTGGTTTTTTTTCCTTGCCTGCATGTTGTTTATATTTTAGCGAACCTAAGCTCTGATCAGCCATCACAGTCTAAATGAGGAAGGATAGAGTTCCTGTCTGTCACGTGACTAAAGCTGTTTTTTTTGCTCTGCAACATCCTTTTATTTAAATGTTCAATTATTAAAACAAGTACATGAGCTGGTATTTTAGGTTGACCTCATTCTGCACAATGTTGTGGATGCGCCATCAGAGAAAGTCTGTCCAAACTTTTGACTGTAGTGTATGTTACGATGATATTGTAAGGGAAGGTGTGTGCACTGTTGTAATTAAAGGTTAAAATGTGTTGTTCAGTACTAAGCCTTAATGGATGTTTTCTTATTTCGACAGGACCACAGCCAGTTTGTCAACTGCGTTCGGTTTTCTCCAGATGGAGGTCGATTTGTCACCGCTGGCGCTGACGGCCAGGTAAGTCCTGGACTGCCAGATGTGTTGGGGACGTAACTGTATGAGACCGAGGTCAGATGGTACAGCAGTTTAGAACCACTTTAAAAAGCAGATGGATACTTAACAGTTGATGTACACATCACACTGTGGGAAATGAGTTAAAAAAAACAAACAGTTTTTGGCAGAGCACCAGTCATCATGCAATTAAAGCTATATGTATAGCATGCAGTTATAACAACCTCATAATTTACTAATTAAGGTAAGCTTTCTTTTCATGTAAATAACATTACATACATAATATCAAGTCACACCTAAATTGTATTGACATTTTGTGGGTGTAAGAAAAAATAAACAAGAAACGTTTAACTGACATATAGAAATGAATAGAGGCAAGTTGGTAATAAGGGGGAAGTAATACTGGTGCCTGATGGAAGTAACGTCAGAATTTACAAGAGCAGATTCATGGAGATGAAGTCCAGCTAGTGAAGTAATCGGTGAAAAACTTTAGTGCAGCTGCAGTGACTCACAGGATGTGACTGGATAGATGAAACCCGAGGATCGCAAAACTTCCTTTTTTCAGGTATAAAAGCTGACTTTAATATTAATGACGGATGCAAGCAGTAATGTTTAGATAAAGTGAAATTTAAAACTTGGCAATCAACCCTATGATTCCATGCACAGCAGTATTCTGACTGTTGTCGGTTCTCCAAATAAGGTAACGTGCTGTGGAAATTCCAGTTGGGAGAGCGCAACAGTGTTAATGTCTGCACAGCTGAACTAAGAGGGTCAAATTTCACCTGACTTAATTCACTTACCGCCTACTCATAATTTGACCTTATTCAGGTGAAGGTAATTAGAAAGACATATTTATATGGTGGTGTTTTATTCAAAAATATTAGCCTGATCATGCAAAGATACTTCATGTACTGCATGGAACTATGACTAATGCCCCCACTGGTAGCAACTGACTACTGCCTGACCCAAATGTGACTCTGTAAAACGTTGATTAATTGTTCG
This sequence comes from Cololabis saira, assembly GCF_033807715.1. NCBI lineage: Eukaryota > Metazoa > Chordata > Actinopteri > Beloniformes > Belonidae > Cololabis > Cololabis saira. The sequence goes on from NC_084594.1 coordinate 33,400,538, forward strand.
AACAGTTCCATCAGTGTATCACTATTATGAAATGTAAGACTCAGTTTTATTGAACAGTAACTTATTATCCTGGGATGACTCGATCTTAAGATGCAAACATGTATGGAAGAACATCTGCATGGTTTTCTAATCGTGTAATCTAAGTCTGTACCGAAACTGTTCTTGTTTTGATCTCTCCTCAGATATTTCTCTATGATGGAGCAACTGGTGAACGTGTCGGAACACTCGGTGATGAAAAGGCCCACAAAGGAGGAATATATGCTGTAAGTGTTTGCTTAAAATAATCATTCATTTTGCAGTCGTCGTATACAATATCTCTCCAATCAGTCTTGTTGAAATCATCCCTGAACACCATTGTCACCTGACTTTAGCTTTTTCTTGTCAGAGCTAGCTTTAGTAGGACCTGCTGTGCAGTCAGCCTAGTCTTTGTGCTTGTACAGAGAAAAGGGTAATTTCCTTATTCAAATCATGGATTATGTCTCCTAAAACCACAACCTCCCATCTGTGACTTCCTGACTTCTAGATTTTTCTTTTTCTTCCTACTGAGAGTCTTTTAAATGTCACTTAGATTTTCATTTTACACAAAAGTGGCAACTTTGTTTACATGCATTCTTCTTCAAACCCCTCTGCTTCATATCGTACAGGTCAGCTGGAGCCCTGACAGTTCCCAGCTGATCTCAGCTTCAGGGGACAAAACGGTGAAGCTTTGGGATGTTGGCGCCGGTACGGCTGTCACCACCTTCAACATGGGCTCCGATGTGACGGACCAGCAGCTGGGCTGCCTGTGGCAGAAAGACCACCTTCTCAGCATCTCTCTGTCAGGATACATCAACTACCTGGACAAGAACAGCCCTGACCGACCCATACGGACAGTCAAGGTTAGACTTTGTATGATTTTGTTGTCACTAGTTAAATGGGAAGAGGTAAACAGAAATAAAACACACATTGTTTTGCAGTAGTAACATGTAAAAACACTAATTTGTCAACACCTTATCACAAACCCTCCACACTGTCGGTGGATTTGAGCTGAAATTCCCCTCATTCTGCTGGAAGTGTCTGTATGTACAGTGCTGGTTAATTGTTTGGACACACTGATCCAAATAAGTAGGAGTTTCCAAACTTGGCCTAGAGCGAGACTTTGAGCACCTCAGACATCAGTCCAAACATCCAAGCATAGTCACATTTGTCAGTAACTGTATAGTTTCTAAGTTCCTTCTACAAGTCTGTATATGGCAAGCTGAGCCCGTCACGAGAATTAATGTTACATTCATGTGCATCAGTTTGGATCATTTTGCTTCTTTCTAAAAAAAAAAACCCAAAAAAGTCAAATAGCTCTTTGTGGAGTTGTTTCCATCAAATTTATGGAATGTCTCTCGTTTGGATGGTAACAGAACAATGAAGCTGTTCATGATTGTTTGTGTATTTTTTCTAAAAATGTACTCGTTAAATCTGCAGGGTCACAGCAAATCCATCCAGTGCCTGACGGTTCACAAAAGTGAAGGCCGATCATACATCTACTCGGGGAGTCATGATGGACACATCAATATCCTTTCAAAGTTCATGTGGTTGGAAAAACATCTCTGTGGTCTCTTGTTATTTTGTGTATCAAAAATTTACGTCAAGCGTGATTTGAGCATTACAACATTTAAAGTTATTTTTTATTTGTGTGTGTGTATACATGAACAAACATTTGTGATAAATACATAAAAGTTCAATGAAAGTTCACTATTTATTACATAAATATTAGTGAAGTTTTTTGTTTTTAAAGAGAATTGCAGCTATACATTTTTTTCTTTTTATATCTGCAAGTGATTTAAAACTATTATGCATTTGCTGGACTTTGTTAACTTATAAATTATTTAGTCCAGTTATAGCTTTTAAGTGGAGACTGAATGTGTTTACAACCTTTTGAAGTGTTTTTAAATAAAAAATGAGGGCTGAAAGCTTGACTGGTGCAAGCTGGTGAGTTTGAGACAATTTATTTTTATTTATTTATTTATTTTTTGAATACCACAGGACCTACCACCTCATTGCTCAGCACCCCTTTTAAAAATACTAACTTTATTCTTAATTCAGATGCATTTTTAGGTATTAGACAGGAACCAAAGTGTTAAAATCAGAGAAGATTTGCATCAGCAATAAGTGTTCTTTTTTTTTAAACATTTTATAATTATTCTTTAACATCTACCTCACATTACTGGGATGGAGAAACTGGAGAGAATGACTGCTTCTCAGGAAAAGGGCACAGCAACCAGGTGAGCAAGATGGCAACTGACGACAAAGACGAGCTGGTGACGTGCAGCATGGATGATACACTGCGCTACACCAACATCAACAAGAAGGAGTACAGGTAGCGCTATTGATATTGATTCAACATACATTGTTACAGCATTTGCAGTGTGGTCATTCATACAGGTAAAAGATGTCACGGGTATCCTTAAGTCCTTTTGTATTTTCTTTTAGCAAATATCACCGTAAGAACTTCAGTGGATTGTCATGTTCTGTAACTCTAAATCCATAAAAATCTGCAAAAGTCATTTTTGGAGTGCTGTCGTCTCCCTGTCCATAATAATAACCCAAGTGCTTCTTTATTTTGGCTAGTGCTTCTGATGTGGTGAAGATGGATTTCCAGCCCAAAAGTGTGTCGGCAGCAGTAGGAGGGCTGTCACTGGCTGTGTGCATTGGACAGGTAATGTCAAGGGTTATTTATGGCTGCTCTCCAAAACCCAGTTTTTCGTTCTAAGCATTTGCCTAATTTCACATCACATTACCTGATGGCTCAGATTTTGTTTGCTACTTAGGTTGTGTTGCTGAAGGACAAGAAGAAAGTCTTCACGCTGGCAGACCTCGGTTACGAACCAGAGATTGGAGCTATCCATCCCGGTGGAACCACAGCGGCTGTTGGGGGAGCGGTGAGTGGATACCTGAGAGCACAGATGAGCTGTTGATTAAAACAAAAAAGATCCATGTCACAGCATGCATACATCCCACAACCCTCTGTTTTCTTTTTCTCAGGATGGGAAGGTCCGCCTGTACTCTGTTCAAGGCAACACTCTTAAGGACGACGACAAAACGCTTGAGGCCAAAGGTTGCATCACAGATATGGCCTACTCTAATGACGGAGCTTATCTCGCTGTCGTTGATGAGAAGAAAGTTACCACGGCCTTCAACGTGGCAGATGGATACTCGGTAAAAACGTACTCATCATGTACATGTTTCCTGTGGGCACATGTCCGCTACTTTTAACAATTCAATGTGACTTATTTCCCCCACTCCCAGGTCAAAAATGAGTTTTATGGACATCATGCTAAACCAGTGTGTTTGGCCTGGTCACCTGATAACGAGCACTTTGCGACTGGTGGCATGGACATGATGGTGTACGTGTGGACGATCGGAGATCCTGACCAGAGAATCAAAATACCAGGTTGGCCATATTTATGTACATTCACCTGTGGTTTATACAGATGTGTGTTTTATACACGGCAAAAATACCTAGATATACAAGAACATTCAGTATTTTTCTATAAAAGTCTTTCAAAGCCAGATCCAGATGGAAGAACTTTAAAGGGATTTATGTACTTATTTTGAATGAATGTATTGCTTTTGGTTAAGTATGAGCAGTTGTTGTTTTACCTGCAGTAGACAACAGTCAACAGCAAAGTCTGCTGACTAGAGAATCAGGAACAAGATTGTAAAAAGGTGATTTGGCTAAAAGCTACTTGGCAGGAACAAAAAACTATTGTTTTTTTTTTTTTTTTCAAATTTCATCCTTTGAGACAACTAATATATAAAAATGGCAGTTTTAGATGAAAGTATGTTGCGGTTTTTACCTCAGCTATTTCCTTTATCACTGCTTTCTTAACTAAAGAACATGAGTGTAGCTGATGTTAGCTCGTAGTTGCATGCATAGTGGCTGCACAACATATCCTGCTGCTGAACTGTTTGACCTCAAAACAAGAACCGAAAATATGGCCTGCAAAAGTTTAAACACATGACATATTGAATGGACTCAGCTGCTAATCAGGAGTTTGGGGAGGAGGGTGGGTATAAATAAAGTTCTTTTGAGACTTGGGTTTTCTTCTATTGTTGCTGATCTGGGTGGTTTTTGCTTTGCTCACCTGTCAGTCCTCCATGATTCTCCAAGATGAGATGGTGTTGACTATTAGTTACTGCCGTGACTCCTCAGAAATATTTTGGACAGGCCCAGTGATGACGATCATATTGTACTCCCTTTTTAGGTGTTAGTCGTAGTGTGGTTGGTGGCAGATGCAGTTATTAGTAGCAACATGTTGTGCAGTTTTTAACTTGGTGATTCACTTGACTGAACAGCTGCTTTCACAGGACTGTGGCATTCATTTTTTCAGTGAGGCCAAACAAATGTGCTTTTAATGAGGAAACTGTTAAAAATATGAATACTGCTGCACTTGGCAAGTTTCTCAAAACATTTGATTTTGCTACAAAACTTATCTGGATTCTCTTTTCCAATCCCAGTATTATTCATATCATTCAATTCAAAATACTTTATTAATCTGCTGCTGGTAAAACAGAAATTCCTCGTGGTGCAGCCTGGGGAACGCTGATTGGTACAATCTGAGATTTACTACCACCAGAAGGCCAATATCTGTATACTTACCCCAATCCCCGAAAGGAAATTGATTTCTTAGAGATTTAAAACGGTATGGCATTTAAGTGTTTGGCACTTGTATCTGTTGCTACCCTCTGACAAATGCAGCATGCTGATTTGTTACTGTTTTGCAAAGAGGGCTAGACCTTGTTTTGACAATCTAAATCCACCAGGGTGGCAAACATTTCCAATTGAAATAAAAAAAAAGTTTTTCCAGGGAGTGAAAAAAGCAGAATAAAAATGTAGTAAATGCTGTTACAAATTGTGTAGAGGAACAGGCTTTACAATTACAAGTTAGACAGAAATTATTAAGGCTTTTTTTTTTATAAATCTGTCGTTTGAAACCAGCTCTGTAATTGGACATTTCCCTGCTTTAATGTGTGCAGATTCTCACCGCTTGCACCATGTCAGCGGCCTGGCCTGGATAGACGAGCACACTTTAGTCACCACCTCCCACGATGCCAGCGTCAAGCTGTGGACGATTACATACTGAGCTGCAAGCAAACCTCCTCATCTCCTGGGACAAGGACTACTGTAGACTTCAAGCCTTTCTTTCTGTCTTTTCTTTTTTTCCTTCTCCACTTTTTTTACAATTGTGCTTACTGAGCGTTGAATGGTGTCGTGATGCTCCCTGTTAACATCTTAATTGTAAAGGGTACTATTTGAAAACTGCTTCCTTAAGTGTCTGTCTCTTTAATGCAGTCGACCTGAACGTGGGCCGAGAGGAAATGTTGAAGTTTAAAATGTAATTGATGCTCATCATTCCACATATGACTGAGTTTAAACTGAAACCCTGATCCGTGGTTGCCGTCAATGCATCTTCGCTTAAAGGATGAACCAACAGCTTCTTTCTTTTTTTGTTTAATTAAGCAAAATCGTGTTTAAAATTCAACCTTTTGGTTACATTCCTATAAATGAGCAGTAACTAGTCCCAACTGCAGTCATGTGTCACTTTTTTTTCTGCTTGTGATTCACAACTTTTCTTGGTGGACTGGGGGGCAATAATAGGAAGTGAAAGAGAACCGATACAATCACAATGCTGTCTGGTTTGAGGTCCTGTGATGTTGCTGTGTGTTGGCTCATCATATTTTTTTCTTTTCTTTTGTATATGTCTTTATGCATCTACTTCCAAAGTGGAAGTAGTTCATTAATAAAATAACTTTTTAAGCACTCATCTCACGCTCAAATCCTTCCTGTCCAACAGTACAGAGCATTTGGTCCCCGCTTTTTGCCATTAATTGTCTTACTGGTACTCCTGGACTGAGCGTTGGCCAAGTGACAACAGTATGATATAAATGTTCCTGAGCTGTCCTACAAAGCAAGAATCAGGAGAGCATCTTGGGTATGGAACTGTTGGTTTAAAAAGGAAAAAAATGTAATAAAAGATACTGAGAGTGCTGTTGTGCCACACAGGATGTGAAATACATTTTGAATGAATCATGCGGTTGCCTAGCATGCAAAAAAAAAGTAATGCCATTCTCGTAAGTGGGATTCCAAAAGAACCATTTGTAGGACTTTGAAGGGCAAAATAAATGTTGTTCTCCTATAAAAGACTTCCAGGCACATTTAACAAACTACAGTCATCTTCATAGAAGAGTCTTCAGGGAATCATTTCTACTTCCTCACCACAAAATTCAGAGGTGCCAGCAATGTCCCCTTTTTTTTTTTTCAATTTTATTTATATAGCGTCTAACAGAATCTAGGATCCTTCCAGAGACCCAGAACATGAACCCCGAGAAATTATTACATAAACATATAAACAATGGCAGGTAAAAAAAAAAAAATCCTCTAGTGGGAGAAAAACCTTACGCCAAACAGACAGAAGGAAAACTCCCCTTTAGGAGGGAAGAAACCTTGAGCAGGACCTGGATCATAAGGGGGGACCAGCAGGGGGTCAGAGGGGGGACTGTAGGTCAGCATGCAGCTCCTGAAGCTCTGGCCTGCAAACATGCACGAAAAAGAAAAGGAGGAACCAGACCAGCACAACAAACTACAAGAACGATTGACAACAATGATGGCTATGAGATACTTATAATTGATTGATGAGAAAGAAAGAGGAGAGAAGGAGTGTTGGGTACCGCTCAATGGATCATGTTGGTGTCCCCCTGCAGCATGACGCTTTAGCAGCATATTTACAACGAAGCTATGTTTGAGACTAACTATTATAGTCTTGTCCTGTAGCTGCAGCTATGACTACTTACTCTAACACACTAGAGTTTACACTAACTAGAGGTTTACTAAACACTAACTAGAGGTTTACTAACACTAGAGGTTTACTAAACACTAACTAGAGGTTTACTAACACTAGAGGTTTACTAAACACTAACTAGAGGTTTACTAACACTAGAGGTTTACTAAACACTAACTAGAGGTTTACTAACACTAACTAGAGGTTTACTAACACTAACTAGAGGTTTACTAACACTAACTACAGGTTTACTGAACAGAAAGGTTTTAAGTTTGGTTTTAAAGGTGGAGGTGGTGTCAGCCTCCTTAACCCAGATTGGAAGTTAGTTCCATTGTAGTGGAAAAATTGCGTATATTCTAAATATAAAATATAATATATATTATCAATAGATAATATTATTTATAATATAAAAACCCCTCAGTCCCTCGACCTAAATATCCCTGAAGCTCCACAGATTAATATTCGGTGAGCTGTGTCTGGAGGAAAGTCAAAGATCTTAAAACGTTTGGCTGGAGGAATGGACATAAATCCTCGAAGCAAGAGAGATGGGAACATACCCCTTACCTTGACCAAATAAAAGCCCAGTAAGGATCCTGTTGCTCCAGGAAACCTGCTGAACCTTTGAGGAGAGTTGCACGGGTTGAATTCCTTACAAAATGTTTATGCACGGTGTGTTGCCACAGGAGACCGTAAAGATGTGACAAAGGTTAACGCCGTGCAGTTTTCTCCCCCTCCAACACCACATGGAGGTGGTCAAGTAATGATCTACCTGTCGGCCACATCGTTTCTTTAAAACAGAGCATACTTGTGGTGTGGTGAAAAGCGGCATGTAGGGCCGTCTTGAAGACGCCTGCGAGGTAAGATTTAAAAATATACACAAATAGAAACACTTGTGCGCCTCTAACTCTAACTTTTTTAACAAGTAGAATTGTACTCTTTGCTGAGGATTTCAAGACGTAAAATCAGACTTTATGTTTAGTCTTTATCACTTTAAACATAGACAAAACAGCAAAAAATAAATGGCTGATGGTTAATGATGCGTGTGAAGGCAATCATTTATTTAGTCCTGCAGTGAGTCTTTAAATTTTAGAGAGTGCATATTTGAAGTAATGTCCACTGGAAAGTCCATTCTGTCTCCAACCACTATTAATTGACAACCAGTGTCATTAAATTGAGTTAGCCAGCCCAGTTATCATGTGGTTATGGGCTCCTAATGGCTTTATTTCAGGATAATGCAGGAAAACCCTGATTTTCGACAGCAGGAGCTCAGAGACTGGTTGGTGAGTTTTCTTTATTCCGTCTCACATTCTCTCTTTTCTTTCAATGCAGTAATTGTCTTGGCAGATGCATAACTTTGTCTTAGTTAAAGTTTGTTTTTTCATTCACAAAACTCTTAATTGTTGGGCAGTCCCAGCGGCCCTGACAGGCTACTATGTTGTTCTGCTGTTGCGAATCTAGGAAGTCAATGTTTAACACAGCTGCTGGCATTCGATTTTACACCACTGCAGAAGAAAAACAAACAATCTGAGATAAAGGGGCCTGTAGGGCACGGGCTGTGCAGAGAACTTTGTAATGCTGGCAGAACCAGCTCGGAGGTGCCTTTAATGGTCTGCTTGCTTGTCACACCATGTGCAAGGACATGTGACACAAGAGAAACAAAACCCGACGTATCATGGACAGAACAGTGTGGTGTAATATGATGGTCAATAAACAAAATCTAACCGATACCACACATATTTCCAGTTGCATTGCCATCATAGCAATGGTCTGGAGGATTTTGGGGAATATGATGTATGTATGATGTATGGTGTATGGTCAGAGGTGTCAAGTAACGAAGTACAAATACTTCGTTACCTTACTTAAGTAGAAAGTTTGGTTATCTATACTTCACTGGAGTAATTATTTTTCAGACAACTTTTTACTTTTACTCCTTACATTTTAAAAACAGCCTCGTTACTCTATTTCATTTCGGCCTTTAAAAAAAAAACTATCCAGTTAAATTGCTCCATCCGGATAGAGTGAATTTGGTTGTGGTTGTTTCAGATGTTCTTGTCCAGTTTTGTTCTTACATCCGTTCCCTCAGATTCCTGCAACTAAACTTGGATGTACATTCCAATAAAGGTTAAGATAAATTATAACATGCCTCTGAAGTTTGACTTTTTGCACCATTACAATACTTATAGGCAACTAGTCATCATATCTCCTGCTCTCTGAAACACATGTTAATGCTCAATAGTACACATATATGGTTCTTTAATATATTTGCATTATACTAAGATGCATTTGTTTTCAATGGTTTTTGTCCTTAAAGGCTTTTTTCCCCCTTACATTACTTTTACTTTTATACTTTAAGTAGTTTTGAAACCAGTACTTTTATACTTTTACTTGAGTAAAAAACTTGAGTTGATACTTCAACTTCTACAGGGGTATTTTTAAACTCTAGTATCTATACTTCTACCTGAGTAATGACTGTGAATACTTTTGACACCTCTGTGTATGGTGTATAAAAATCACACATTATAAATTGCACAAACTAGCTCAAATAAAAGAAATAAAAACAGAAAGATGCTGGTCAGCTCAGCCACGTCCAGTGGTTTAATGCTCTGTGCCTGTGGATCATGTTTCCACTCGGAGGTTCGTTCACACACTGGGAAACCTAATAGTCGTGTTACCTCGTCTCCAGGGCTGAGGAGAGACGTCCCAAAGGGGATGTTCAGTTTACAGGCTTGGCTCTCGTTACTGGCCATTATGGGTTTTTTGTTTTTTCCCCCAATCTTGCTCCTCTCAAGGCAAACAACACTTAAGGTTACCGCGGGCAGCTCGAGACGTGTGCTGTGGCTGTCAGACATAAACAGAACCACGTTGACGAGAGGATGCTCTCTCAAGCAGTGCTCACGCTGCAAAAGTCCAGCTCACATGTTTGTTATAAAGATGGCTGCCAGGCTCTGGTTTCAAAAAATGTAATCATTGTGAGGCTGAGGGAGAAGAAAGCAGCCATTGACGGGCGAGAAAGCTGCCTGGGGGACGAAGGTTTTTGGGGGCTAAAGAACAAGTTGTTGTGCTTCCTTTTATATAAGATGCTGCAGTGTTTCTGTGCAGCTCCATTGGCAGAAACATGTTTTTTTTTCTGCAATGGGATTGTCAAGAGGAGCGTAGCCTCCAACATCTTTCTCTCTCTTTTTTTTTTTAACTGAATGTCAGTGTTACCTTGAAAGCTGGTGCTCTGTTCTGTCTTGACTCTGATTTGCGGATCACCTTGCCTGGGGCCCTACTGGACTTTGGCCAGTTGTCTCCTCCTGCTGACGCAGGGTCAAGGAATGCAAGACAACAATGAAGCATGGGTGAGCTGCAGGCCAGTCTTCATTATTCCTGTGACAGGAGCAACAGGCATTTTCTGCCATCATGGTATTTGTATGCCCATCATCCCAAACCTCACAGTTCCAAGTCACCGCTGACAGAATGTACCGTACTTACACCTTTCAAGGTAAGCACAGATTGTTTTTTTTTTACTAGGGCTTATTTGTAATGGTCCTTTATTCAGCTGCACGCTGCTGCACATGCTCTAAGGAGGAGAGCAGGGAAAGTAAAAGCCCATGGGGGTCTATAGTCATGGTAACTTGACACAAACAAAATAATGTATTGATTTGATCTTGTACGTCTGTCTGTTGTGGCTAACGAGTTTTCATCAGGCTATTTTTGCATCAGCTACTGCAGCAAAGCTCTTACTGGGAGTACGTTACAGTTATGCATTTGACAGACGGATGGATACTTTTCTACTTTGTGAAGGAACGTCATACTTGATAGTTTTCAGTCAGGCAGGCTGTTGGCCAGTTTGTCAGACAACATCCTGAATAACTCATATACCGTATTGTAGTGAACTGATTTATTTTTGAAATAGCTTTTGCAGTAGCTACATTTATTGACCTGAGTTGACTCCTCCAAACTAGTTCAGGCAGGGATCTTGACCAGCGCTTCATGTTTGCTTTCACCCCTCTGTGTGGTTTGTTCCTGTTACTCTTATTAGTTCATAGCTCTGTTTAAGCAACAAGAGGTTATCGTCTCTCATGACTTCTGATTTGTTTACCTGGTTCAATGGAGAGGGGTTACATGATACCTCTATACATGCCTAATAACTGCAGGTGGATTGGATCAGAAAGTGCTTCATTATTAAGAAATTTGAAGTGTTGTTTGTAAGACTTGAAGGGCTGATCTCTTGAATTGGAAAGTGTGAAATCAGCCTTCAGTTTAAGCCGTTCTCGGAGTGGCAATGCACACATTACAGTGACATAAAGTTGACATCACAGAGATTAGTACAATCCCGTTAAAAGATTTATCCTCCGTTTTAGTGACAAGATACAAACATTAACGCAACACCTGACTTTCCAGTGGGTATGGCTTTGAGATAAAGTTAAAGGAAAGATCCATCTGGATTGAGATATAAACCTGTAAATCTGAACAGGACTGGTGTATTATCTCTGTGGGGGGCCGTGAGAAATGTTTATATCTTATGAGCACAGGGACATGCATTCATCTAAAAAACACAAGTGTACATTCAATCAACGGCTGCACGTACTCATTAAATTTGGTGTGAAAGACTTGAGGCCAGAACTCAGAGGATCCATGAAATCTGCCCATGGTTCATTGGTGTTTCCCTCATATAAATACTGGCCTTGTGCTCTGTGAGGACGGGTTCTTGCAAGGAAATTTCACATGATTCACATTTTCCATTAAGGCATCATTATCTGTGGTGATTGATGTTTTAAAATAATGGCTATGGCAGGACAGTGCAGAGCTAAGGTAATGCTTTTCTTCTTGGCAGAGAAATTTAGTTCATTTTTTTCACTTATGTGGAATGTTGCTCAGCTGCTTAAACGATGACATAAGAAAGTAACATAAAAAAAAGAAAGGGATGGACTCCTAAAGTTAATCATTTCCCAGTGTTATCCCGCATATGTATCATTAATGTTTGGAGAGTCGCCTGTCTTTCAGCAACAGATACAGAGCCTGTTGACAGGTAAGCACACTCACGCTGGCTCTACTTTCTCAGCAATATTCTCCTTTGTGCAGAATCAACAAGGATTTTGAGACTTACTGGGATTTGGCACCCATGAAATTATTCAGCTGATATTTCAGCAGAGCTTTAACACTCAGGTGAAACCTTCTTCAGCTTTTTTTGCAGACTTGCTGTTATTTCCTCTGAGACCATCTGTTTTTCATCTTATTTTTAGCTCATTTTGTGCTTTTAAGCAAACAAGGCAACTGACCACAAGATTATCTGATAAATCTTTTCTTTTTCTTTGGGGGTGGGGGTGTAAGTTGTGCTTATGCTATTAAATATTGTTTTTTTTTTTGGTCTGAGCATTGAGAGTATTCATAGAGAGGTAATGTTGAGAGGGAAGTGGGAATATGTAGTTAATCTGGATATGTTCCTCTGTTTTCAGCATGTCATAATGGATATTGGCAACCGTCTGCTTTACTTATGTAAATTCTCTCATATAAATTTAGACTGTTGATAGTAAAGTTATATTGATTCATGATATTACTATCTTATTGCCTTGTTTCTTTAGAAGTTGCCTTATCCTGAATGAATAATCAAGTGATGCATGAGTAGAAAAACTTGGACAGTGTTGATGCACGTGCAAATCAGTTTGAGTCGTTTTGTTTACAACTCTTCTTTGGCGTTTTAGTGGTTGACTCATGCTTTTGTTCGGTTGTAAATGATAGATTGTGATCGCAAGGGAGTGTCTCATACAACGTGCTCATTATGAGTTTTGATGAGGTTGCCACGTTGACTATGTATTCACAGCTGAGTTGATCAGGATCCACACAGACATATCAGTGGTGCTGCAGTCGTGTTTCCAGGACTTTCAAAGGGTGTTATGATGCAAATGTCCCCTAAATTCTCCGTTTTAAGCCTGTACCGAGGAGAGAATGTTAAAATCAAGAGACAGATTGTCAGTGAGAGTAGCTCTTACAGAACATGGAAGCGCCATTTACTTACATGCCATGACATAACATAGATAAGAGGTTTCCTAAAGTCAATAGCGATGATGTTTGATTACCTCTGGTTTTTGCTGCAGGTTAAAAACAACATACTAATGACGCATTGCATGTACTTGAGTGAAAACAACTGCAGCGGAGGATTGCCGTTGCACTCATAGTGGATTCCTGCTTTCAGGATTGTAAAGTCATTTCGTTTCTTCATAACTTAGTGCTAAAGAAATCTGTCCACCACATGATGACAATAGTATGTGTTTAAGGAGGGGCAAGGTGATCACAAATCTCTAATATCCATAAAGTGACTCATAAAAACCCACTGCCCAACCAAAATACTGATGAATATATTCAGATGGATAGTAATTTGTATACTTTTTGTATATTAACCCAAAAAGCATACGGAATTTTCCAGGGGCTCATCATTTGGCACAAAACTGGTTTGTTAATTGTCAGATCTTTCACTGAACAGTGTGATTCAATATGATGTAAAGACGTATCACATCAGTCTCCTCTCTCCTTTCCCTTTTTGAATATTTCTCCCTCTCCACTCTTTGAATAATTTGATCAACATCTTAAACAAAAGAGCTAAAGGATGAGCAGCTACAGTTAATGTAAAGGTGCTCCCGTCCTAGTTAGTCACGCAATTACATTTAATGCACAGGATTCTCATGGTATGAGCACAGTTTTGTTATTCCTGTGATGGATGCTCTTTGCAAATGTAGCCTTGGTGGTTTGAGCAGCTCACAGTAACTGCATTGATTTGACCGTGATCTTCGACTTTTGATCTTAATTTGTGCCATATGCTATTAAATATTGTTGTTTTTTTTGGTCTGAGCATTGAGAGTATTCGCAGAGTGGTAATGTTGAGAGGAAAATGGGAATATGTAGTTAATCTGGATATGTTCCTCTGTTTTCAGCAAGATGTCACAATGGATATTGGCAACCGTCTGCTTTACTTATGTGATGTCTCTCATATAAATTTAGACTGTTGATAGTAAAGTTATATTGTGTCATAATATTACTATCTTATTGCCTTGTTGCTTTAGAAGTTGCCTTATCCTGAATGAATAATCAAGAAGAAAAACTTGGATGTGATCAGTGTTGATGCACATGCAAATCAGTTTGAGTCGTTTTCTTTACAACTCTTCTTTGGCGTTTTAGTGGTTGACTCATGCTTTTGTTCAGTTGTAAATGATAGATTGTGATTGCAAGGCAGTGTCTCATGCAACATGCTCATTATGAGTTCTCACCTGTTTTGTTTTCATCAAGTATAGGAAACACTTTTTCCCCATCACAAGGTTGCAAACAACTTAGGTGACTATGTATTCACAGCTGAGTTGATGAGGATCCACACAGACATATCAGTGGTGCTGCAGTCGTGTTTCCAGGACTTTCAAAGGGTGTTATGATGCAAATGTTCCCTAAATTCTCCGTTTTAAGCCTGTACCGAGGGGAGAATGTTAAAGTCAAGAGACAAATCGTCAGTGAGAGTAGCTCTTTTAGAACATGGCAGCGCCATTTACTTACATGCCATGACATAACATAGATAAGAGGTTTCCTAAAGTCAATAGCGATGATGTTTGATTACCTCTGGTTTTTGCTGCAGGTTAAAAACAACATACTAATGACGCATTGCATGTACTTGAGTGAAAACAACTGCAGCAGAGGATGGCCGTTGCACTCATAGTGGATTCCTGCTTTCTCTTTCAGGATTGTAAAGTCAAATCTAATAATGACAGTCATTTGTATCACAGTGTGCTGAAGCAGGGAAACATCTAAAACGTGCAGGACACTGGCCCAAGACGACTAGAATTGAAGACCAGGAAACTAAAGGATGAGCAGCTACAGTTAATGTGAAGGTGCTCCTGCCCCTAGTTTGTAATGCAAGGATGTTTAATGCATAGGATTCTCATGGTATGAGCACAGTTTTGTTTTTAATATGATGAATGCTCTTTGCAAATGTAGCCTTGGTGGTAGCTCACAGTAACTGCATTGATTTGACCATGATTTTGTAATTTTGCTCCGTAAAGTCATGGACAGATTTTCACTTTCAGTAAATGTGGTCATGTGGTAGCCTACACCATGACTAAGTCCTTCTGGTTTTCACGTAAATTCAGCAGATAACTAAAAAATGTTCAATGTAGGAGGAAAAAAACTAAATTTAACAATCTTAAGTGCAGCATTTAGTATACTCATTTCCTAATTTGCAAGGATGACAGAGATTGCAGACTATACCCGGCCTGCTCTGTTACAGGGCTCTCTTTGAGCTCACTTTCCTGATCTAATTATGTAGTTTTCAGAGAAGAGATTTTAGTTTGATATAGATTCTCTGACACAATAACTTTGTTGTAAGCAGTATTCGAGTTGTAAAAAAAGATCAGGGGGGATGGTGGATTTTATCATTTGGGAAAAGATAATTTGTGCTGATTACAAATATTATAATATATTACAAATAATAGCACTGACCAAAACACCTGCAGAAATACTGCAGGAATGACATAGCAGCAGTTAAATGCAGCCTTCTGTAAGCTTTAGATATCCACTGGGCTTATATCAAAACACAACAATAAAAAAAAGTTTTCTGAACTTATCAATATGCCTCTG
This sequence comes from Cololabis saira, assembly GCF_033807715.1. Classification (NCBI taxonomy): domain Eukaryota; kingdom Metazoa; phylum Chordata; class Actinopteri; order Beloniformes; family Belonidae; genus Cololabis; species Cololabis saira. The sequence goes on from NC_084594.1 coordinate 33,415,951, forward strand.
TCCTTCACAGGATAAGTAAAATGGATCACTGCAAAAACTCAAAATCTTAACAAGAATATTTGTCTTATTTCTAGTTAAAATGTCTCATTTTAGTAAAAAAAATCTCATTACACTTAAAACAAGACTCATCACTGGAAAAAACAACAATTTTCATCTGTTTCAAGTAGATTTTCACTTAAAATAAGTAGAAAAATCTGCATGTGGAACAAGATTTTATTGCTTGTAATAAGAGGATAAATCTTGTTCCACTGGCAGATTTTTCTACTTATTTCAAGTGAAAATTTACTTGAAACAGGTGAAAATTGTCAAATAAGTTATTTTTCTGGTAATGACTCTAAATGTTGAAATAGCACATTCATTGATGAAATGACATAAGGGATGGAAAGGGGGGATGATTTTGACCGTTTTTATTTCAGGGGGGATGCCATCCCCCCTCATCCCCCCTCAACTCCAGTACTGGTTGTAAGAAACTCTCCCTCTGGCAGACACTTGTGTTGGTGTTTCCCGCTGTGCAGCGCTTGCCTGTTGTTGGTTTTATGGCCACTAGGTGGCAGAATCGGACTCTGCTCTGTTTCACGGTGTTTTGGGGTGCGGTGCAAATCTGCTTTTTGTACCGCAGTTGGAAAGTTCTGTAAAACAGGTAATGCTTCAGGCGGTAGTCTGGTTAACAATATCCCCCCCAGGACAAAGTTTATGCTTCTTTGAAAACTAATTTAACTGTATTGCTGTCAGCTTGAGTGGTCTCTCGGACCAGTGACCAACTTCTGATCCATAAAGCCTGAATTATGGGTCTGCGTTAAGTCTGCGTTGGTGTAACGCGGAACCACAAATCAGCCTTAACGCTGTGTTGTCCATGACGCAGAGGCAGTGTCATTTCCTTTTCAGCAGATGTTTCAGTGTCTTATTTCTGTAGGAAATTCAACTTCCCCACCCTTGTTGTGAAATAATCCTTGTGCCCCAGTAAGCAACTCGGTGTGAAGTCAGTTTCAAATGATATAGTATGTCCTTCTCATTTAGGTTGCTGAAACTTGAACATGGACAAACCAAAGAACAGCCAGACTGACCACAAACTGGGCATCCCAGAGAAGAGCTCTGAAAAGGTGAGTGAGATAAAGTCACCATGTTTTTTATGGCCTGGAACTTACTTTTCTGACAAGTGGCAGATGATGAAAATTTGTATTTTTATCCACTAATGAAGTATGACTGGATGTTGGAGGAACTGCCTGTACTGTCATGATAGCAATATGTAGGTCACAGCTGCTGTTATTCCCCTGTTTTGCCATATAGGTACCTGCTATGTGTAAAGAAGCTGCTGCTCACTTTTATTTTTTATTTTTATTTTATTCTTTATTTCATTCAAAAATAAAAATAAAACAATACAATTACAAATACAAATGTTCACAAACTGTGAATGAAAAGGGAGCAGAAAGAAGAAGATTCTTATCTGATCTGCCCCTTTTTTCCAAGGAATAAATTCACAAATGACATAAATTACACATAAAAAAAACAACAACTAAGTAAATAAAAAAAATTAAAATAAAATATTATTATAAGCTAAGATATTATATACAAATTAAGCTGCTCACTTAATATGTGCATTACTTTTTTATTTGAAGACAGCACAAGGTTCGGTCCTGTTCTCTGAAATCATGAAGCTGCTTTCTTAGGATATGACCTGCTGTAGACTTAATTACCTTCATTGATGTTTAAATTGAAAGCTCATTAAAGTTAGATCCCTGTAATACCAAAAACGTTGCCTGGTTGTGCAATAAAGAGATCATCACATGTCTCAAAGGTACTTGTCTGATTCATCAGAACTTATGTAATGCAAAAGTAAAGGAAAACAACATAGCTGTAAAAAAAAGAAGTCAGATTTATTGAAAGAGAAGTACACAGAAAGATCTTACTTCCAAGACTCGTTATTTATTCTGTCTATGAGCATATGTAAATGTTTATAATTTCTCAATAAATGTCTTTCAATCCGAGTGTTTCACACTTGTAAAAGGTGTTGACATGGTGGCGTTGATGTCGCTGCCTATCCTGTGGCAGATCTATTAATGACCCCCACCTAGTCAAATATAAAGCGCTCAAAACTGCAATCCTGATGCTACTTTTCAGCTGTCCCAGCTGAAATATGTCCACCCTGCATCTTCTTTCTCTATTTGCTGGAAAACAATCATCAAAGTCTCATCATCCCATGCAGCCATCCCACGATATCCTCACGAGTACATTTACACCGCCCACTTCATCACTAGGACAGTGGTGCATAAAATGCAGAGGTACACAAATCGCTGTAGAAGTGCATCAGTTGCCAGGGGACTGTAAACCTTTTTTGAAGCTCATCACATCTCCATACGGTATATACAACAACAGTATATAAACCATGAACTCTTTTCTATCTGCAGCTGTGTTCAACAAATAGTGAACTTTGATGTTCATTTTTTGCATATTCATGACATTCTCCAGCAGTTGAGATTTGCTTTTCTTTATCACTCTTTTTAGTTCTTGTTTGTCCAAAAGCGTATCATAAAATATCTGTAATATCTGTACAAGGCCTGTCACTCTGCAGTTCATATTGGAATTTAACTTTTATTAATTTGTGTTTGTTTTGTCATAAACATGTGTGTATTGTGTATTGTGTCATGTCACGGTTTGGCCCGTTAATATACAGAGTTGCTGCATGTACCTAAAAAATAACAGTTGAGTATTTTTCTCTCCTATCTCAAGGATGACATGTTAGAAGATGAAAATCACATCAAATACAAAGATTTAAAAAGAAAACCACACGCGGCTTGCTTAACTTCAAACTGGAAAATAATCGCTGATTGCTTACAAATGATGTGTTTTGCTGTCCCTTTTGTCCTGTCAGTGAAAGCGAGTGAAACGGTATTTTTAAGGCAGGTACTTATAGATAGGCTCAGCAGCCTGATAATATTGATCCCCTAAGCCACCACTTTTTTTTTCTTCTCAAGCTTAAGCTTCAAATGGATTCTGAGGAATGTTTGTGAGCAAGTGTTACAAAAGATATGCTCTTTTATTCATTTAGCAACATCAGCAAATGAAAAGGATGGGCTCTACAGGGCTTGAGCACATTACAAGCAATAATAGCAAGAATATAATTAGAGATAAAAATGATATGGGTAGTAAACCTTAATGTTTTGTTACCACGGTGCTTGATCTAATGGATCAGATCACTCCTTATTTAGTGCATTATTTTTACATTAAGTATTTATTTTCGAGAGCAATTGTAAATACTCTTGCAAAGCCTATTTTTAAAACACAGGCCCCGGTCTAGAAATTTGAGGCATCAGAAGTGACATCACGACACATATTGTAAACTTGTGTTTGCTGAAACTACTTGGAGTTCGCCCGTGTTATTCTGTGCATGAACGTGGTTTTTAAGAAAATTACTTTTGGGCTCATGAGCTGTGTCTGGATAGATATCTGCAGTATACATCCATCTGTAAAGAATGAACCGTTGAATCACAAATAATGAAATTGAATGAAAATAATTAATTAAAAAAGAAAAAAAAATCCCGAGGGAGGCGAAGGATGCAACAAGGTGAATAAAAATGACATTTGCAGCAGTAATCGGGAGGCAGAGAATGAGCTGCGGTCGCCCTAATCACTCACCCCTGGACAGGTCCATTCAATCTAGCTCTGAAACTCATACAGGACGTTCCTCCAAATGAACACAGAGGTTATCAGTGGAAATACAAGTATCTGTCACAGTGCATTCAGTCTTAAGAAAAATTGGACACCATTACCTTCTGTGGATTGCAGCCAAGGAAAGAAAACACCTTGTCGTGTAAAATCTCAGTATTGGCTTCTGGCGAAGAATGCAGAGTGGTAGTTGTGGGCAGGGTGAACCTGCCCACAACTACCACAGTGAATGTTCGGGTGTGACATTGGTGTGATAGCGACAGTATGGCGATGCGTGAATGGACAAAACATTAGGCTCATGTAGCAGTGCTTGTTAGGTCGCTGCCCTGACCTCTGGCCGGCTGGCGCGAGGCAGACGTTGGGGCTGTACTTGCATGCATACTCGTGTCATGTTTTTCATCGCTATCTTTACACTGGACTCAGATCTGTTTCAGGGGGACGAGATATAATGAGTACAGCTTTAATAAATTCATAAGCCTTCCTCAGCCATAACAATGATGCGAATGTCTTAACCTTAACACATTCTTGAGATCCAATTTGGAGCTCAAAATATTCATTACTGCTCTTCAGCATCTTCACCGTCTTCTGGCTTAAATGTCAACCTTGCATACTGGATGTGTTATATTGTAATTGTGTTATAAAATCTTATCACCATCAGTGTCTGGAGGAGAAAATGGCTTAATAATGCTGTGGCATTTCCTCGGTTTCCCTCCCCCAGCCTTCGGACAAACTCTGACTTTAACCCTTTAATAGATTTATTAATCTATTAAAAGGAGAGGTTATTGGAAACAATTTCCCCAAAAGTGGACCACTGACATTAGAGCTGATCAGCTGGTAAAGTCTCCTTAGTGACAAACAGACAGCTGTGAAGACGTGCAACTAACAACTAACAACATTCAATTTTTTTTTTAAAGTTTATCAATTAAAAAAGAAAAGCAAAGTGAGCAAGGAGAAAAACCCAACTAAATCAGATCAATATTTGGTGCGAGCAGCTTTTGCCTTTTAAAATAGCATCAATTCTTTCAGGTGTACTTTGACAGGGATTTGCCAGTATCTTGTAGGATCACAGACGTATGATTAATCAGCATGAATCACAGTCATGATTCATGCTGTGTAGGAGACTTGACACTAAGTGAGGAGCAGCCAGCCACTGCTAGCAAGGTGAGGTTGTTGGAGACGGGTTAATGTGGCAGGTCATAGACCGCTGGAAGACTGAGCACGGCAGCAGGACACGACGGAGTTACACTGTATCAGCAATTCTCTGCTGGGTGGAGATTTACAAACAGATGGGGGATGTCGATATGTGCTGTTCAAGGTCTTTGGAAGAGGGACAAAGAAATGGCGGACCAGGGAAACTTAGTGCACCAGATGAAAGACTTCATGAGAGGAACTGGGTGCAGAAAATGGCCACAGATGATCTGGACAGATGAGTCAAAATATCAAAAAGCTGTTTGTTTACTAATGGGTTGAGAGAAGTATGATAATGAGCATCTGCAGGTAGCAGCTAGAGCAGGGGTCACCAATCCTGGTCCTCGAGGGCCGGTGTCCCTGCAGGTTTTAGATGTTTCCCTGCTTCATTGCACCATGATACAAGCGACTGTGTCATTAACATAATTGTGCAGCCCTGGATGACAAGCTGGTGACGATGATTAGAATCAGGTGTGTTAAAGCAGTGAAACATCTAAAACATGCAGGACACCAACCCTCGAGGACCAGGATTGGTGACCCCTGAGCTAGAGGTTCCTCGCAAGTCTGCTGCCACGTTTCTGCAAATAGAAAAGAGAATTTGAAAGGATTAAAGGTGTCCTCAATGCTGAGAGGCAATACCATCAGAGGTGGTTCCGGATGTCTCCAAATTTACTCTGCGGCAGGACAATGACTCCAAGCATACAGCCAATGTGATCAGAAACTACCCTCACTGTAAAAAAAGAACTGAGTCCTGGAATAAGAGTCCTACAGAGCTTTGATCTCAAAATCATTGAACCATTTGAGTTCCTTCAAAAACCGAATGCGTACCTAGAAGCACTGGTCCTGCTGGGTTAGGTTCCAGCAGGAGCCTGGAGAGGATTTAATGGGTATAGATAATGGATGGATGGAGTAGTCCCACCTGATAACAATTTGATCTTTTTCCTTCTCATCGCTCAACTTATTTTCATAAACTGCTCAAAATAATCAGTCATGTGTTTTTGACAAACATTCTTACTTAAAGTTTACAGCATTTCCTCACATTTGCCTTCCACTTGTGCACAGTGTCGTGTACTTTCCAAGATTTTGAAGGCTGTCGTGTGCTCAGCATGAGTCCAGGACCAGTTTTTTCCTAAGGGGACAGTTTGGGTTTTAAACTAAACTGTAGATATGTCAGGATTGTTCAGAGGAGATATAAACACACACGAGGCAGGTGTAGAAAAAAAGTAGACTTTAATAACTTATAACATGAATGAACAATGATGCTGCAGGGCAAGAAATCCCAAACAGTTTAATGTGTTTCAACAACAAAACGCAAATGAGGATCGGCTGGGAAGATAAACAAACCTTAATTGAAACCAGCAAAGTATATACTCGTGTGTGTTTCTGTGTATATATATATATATTCCAGCAAAGAATAAAGGAATCCAAGGAGAATATACACACTGAAGACGTCAATGATTTAAATAACACAAATGCAGCAGTCATCAAACTAGGACCTACAGGGAATTTCTCCAGAATATCAGAGGAGGAAAGCAAACCAGCATTCAGAAAAAAAGGCGTCTTTGAAATAACTAAAAAAGTAGCTGAAACAGGGCAAGAATCTAAACTGACTAAACACACAACAGGAGTTTAATGAAGGGAAAACCATGATGCCTGTACTGTCCAGTTTCCCACCGACAAACGGTACCGTAACCTTTCGCTCTGCCCGGACAGCGCCGATTGGCTGGAAGTCATGAGCAGGCTGTCAGAAGTTCAAGTGTGGCCCAGAGCTTCTCTACTTCACGATCTGTCCTTTGATTTATTTCTACAATAACACAAAACCTTCAAAGTGCTCACTGAAATTGCTCAAACTTGAAAATATATTAATAGCATCCAACAAATGTAAAAAACAAAAAACAAAGAAAACATGCCACAGACTGTGGAACTATCTACATTATCCCTAACCTGTCTCTTCACGACAGCTAAATTCCCAGAAGTCCCTTGACCCTGAACAGGATGAAGAGCGTTCACAAAATGGATAGACTGATCTTACAAGAGGCCTCGTCTCCCCTTATTGAATCTACCAAGCTTATCTGCTGAAAAATTCAATATGATGCTTCATGCACAGCATGTTTATTGTGTGTGTGTGTGTGTGTGTGTGTGTGTGTATATATATATATTTCATCTGTATGTTTTCATGCACATGTCTTGAATTAAATATAGCAATATGAGCATCTGCACGATATTTGTGTTCATATTTCCTCCTGTTATGTTATTATCTACTGAAGTGTGTGTGCATGTACATTAAATGTATTGAAATGATTAATAAAAGCCCCCTTGTTCACTCGTCCTGGCTGCTTTCTGCTGTGTCAAGGAGAACTTGAACATGGCACCTGGCACTGTGCCGTTTGTGTTTCACGTTCTAGTGATCTTGTCAAGGGTAAAGTGGAAGTGAATAACCCAGTTTCCTGACCTAAATACCTGGACATATGTAAAACACTTCCTTTGGTTTGTTCTGACCTTGACATTGATGTGACCGCCACTGACAAGACCTGCGTTTGTACTGCCAGTGTGGATCTCCGTCTGGTCTCATATGTGTCCTCTTCCACTAACAGGCGATCACAACCTGCCTGCTCAGTGCAGCCTTCTTCGGAGCCTTGGGTTCGTCTTTTCTGTACGGCTACAACCTCTCTGTGGTCAATGCGCCGGCGCTGGTGAGTCAAACTGTTAGATTCACTCCAAAGCCTTGTTCTGGGGAACTCTATTGATCTCTCATGTTTTCTCATTGTGTTAGCAGTTCTTGAAATCAATCCACATTAATTAAGACAGTGACTCAGTTTCGGAGCAAGATTTGGGAGGAATAAATAGAAAAAAAAAGCCTCCAACTGCATGAAGATTAATTTGTTGCTGACAGAAGTAATTTGTCTGAAACTGTTCTGCAGGGTTGAATATTTAAGAAAAACACTTGACCGTAACCTGACTGTGGCTAATGTTTGGGGAGAGGTAAAGTCACGCCATTCTGGCCATTTCTCAACCCACATACCCTTTCCTATGAATAGTGTGTACTGATTTTGCAGAAATGTAACACTTTGTAAGCAGAATGTAAGAAATTTCACAACCCGCCGTAAAACCTGCTTGGTCAGGAATCTTGTGCTCGCTATGCGAGTCTTCTTCATCAATTCATACGCTTTGCAAAAGTAATATATTTCTTTACCTTTTAGCTCATGCCAAAGATATTTTGTGATATTTCTTTATTTTTTCTCCTCAAAATCCGGATGAATGGCTGTGAAAATGCAGCAGAGGACAACTGAAGGCTGGACACCCCGATAGAACTCGCTCGGTCCAAAGTAATGCCTGTGTAATGTATTCACATGGGAATTTTGCATAGTTTTGTTAAAAATGTGATTATTGGTCAAGCTGATTTTCCTGACGAGGTGTTGTTCTTGGGTAGCACGGTGGTTTGGTGGTTAGCTCTGTTGGCTCCCAGCGAGAAGGTTCCCGGTCTGACCCCCGGCAGGATTTTCCTGTGTGGAGTTTGCATGTTCTCCCCTCGCTTGGGAGGGTTTTATCCAGGTACTCCGGCTTCCTCCCACACTCCAAAAACATGGACATCAGGGTAATAAGTAATTTTTGATTGCCCATAGGGGAGTGTGTGGTTGTTTGTCTGTACTGCACGAGGCCCTGTGATGGACTGCTCAGGGAGTATCCCTGCGTTTTGCCTGATGAGAGCTGAGAAAAGGCTCCAGCAGGTCGCTGTGACCCTGAATAGGAATAAGTGGGTGTGGATAATGGATGGAGGGTAATGTTCTTGCTGTGTTGCTACATATATACCATATAGAGATGTATTTACAAATACAGAGAATTTCAACAATATGCAAAGACGGTGTGCAGGGAACATTATGAATATTAAATAAAAGTACAGTTACTATCTTATCCTGCACAAGTACAAGATAAGTTGGCTTAAATAGGAAGGTTAGAACAAATATGTGTCATCATCAAAACAATATAGCAGATGAAGAGAAACTGTCAGTGTCAGCAGGCTTCAAGGAGATTTATTGTTTTATTGGGCTTTATCTATAGCCTCAGGGGAAGAGACCGTTTTCATGTTTTTGAGGTCAGTGTCTTTCTGCACGGTAGTGTGTTGAACAGTTTGTAACCTCGGTGGGAATGGTTGGCTACGAGCTTTCCTGATAGCCTTGGGTCCTGGAGGTGTTCGGCTCATGGAGGGAAGGCAGATTACTGCTGTTCAGCTCCGCTGCAGAGATGATGAGGCAGCGCAGGCTTTTATTCTTGGTAGTGAGAGCTGTGTCCCGGACTGTGAAAGAGCAGGGGAGGATGGACTCAATTTGGCAGTGTTGCAACAACTTTCAAGACCCCCAAAACCAACATACATTTAAATGTTTGAGATGTAATTTTAGAGTGCTGCGATAGGACTAAAAACCAGCTAATAAATGTGGTCAATTTAGTTTGTAGATGATTTCAGTTTCTGACATTTGTGGCCTCAAGCAAAATAACTACCTTCTGAAAAAGTTTCTGCAGGTAAACAAATCCAGCCAGTAGTTTTCTGTTACCAAGGGAAGAGTCATTGAGCAGTCGCTTGAGCCTCTTCACTTGAAATTTTCCAAATTCTGTTGGCACAAAACTCATTCATTACTCTTACTTCACGGTGTACATGCTCATGCTCAAATGAAAGGTGTGATCTCTGGCAGGGGGCAGGTCAGTTTGGAAAAGACGTCCTGCCACTTTGAGGGTGGTTTTGTTCTCCAAGAAAGCATTTTACTGACTGGGGTTGTTATATTTATTCAGTTTTCATGATTAAAAAAAAAATGGTCTGCAAAGGCTTTTTCTTGCACCAACTTGATTATGAAGGTGTCAGCTTCTCTTCTTTCTTTGAGGCTGATTGTACCATATGGTTCTGTTTGAAGTACCTTGAATTTGCTGTCAAATCTCTGTCTTGATTGCAAGAACACAGTTTTTGCAGAGCTCTCTATTCTACCTCTCCCACCATCCCATTATCTCTCTCCCAGAGAGACTCAGATCTTCAGTTATACGACTGGCAATAAACATATGAAATTTCTTTGCATCATTGTTCACATAGATCAGTCTTTTACCTTTACAATATACAACAACCGCAGCACAGGCACAAACTCATCCAGAATCTGTAACTACATACCAACTACTAGGCACTTAGAAGCATTTTTCCTGATTCAATCACTTCTCGCAGCACCTTATCTCAGTAGTGGATCCAGGCAGTTTTCAATCGGGTGGCCAGCCTGAGGCAGATGGAAATTGTGAAAAAGCTGAAATGCTGTTGCTTTCAGTTAAGCTGGGGAGGAGTTGCTGGCTTCCTTGTCTCTCTGCTGGACGACGGATTCAGCTGAGACTTCCTGACTTTTGTGCGGGCTGCTGTGTCTCCTACCCGAATTGGGTTTCAGCTGAGTTATTACTGTCACAACAATATAAACACAGACATGTCTTCTTTGGAGCCTTCACATGGCTCCATGCTTCAGTGCTGTAAGAATTTTAATACAATTCACAGAATAAAAAACTCTTTCTGGAACATAAAGTATATTTTCTATGAAAACAATGTGGCTGCAGTGAAATACAAACAATGTCACTTTAGAACTCATAGGTAAAGTACCTTACTGTACCTCATTGGTGCGGGTTGTGAAAAAGGTTTCTTTAGTCATTAGGAGTCCCTCTGACAAGGTCCTTCATCATCGTTAAAGAACAAACCTCCACGGTGAGAGCAGAGCTCTGCCCTCGCGCTCCTCAGAGCTAGATTTCACATCCATGACAGCTGTACGGGGCTGGATTTCTTTTTGATACAATTTTAGGTAGAATTATATTTACAAAAAGTGACAAGAAAATCATTCAGACAAATATGCAAATCGTTTGCATATTTTATTCAGATTATGTTCTAAAGAATTTTAAACAGAGCTAAAAAAATATTGTCATTAACAGTTTCCCAAGAGAGAGAGAAAGAGAGAGCGAGCGCAAGAAAGAAAGAGAGTGAGCGAGCGCACGGAAGAAAGAGAGAGAGCGAGCGCAAGAGAGAAAGCGAGAGTGAAAGAGAGAGAGTGCGTGTGTTTTTCAACATAGGAATCACATGAGTCACAGTTCTGGCAGATATAGACTTCAGGCTGCATAATTCATGTGCCCACTTTTTGAAATGGATGCATTGAACCCAAACCTCCTTTGGGCAGCTATTTGAAAATGGATCTGAACAGATGAGGCAGGAGTCATCTTGATCTGATTCAGTCTCAGGAGGTGCTGATCTCTTTTCCTTTTTGCTAGCAACCTCTGTGGCTTCTTCTTTTACCTTGTAGCAGCTTCTTTTGTCCTTTGAAAAAAGAGTTCTTTGAAAAGCCTCATCTTTGTTCCCACTCTTTCCTCCTCTGGCTGACTTTTCGTCTGTCTGTCTTTCTGTCTGTCCGGATGGAAAATGGTCTTGTCTTTCTGCCACTTTCCAAGGTCTAGACCTGGCTGTATGAAATGACTGCAGATCTTCAAGGTTGAAATACGTGTCAGAAAGAACGCTTAGGAGAGGCCATGACTGTGGCAGCACCAGGCTGGCGGTGACTAAAGGCAGTGGCAGAATATGGACGCTATGAGACTGCTGATGGGGGAATTCAACATTTTTATGCCCAAACACACCTTTATTAAAGGGAGAATTCCAGCTGAGGGGAGTGGATTTTTATTGGGGCTGCTGCCAAGGGATATGCAGGGGCCATAATTCCAGGTGCATCATAAATGGACATTGCTTTCCTGTGTTGCTTAGCATCCATGCATCACGGTCTGTGTTTACTTGTTTTTTAAAAGTCCATATAGTGAGGAGTTGAGAGGCTGCATCTTGTGTAAACAGTGGGGTAAAAAGGATAATATTATGATGGCATTATGTTTTGCGTAATCTAACCCTGTGATTGAAAGTGTGAGCCATAATCATCCAGTAGAAGGAAACAGGGTCCATCTTTAAAGCATTTAACATTTTCCACAAAATGTTTGAGGAAATGAAAAAAATTGATCTAATTATCCACCCCGATGGGTTTGTCCTTCCTTTGCAACCCTGGTGGTTCACCGAGGAGGAAGTGATCCCTAAAAAGTCACCCTTAGAAAAATGACATTGGGTGGAACTCTGTTATCTATTGGTGAGACTGCTCAGCAAGGTCACTGAACCGATCTGCTCACGTCTCTGCCTGGCGACCGCCCGGTCTGGCATCTGCGCAGTGGGGGCGCTTGTCTCATTTGCCTCATCCATCTTCCACATATCAGATGGAAGAAACCCGTAGCTTGTCGTCACTGCCTCTACATTTTTTAAAGAAGGCTTCAACGGTATTTCTGTTGAAAGCTGCTACCTGGACAATGCTTGTGCCTCTGGCTTTCCTATGGAAAGAGAAGGGTGCTGGTGGGAACCGTCAGGACCAGCTTGTTGCATCTCTGACCAGGAGTCAGGCAATTTCATGGGATTCACAAGTGAATAAGAAATATTCTTTACTAACTTTGGAGACTCGCTTACAAAGAGTAAGTGTAGCTTACTAGCTTAAGCTTTCTTGTGGATATATTAATGTGTACAACATCTGCGGTGCACCAACACAGACAACAGTAGACATGTCACTCTCTTAGAGTTGATACGAGTTGTAAACTAAACCTTAGCTTTCCTGTGGAAAAAGGAATTATGAAAGCTTTAGCGATAGCATCCGCCGCGTGTGAGGAAACTCTTGCGAGTGAAGCGCAACTCTTCACACTAGAGCTCCAGATGTCACTCGTGAAGCCGACTGACCCGATTGTCATCCTGCATAAGGACTTGGATGTGACTGTACTGTATATAGTTTGGTATAACTCCGGCGGGCATTCATAAGTGAAATATTTATGACTCGGCAGCGTGTACCGCGGATCAAACCCGATGTCTTCTACAACAGAAAGTGGCTAATGATCTTGCTGTTGTTGCTGTTATTTTTAGGTTTCTGTTACAGCTGAGTTAGCGGTGTTGCTGCACGCTCCTTTTCTTTCTCTGCCTTAGCAGCAGCCAACTTTGAAAACTTAATATACTCCTTGATGTGGGAAACTTTCAAATGTCTTATCAGCTTTGTTGTGTTGAAATTCTTTTATAACATTCCTCCTCGGGGTATGTCCTTTGCACACACCTTGCAAATTGCAAATTTGTTGTCCTTTTCGGACATTGTAAAACCCCACACACATTGTAAAACCCCACACCCCATTTTCAGTGTTGATGTTTTGTAGAGACTGCCACGTCCTCTGATCTGCCTGCTTTGAACTATTTTGAGAACCCCGATCAAAACCGATAGATGCATTATCGGTCGAACGCAATCGGTTGCCAATCGATCGGTGCATCTCTACTAGTCATGACCTGACTGGAAAGTAAAAAGTGGGAGGAATATTTTTTTTTTAAACTTTTGACATTGAAAAGTTGTACTCGCTGAAAAAGTTACTGACCCCCGGCTGTTCTGCAGTTATGTGCTGGTGTTGTCAAGAGGACAGTCCTTTTTAGTGTTAAGATCTTGTGTCAGCGCTAAAGTGGCCTGGTTACTGACAGTGTTTCAACCTACCCAGCAATCCCACCAGTCCTGACGTCCTCTATTCTGCTGTCTTGCGTTTGTTACAAAGGCGTTTTTGGAATCCAATAGAACTTCTTAAAAGAGGCACACAATACATATTCAAGGTCTTAGATCGAGGGAAGAAGAAACGGACAACTAAACCCCTGCTGCTCTTGCAAATGAATTGAAGAGAGGGTGAAATCTGCGAGGCTTCAGTTCTTAGTTGGAAAGCACTGTCTCATGGCAAGATAAAGCAGTGAAAATATTCTGTATATCACATAAAACATAATTAAATTCAGTTTTTATTAAACTTGTATTTATTTTGTAGAGGAACCTATCCACAGCAGAGTATTCTTACTTTCTGAACTATGTTTCTCAAACTTGAGTCTTACCCTGTGTATACTAACTACATGTCACATATAACCCTGCTTCAACTATCCCTTTGTTTTAGTTTATTTTCTTCTGCATATGACTTAAATCTCGAGTTTATGAGGCTGCTGAGTAAGTCCCTCAGTGTTTGTTCTTCCTTGGAGCTTCTTCCCAACAGGACGTAAGCCGATCATTAATGAAACACTGGCTTTTGTCGACCACTGGAGGGGTCCATCGCTGCTTCTGCCGACTTTCTAAAAAAAAGAGAAGATAAAAGAAGCCGCAACATTCCTCTCTGACTGTGTGTTTTTCTGACAGCAGTGCCACAAAGACATCACTGCGGAGAGGAGCACTCCACGGACACTATTCACTGCTCTGATGTGTGAAGTGCTTAATCGGACTTTTTAGTAACAGTCCACTGAAACCACAATAGTCTACACACAGCATGTCAAATCACAGCATCTATAATCCAACATTTAGTTTTCCCTTTGCACAGCAGGCACATCCCCAGCAGTGAGACATTTTAAAATGTAAGCAAAAGAATAGTATATGAATTATAAAAAATGCATTCTTGTCAAGTTCTCGAAAACACAATATATCAGGTGCTAAATATGTGATTAGATGCAATCTTCTTGGCCCTCAACTGGTTCTCTAAGACGGTTTTTGGCTTGCTCAAACATTTGGAAAAAAGGGAAAGGTTATCCGTGGAGTGAAAGTAAGATTTATCAGCAGAAGATGCAATTCCACGTAACCGTTTATGTGCAGCACCCAGCCACATCCATGACACAATGTTTTCTTTATTCTTTCTTTTTTCCACACGATTTTGAATCTTCTGTGCAGCTGGGTGGGGAAAGAGAAAGGTTGATCAATGACCTGAAGCTTACCATCGTTGCACACAAACACAAACCAATTTTCCATATAGCTATTCTTTTCATTGTGTGAAAGTGGTCGGGAGGCTACTTTAGACATATGATGCTGCCCAGGGATAAGCGTTTCAAGTGCATATATTATTGACTGCGCCTATAGTGTACGTTTGCGGATGTGGATTGTTGGTAATAGGGTGGAGGATGCCATGGAGGAATCAGTGTGTCATATGTAACCCTATCTCTTGGTGTTGCGTAAAACACAACCATTAATCATTCTGGATCTCCACAGTCACATTATTTCAGCTGCTTTGATTAAAATTACTTAAATCTTGACAGAAAGAAGAACATAATCTTACTTTTTCTTTGCAGACATTTACTTATATATTACTTATATATATATATATATATATATATATATATATATATATATATATATATATATATATATATATATATATATATATATATAAAATATATATATATATATATATATATATATATATATATATATATATATATATATATATATATATATATATATTAGGGTTGTCAAATTAGCACGTTCATTGTGATTAATTAATTACAGTCATATTTAGTGCATGTTTTTTAATTGGTTAATCTATTTTTTAATCTCCAACTTTACTTCTTTATTTCTGTTTGCGAGTTGCCTTTATTATGAAATCTGTGTTTGTGCGGTGGGCTTGTTGTGCTTGAGTTGTGGGTGGAAAACAATGGTCAGTCACACCTCGAAGTGGACGCTGATTGGCTGTCCCGGTGTGTGGGCGTGGTTAGCTCCGCTGGTAGTGGACACTAATTGGCTGTCCCTGTGTGTGGGCGTGGTCAGCTCCGCTGGTAGACTTGTTGTAGCTGGACAGGTGAGGGGAGTAGCGGAGAAGAAGTAAAAATGGAGGAGCATGTGAAAGTTGTCGGTCCAGTGAATGGGGAATTTACATTTCTAGAACGCCCCGACGGCACCATTGATAAAGGTACAGTGATATATGTTCTTTCTGGAAAGTACTTTGCTCACCACCGAAGCAGCTCAAGTTTAGCCACATAAACGCAAAGCACCCGGTCGCGGGCGCAGCCACAGCTAACGTTAGCAGCAACGATGTTGCCACAGCAACGCTCTTCCCCAGACTAATCCCAAGGAGAGCACCGCGCGCATGCGCACGTCTGCGACCGAGAGGATGGCGAATGTCTTCTTCTTCTTCTTTAAATTTTCGGCAGACTAGGCACGGTTTAGTGCATTGCTGCCTCGCACTGGTTTCTTTACGTCATTGCAACTCTGAGCCACACTGGTCTATATTCTACAATATAGACCTGTAGATCTAAGGAAGTGAACTATCTCCTCAGCAGCCTCTCTCTGCTCCAGCCCTTTACCCAGCATATTTGGGAGAGAAAAGCTCTTAAAACCCATCCCTGATAATGCTAAAAATAGTTCCCTTCTTTGCTCAGCATAAGTTGGACAGTGCATCATTACATGCATGACAGATTCCAGTGCTCCGCAACTCTGACACTTGCCGTCAGGATGCTTCCCCACCAATACTAGCCCACTTGCCAGAGCACAATGACCCAGTCTAAGCCGTGTCATCTTGATGTCATCCATTCTTTGCATGGTCACTCTTGCACTAGGCTGCACTGATGGTTGGATGTTATATAGTTTCCTCCCTCTACTATCTCCCTCCCACTCCTGTTGCCACTGACTCTGGAGTTTTTCATGAATAATGCTCCTACACTCCATCTTTCCAAGTGGCATTCCCACATCCACCTCATCTTTGCCCAAACTTTCCTTAGCTGCCTGATCTGCCCTCTCGTTTCCTTCCACCCCTACATGTGCAGGTACCCACACGAACCCAATGCTAACCCCCCTCCTCTCCAGTTTTGTTACAGTCATTAAGATTTCCCCAACAATGTCCGCTCTAGCTCTGCCCCCCTCTGCTCCCCCCAACGCCATCACGGCCGACATAGAGTCAGTGCACAGCACTACATGCTCCAACCCCCCTTCCTCCACCCACCTCAGTGCCCACAATAATGCTACCAGCTCTGCAGTAAAAATAGAAATCCCATCTGGTAGCCTCCTGCTTTGGCAGATGTGGACATGAGGGACGAACATTCCAAATCCCACTTTTTTCGTGTGTGGGTCCCTTGAACCATCTGTGTAGATTTTAATATATCCACTCCACCTACACTCAAGGTGTCTCTCCACCCCTTCCACCACATTTCCAATCTTCCCCTCACGTACAATTTCTCTCACCGTCATGTCCACATCTGCCTCGGCCCACAACCACCGCGGGACAGACGGCCAGCATATCGTGGGTGCTATACACACTCCCCCTAATCCCAGCTCCTTTACATAGCCCCTAACGGACTCCATATAACTGCCCCTATTGAGCCTTGTCTGCCCCTCCTCAAACTCCCAACACTCATCCAGTAAATCCTTTGATGGGAGAGCTGATAAAAACCCCTTCAACTTAACCCAATAGTTAAGTGCTAATTTGTTTCGCCGCAGTCTCAGAGGGGCCTCCCCTGTCTCCACCAGCAGTGCAGAGGTCGGCGTCGTCCGGAATGCACCTGTGCATACTCTCAGGGCTCTAGCTTGCACCACATCCAGTTTAGCCAGTGTTGTCTTAGCCGCCGACCCATATGCTAGACATCCGTAATCAAATATTGATCTCACCATGGCCCTGTAGATCATCAGGATTTGGCTCCTGTCTGCTCCCCAATTACAGCCAGTTAGGCATCTCATAATATTAATGACCTTCTCACACCTAACACCCATTTTTTCCACATGTACTCTATATGTCAGCCTCTCATCCATCCATACCCCTAAAAACTTAAAGACCTTAACCCTCACCAGTTGTTCTCCATAAAGCCCAAGCCCCAGCCTGCCAACAGTCTTTTTCCTGCCAAATATCACATAATTGGATTTAGCTACTGACAGCCTGAAGCCCCACTTGTCCGCCCAACCCTGCACCTTGTCCAGAGCTCTCTGCATCTCTCTCATCAAGTACTCGATGTTGCGCCCCCTCTTCCACACTGCTCCGTCATCCGCAAATAGGGATCTACCAAAGCCTTCTCCCACGTCATCAAACATGTCATTCACCATTATATTAAACAGTACAGGGCTAATCACACTCCCCTGCGGAGTACCATTATCCACTGTGACAATATCCGACAGGCTTCCTCCCACCCTCACCTGTATTGTACGGCCTGCCAAAAATTCCCTGATCCAGTTTAGCATCCTTCCTCGTATCCCTGCATCATACAATTTAACTACCAAACCCTCCTTCCACAGCATATCATATGCTCTCTCTATATCCAAAAACACAGCAACCACCACCTCCTTATTCACCAGCGCTTTCTTTATATCTTTGTCTAGCCCAAGAACTGCGTCCATAGTTCCCCGCCCTAGCCTAAACCCGCTCTGGTGTGGGGCAAAATAGCCTCGCTGTTCTAGACAGTGTATCAACCGATCAGTAACCATCCTTTCCATCACTTTACAGATGACTGCTGTGAGAGCAATAGGCCTATACGAGTCAGGGCTACTGGCTTCCTTTCCGGGTTTCAAAATTGGTACAATCACTGCATGTTTCCACTCAGCTGGGATCCCTTCCTTCCATACTGTATTAATAAGGGCCAACAGTTCATCTAATGCCACATCATCCATCTGCTTAAACACTTCATATCCCAATCCATCCCTCCCTGGGGTGGTATTGCGCCCTCGCCCTATTGCCCGCCTCAGCTCCTGTTTAGTAAAGAATAAATTAGCCACATCGCTATTATCACTATTAACACCCAGTTTGTATCCTACCTGCTCAAGCATTTGTTTCCTCCTCAGCTGACCCTCTTTACCCACATTACTCACACTGTGCACCCTCTGATAAGTTCTAACTAACAAGTCAGCCTTCTCCTTGCTGCTCACTCTCTCCTCACCTCCTTCTACCAAAACTGGCATAGACCTACCTCTATTAATACCAGCCATTTTACGTATCATATCCCAAACCTGCCCCACAGTTGTTTCTGTTCCTATTGTACCACAGAATTTGCGCCAGCTTTCCCTTTTTGCTTCTTTAATAACCTTCCTCGCCTTTGCTCGCAGCCTCTTATACTCAATAACATGCTTTTCAACTGGAGTTCTTCTCAGCCGCCTGTATGCTATATTTCGGGCCCTCACTGCCTCATTGCAAGCTTTATTCCACCACGGCACTATCCTCCTCTCTTTCCTACCCTTCTTCACTGGAACAGCCTTCTGTACTGATTCTGACACCACATGACAAAAGGACCTACTCCATTCCTCTATACTGCCTTCACTAGCCACTCTTTCCACACCTACAGAAAGCGCTTCCCTAAATTTATCCCAGTCAGCTTTACAGTAGTCAAGCCTTCTCACTACACCTCTCTCCTCCACCTGTAGGTCCCTACCGAACCGACTTAGTATGGGGAAATGGTCACTTCCCATAGTATAACACTCCATCCGTTCCCATTCCCCACACCTGGCTAGCTCAGCTGATGAAAAAGTAAGGTCCAAGCATGACAGCCTCCCACTTCCAACCTGAAACCTAGTTGCTTTACCATCATTCAGCATCACAAGTGAGTGGTTATCCAAAAAGTCTTCAAGCACTGCACCATTTTTATCCCTACTTTCACTGCCCCACAGTGGGCTATGTGCATTAAAATCCCCTGTCCACACCACTGGGGGGCGTACTTGATCCATCACTCCATCCAGTTTACTTATATCCAACTGATGACATGGGTTGTAAAAATTGATTAGCGTAAACCTACCTGAAGCACTCCATATCTCAACCACTACACACTCAAGATCTGTGTTCACATTTATTCCTCTATGCTGGATTCCTTCTTTAATAAACACTGCACACCCACCCCCAGCCGTATTTCTATCCTTCCGCAGACAGACATATCCAGGAATCACGAAACTCAACACTGGCTTCAGCCACGTCTCCTGCACACATATTAATGCTGGTCTCTCTTTAAATTCTGCCACAAACCTTTTTAGCTCTTGTCCATTAGCTATTAGACTCCTTGCGTTCCACTGGAGAATAAAAAACATAATTAATTCAACTATCATCCACATTTTCTCGATCCCTTTCACCTCTGCCATTACCCCCTTTCTCTCTCGAAAACACTTGAGCATGGAGAGCAGCTGGTTCTACTCCCCCTATCCCCAGGACCCTCTCAGCAGCTTGCACGACACTTCTCACAACATCAGAGCTGTTCTTGGTCTGCTTAATCTCACACAATACCTCAACCATGAAGGCCAAGAAGTTCCCTTTACTCACCACCACAGACTCCTCTGTTGCATATGCAATCATCGGGAGGACCTCCCTCTCCCTTCTTTCTTCTCCTGTCTCACCATCCTTACCAACCTTCCTCAGAGCCTCAGCATATGATACCCCCTTATTCACTTCCCTATACTGCTGCACCCTCTTGGCCTTCATATACTGTTCACACTCTCGGCTCCCTGCAATGTGTCCTCCTCCACAACTGCCACACTTAACCTCCCTTTCCTCACATGCAAAAATCTCATGTTCACCACCACACTTGCCACATCTCCTGGCTCCACGGCATGCCGCTGCAATGTGGCCATAACGTTGGCATTTATAACACCTCAAGGGTGGCTTCCTATACGGGTGCACTTTAAAGGACAGGCATCCCACAAACACTCTCTCTGGCAATGCTTCTTCCTTAAATGTTAACACCACAGTTGTTGAATCATGCCTCTCTCCATCCCGGAACACTCTTATTCTGACTGCATCATCAATGCCAACCTCTTTGATCCCCCTGGCTAACTCTTCCATGGTGATTTCAGTCGAAACCCCATAGATGACACCTTTCATGCCATTATTGCTGCCACCTAAAGCAAATCCTTCAACTCGCTTTTTCCCTATCTGCTGTAAGGATAGAGCTTTAGCCATCTGAGCTGCAGTTTTACAGAAAACAAGTAGTTTTCCATCAGCCAAAATTCTTGCATTAAGAATTTCTCCCAACTCTCCCTTCAAAGCCTCTGCCAGCCTAATTGGATTGAAAGACCTAAATCCTGACTGCTCCTCTTTCAATTTTAATATAACTTTGAATTCATCTGACTGACTATTGTCCATTCTGACTGTCTTTGCACTCCCCGACTCCTCTTCCTCGTCATCCCTTTTCTCCCTATCCTTTGCTCTTTTCCTATTACCTTTCCCCTTTTGGGAATCCCACCTCCCTCCTTCAGCCATTATTTTAGGGACAGTAGTTCACTTCCTTATCTCAAAGTTATTAACTTTAATTGTGCTTTTACTACGCCTCAGGATTCAGTCTCTCTGCCACGTCAGCGCTCAGACGCTCCGACCTCGGATGGCGAATGTTCTTGCCAAGTGGATGTAAATGGCTAGAACTGCATCTGCTCAAGTCTGTTAAATATATAAATATAATATTTATTTTTTAAATAAAATAAATGACTCTATAAACCCATTTTTTTGTTGTTCTATATCAATCTTTTGATCTGTGCCACAGTGACTACGTTTACATGCAGTCAAAATTCGGGTCATTGCTAATATTCCGGTTACTGAAACATTCAGAATATTCCGTTTACATGGTAATTAATCATTTGGGATATCTGGATCAAAAAAGCGAAGCGCGGAGAACATCATGACGCATTTCCCATCATTTCCGCTTCTTCTTCCTGTATCCAAATTCAAAACAAATGCTGCCTTGCGCAACTTTTCTCTCACCTTCTTGTAAATCTGGCTATCCCAGTACTTTCTACCGTGTACAAATGCCAAAATGTTCATATCCTTCATTACATTTATGAAGTGATTAGTCTCCTCCTGGTCTTGGTTTCTCCGTGTTTATAAGAACTTCCTGGTCTCAATAGACCAGGATTCCTTGCGAACAGAGCATGCGCAGAAAACAAATTCCTGTTCTGTTTGATCGGGATATTCCGTTTGGCGTTTACACGACCGAATATTCGGGTTTTAAAAGGGGTATCTCAGGGGTCATATTCGGGTTTTTAAAAACCAGAATATGAGCAAATTTGGGTTATTCAAAGGGGTTATTGGTGTTTACATGGCCGTGCAAATTCAGGTTATTGGAAACGCAGTCAGTAATGTAATGAATTTAAAGGAAAACACCAAGTTGAGGGCCTTTTCTGCAATTTTTAACTGCGATTAAAAAAGATTCATTAAATTAATTAATCACAGAGCTTAATTAATAAATATCGAAAATGTTTGAATTGATTGACAGCACTAATATATATGTTCTTTTTATTGCATTTAATTAATACAGCTTACATGCATTTTGCACTTCAGGCTTGCAATACATTCCAATAAAAGTTGACATAGACTACGTTTACATGCAGTCAATAACCCTTTTAAAACCCGAATATTGGCAATAACCCGAATTTGCACGACCATGTAAACACTTTAAATAACCCGAATTTGCTCATATTCCGGTTTTTAAAAAAACCCGAATATTACCCCTGGGTTACTGCTTTTAAAACCCGAATATTCAGTCATATAAACGCCAAATGGAATATCCCGACCAAACGGAACAGGAATTTGTTTTCTGCGCATGCTCTGTTCGCAAGGAATCCTGGTCTTTTGAGTCCAGGACGTACTTCTAAACCAGCCTTTCTCGACCGGGCTGTCGCGGCACCCTGGTGTGTCGTCAAAAAATG
Source organism: Cololabis saira (assembly GCF_033807715.1). Classification (NCBI taxonomy): domain Eukaryota; kingdom Metazoa; phylum Chordata; class Actinopteri; order Beloniformes; family Belonidae; genus Cololabis; species Cololabis saira. The sequence continues at coordinate 33,438,243 of NC_084594.1, forward strand.
ACCTATTCTGACATTTCATATATAAATACCGTATTTTCGCAACCATTCGGCGTGCTGTGTGGTGTGGAAAGGCTTTCCCCCCGGTTTGTGTGTCATTTGTATTTAAAACACACACACACACGGCGCGCCGTCTACACACTAAAGCCGGAAATATACTCTACGCACGTAACCTGCGTAGCCTGCGTAGCCTGCTTTGTGTCTGTTCATGCTCCACTGCGTACGTCGCGTACCACCCGAGTAGAGCCTGTCATACCGATGGTGACCGATAGGGGGCAGTAAGCAGAGCAACAGTTGGAAAAGCTACTTATATTAAGTAGCAGAAGTAGTAGCAGCAGCAGCGGTAGCAGATTAGAAAAACGAACACTTTTACAGGACAATATTGGATGATGTAGGAGATTATAACATCGTGTGAATGTGTATGAGTGTGTATGAATGTTTGTGGTGGTCGGAGGGGCCGTTTGGCGCGATATGGCAGCCACGCTCCCGTCAGTCTGCAGGGCAGCTCCGGCTACAGACGGAGCTACCACCGGGGAGAATGTGTGTGAATGAATAATGATCTCTGTAAAGCTCTGGGTGCCTAGAAGGAAGCTAAAGAAAACCATAACATTATTATTATTATTATTATTACTCTTTTTTTAATGTGTATTACTTATTTATATTACTGTTTTACCCCCTTCCCTGTGTGTGTGTGTGTGTACTTCTGCTACGTGAGTTTCCCCGTTGAGGGAGTAATAAAGGACTTATCTTATTATTATTGCTTATTATCAAAAGTGGATAGTCTTTCCAGACTAATTTATCCAGCATTCTCCTCACCCATCTCAACAAGAATGACGAAACAATAAATCCAGTTAATTTTAGGTTCATATGGAGAAGTAGATGTCAATATAAGAAAGATTAACATGGTAAAAAAATGTATTGTTCCTAATATGATTCCAAGTCATTCATTTGCAAGTCATTCAATAGTATTTTTATTGAAAAACAGAGTATTTAAAATAAAATAAGTCCCGTCAATTGACTCCCGGCTCCCGGCTCCGCTTCCTCCCGGCTCCGGGAGGCACCGAGGCTCGGCGCGTACCTCCGCCGGGGCTCAGGCACCGAGGCTCGGCGCGTACCTCCGCCGGGGCTCGGCCACCGGGGCTCGGCGGCCGGGGCTCGGCCACCGGGGCTCGGCCGCCGGGGGTTGTCCGGGGCTCGGCGGCCGGGGCTCGCCATCCGCGGTACTCCCGGGGACTCTAGTCCCGCAGCACCAGTGAGTATTTTGACCGGAGAGATTATAAAATACCGGACTTCGGCATATTTTACCGGACAACGGAAACCCTGGGGGGAAGTTAAATATTGCATAAATATATGCACGGGGAACTTTCTCCAGGGGAGAGCAGCATAGTCGTGCCAGCTGGGATCAGACCGGGAACAGCGATACTAGCGGCCAGAGCGAGAACTGCAGGTCGCGTACGCGTTCAGTGTCTTTTTGAGAACGTGCACGTCGACGCGTCAAATGTACGCAGGATACGCAGGATACGCGAGACGTGACGTCACGCGTATCCTGCGTCTCGCGTACGCGTTCTGAACTGCAAGTATAAACGCGGCTTAAAGCCGGAGATATACTCTACGCACGTAACCTGCGTAGCCTGCGTAGCCTGCTTTGTGTCTGTTCATGCTCCACTGCGTACGTCGCGTACCACCCGAGTAGAGCCTGTCATACCGATGGTGACCGATAGGGGGCAGTAAGCAGAGCAACAGTTGGAAAAGCTACTTATATTAAGTAGCAGAAGTAGTAGCAGCAGCAGCGGTAGCAGATTAGAAAAACGAACACTTTTACAGGACAATATTGGATGATGTAGGAGATTATAACATCGTGTGAATGTGTATGAGTGTGTATGAATGTTTGTGGTGGTCGGAGGGGCCGTTTGGCGCGATATGGCAGCCACGCTCCCGTCAGTCTTACACACACGCTCCGCGGAACACACACACAAGCACGCAAGTGTGCGTTTTTAAAAATAGAGCCGGAGCAAAACTTAGTTTGATTTACTTTATTTCAGTTTTTACATTAATCAACCCCATCGAAGTCTCATCCTCTGTTTCGGCATTAAAGAGCTCCGCTAAATCAGCTGTACCAGTCCGGATTCCTTGCTGTCAGAGTCTCTTTCCGTGCCGTGCGGCGCCTCGGAATGCTGGCTTTTGCAAAAGCTCGCAAAATAGTCCCAGCAGACACCTTAGCCCACGGATCAACAATCTATCTGCAAACTGTGGCATAACTTGCCCCTGCGCTGCTTTCCACTCCTGGAGAAACTGTCATCCACGCCGCTGCAGCCTTAAGGCTGATTTATGGTTCCGCGTTAAACCGACGCAGAGCCTACGCCGTAGTTTACGTAACCTCCGGCGTAGGGTCCGGCGTAGGTTCTGCGTCGATTCATCGCGGAACCATAAAGGCTTCACTTTGAACGGCCGGTTCACACCGACGTCCAGCGGTTGGAGTTCCTTTGTCAGACCTCCCGGAATAACAGCAAGCATAGCGTTCATATTTTTCACTTCTTTTTTTATACTGTCTGTGTGAGATGGGCGCATAGAGTCACAGATCAGCAGCGATGGTGATGTGTGGAAAAACCACCGGGTCGCCGCAAACATACACCTGCCTCAGCCACTCATCATCACCCGTTCATCCATCCAGCCCTTTTTGAACATTTTGGCATTTGTGGACGGTAGAAAGTCCCGGGATAGCGAGATTTACATAAAGTTGGGAGAAAAGTTGCGTGAAGCAGCATTTGTTTTGAATTTGGATACAGGAAGAAGAAGCGGAAATGACGGTAATTGCGTCATCACGTTCTCCGCGCGTCGCTGGTTTGATCCAGATATCCCGAATGATTAATTACCATGTAAACAGGGATAACCCTGTTTGCTCACGCATGTAAACGGAATATTCCAAATGTTTCAGAAACCGGAATATTAGCAATAACCCGAATTTTGACTGCATGTAAACGTAGTCATAGTTGCAATTAGTGCCAGTAAGGAGGCAAAAGGAAAAAATAATATTATTTCAAACCGGTCTCATCAACAGGTAATTGTAGTGATATGGTACAAATGTTTAATACCAAAGTCTCCATCAAAGGCCAAGTCTTTGAACAGTGAAGATGGGGACAGGAAACCCACTTTGTAAAAAGAGACTGTACAACATTTGCATTTTTATCTCCTACACTGTATAATATTAAAATGATGTACGGAATTTCAGTGGGTAAACGGGCAAAGGCGCAAGCCTGAGCGAGACACCAGTGACAACACTGCATCAATAAATATGATTTATTGATAGTCGATATCCACGTGGCCAATGTATTTCTTTCAAATGTGTCACACATTTTTTCAGGCACTAAAATACAAAAGTATATTAAAAAAAATCCCACATATAAAAATACATTTTTTTTTTTAAACTTTGTCTATAGGTGACATCAATGGGTCTGGACTCAGAGCCATCTGGGATTGATCATCATAAGTTGGAACAATTCATGTTTCCACTGTGATTAGTATTCAAGATCTGGGTGCTCTGGACAGGAGATGAAAAGGTCCATACAGACTGTTCTCAGTGACAAGTCCAAAAGCTGGAGTCATTGATGGTGTAGGACAGCATCAGTCCTTTTGGTTAAAGGTCAAAGGGACATATAAATATACACATACTACCATTTCAGACAAACAACAATATACAGTATGTACTTTATTAAACAAAAAGACAAAAAGGCAAAAGGTTATGATGGTTATTCTAAATATGGGAAGTTTAGGACCTCTCGGTTTAATCCCAATGTATTAAGAATAGGGGTGCAACCTTTTGCACATGACTGTATCCTAACAGGTCAGTGAGGAGTCCTGATCTCATATTTTCAGACTGAATATTTTGTTTTCTTTGTCTTGTATTTTCAGTTAATTGCTGTAATTCATTGCGTTTATTAATGTGACACATTTGAATGAAAGCTGCCTCTGCATGTCTCTCTTGTGTTACAGTACATTAAAGCTTTTTACAACAAGACCTGGATTGAGAGATATTCGGAACCAATTCCAGCAGAGACGGCTACTCTTCTCTGGTCCATTACAGTGTCCATATTTGCCATTGGAGGCCTGTTTGGAACCCTGTTTGTCTCTGTACTCATCAAAATGCTTGGAAGGTAAGTGTGCTTAAAATAATATGCCTGCTTTACACTTGTTGTGCCCTGGGATTCCAGAGTGCACTGCTGTTAACACAACAACTTCAACCCAGTTTTTAAACATCTTGAAGCTATTTATATGTCTATTGGGTGTATTAATAATAATAATTTCAATTTATATAGCGCTTTTCACCTGAAGCAACAGATCTCAGAGCGCTTTACAAAGAGGACTAAAAACAAGACTAAGAATTTTACAGTTGTGTTACAGGAAGTTCTTGCACAGTCACGATAGATGATCAGATTGAAAAAAGTCTAGGTGCAACCGTGCAAGGAACTAACCTGCTAAGTGATTATATAAATGGGAAAATCTAGTTATTACATAGTACTGTTAAACTGCATGGTGGGTGGCATGAGGTCTTAATGTGTGAAAACCCTCTTCAACCTTCCCTTTGTCTTAGTTCCTGTGGTATTTGACTGACTTCTCAGACTTTTTTCTTATGTAAATGTTGAGACCCACTTATGTTTTTTTCTCTGTGGTCTCTGCTGAATTCTTAAATGTCTGAGATTGTCCCATAAGAAAAAAAACATTATGTGATATATATTCATGGATAAAACCAAACTAGTATGTTAAATCACAAATGCACACTGCTGATAGCAAATATTTCAGTCACCTTCCAGCATTGTGTAGTTGTACAACTTACATATTTAAGGTGCAAATGATGCAAAACTTTGTAAAACATCCAGGGAAAATACAGCAGGCATTGGCAGATATGCTTAATGCTGCATCAAGAAACTTTAGCTTTGAGCCCCCCCCCATCCCCTGACCACTCTCTCTTTTTAATCTTCTGTCATTACTTCATTGGGTCTGTTAATTACCTTGGCCACGCCATCCACTTAGACTCTGTGAGCTAGTTTAATTGTCGTTGATGTGTGACATACTGCCATAAAGCAAAGTCCAAAAGTGGAGCTGTTGTCAGAGATGAGGGTGACAGGTGCTCCTCCAGGCAGTTTCTGCCGGAAGTAGGAATGGCCGACTGAAAAATCTAGACAATTATGTAATTATTATTTCCCTCATGATAATGAACTCACAAAGCTCACAAAGTACCAAAGTGGATCCTGAAAGACACAAGCAGCATTGGTTTTGATACTATCTTCCCTTCACTACCCCCAAGGCCCAGTCAGGAACACAGCTGTTCCTATTAAGAGGTGGCAGTCGAGAAGTCGTTGCAGACACGCTGGTTTTCTCACTCCCTCAGCCCGCATGCAGTGTTATCTTATGGCAATATGTTTTCTTCTGGAGCTGTTTTTTATTTTTTTTATTTATTTTTTTATATATAACTGATTATAATTTTCAATAACTTGTGCAGACTCCATGACATAAGTGTGCAAGAGGAGTTAAGTGGAAAAATGATTTGCTTCTGATCCATTGCTAGGGGTTTGACAGTTTTTGCTGCACTGTAAGATCCAATCTCACGGCCCAGCATGTTTCTCAAATGTTTCCCCTCTAAAGCTGAGTTTTTCACCACGTTTGCAAAGAATTACAGTGTGTTTGTCCCCTTGCCCTCCAGGGGCAGACCAATTGCTGACATCAGTGCTTCAAAAGTATATACAGTCAAAAGAAATCTAATGTATTATCGACCACTAATGAGGATGTCATTGTCAGAGCAGAGACAGAGTTCTGGAGACTCTGTTAAGACATTTCATCATCATTTCAGACAGTTAAGATGCCCTAATCATTCACCTTGGATTCCTCAGGTGATGATTTTCAAATGTGTTGATTAGACTCAAAGATATTATTCATTCCTGCTGCATATTGTCTGCTAGACATCTGTGAGCCAGCTGGTAGTTACTCAGAGGTTGACATTCAGATGTCAGAGAGAAGAGTAGAATATATATCAGCAGATGAGGACACTTAGAGCAATCTAAAAAGAAAACTACTTCTGAGAGTTAGTAAGTGGTCATTAAAAGTTTGCTCGTGAAGCAGTATCTTGTTTTTTTTTTATCTTTCTTTTTAGAGGTGATATATGTTTCGTCCCAGAAACGTTTTCACAGTGAAGACGTGATGTGACGATATTAATGCTAAATGTGTGTATTCTTCCTGGCCTGTAATGTAGCTTTGGCCAACCTTGAAATGATGTGTGACGGAAACATGTTTTCTTTTGAGCCTTGGCATCAGACAATCCTGCAACAAAAGCCCCTCTTAGCTTTAGCTTTTCACCTGCTGTGTCTCCGCTCAGACTGCTTAGACAAATGTTATGTGTAAGTCTGCTAGTGGGGTCATTATTTTGGCAAAAAATGCTTTTGTGCAATCAAATGTGTGCATCTATATTTATCAAACCAGAAATACAAATCTTCTTGAATTTGGTCAAATATAAGAGTTTGGGAATGCCAGCGAAACTCTTTTACCACCATTTAATGGTGTAAAATGTGTTCTAAATCAGCCTATGCAGGAAGTGATAACCATTCTGAGACCAAAGACTTCATACAGCTACACAGCATCTGCAGAACTAAAATCATATTATTCCGGATTAGTTAAGTTATATTAAGACACCCATCTTTATAAACAAAGTGATTATGCAAACAGCAAGAACGTCCTCGGTTTGAGGGTCTTCCTGTATTGAATTTGTATATTCTCCCCATACCTGGATGAGGGCCAGCATTCCCATCTGTTCCCATATTCCAAAACCATGCATGTGAGATTGAGTGATGATACTAAATTGTGTGTGGGAGTGAGTTTGGATGTGTGCAGTTGTTTGGCACCACTGGTTTGACCAGGGCTTGTAAGTGACGTGTTCACCTGTTTGGACCGATCACACTGCCATGCCATGGGCCAGTTAACTTTAATGTGCTCCTCGATAATAAGGAGACCAAGAATCTTACAGGCTTGGGATCAGAGTTAGTGACAAGTAACTTATTTTCCAAAAATGGGTTAACTTCATTTAAAAAAAAAACCCCAAAAAGATCTGAAACCCCTTTTCTTTAAGTTTACTCTGCCTTTAGACAAACAAGGTGAAGCCTCTCACCGTTTACTGTTTAGTCCTGTTGCTGGTTTTTTATGCTGAGCTGATCCACTCACTGTAGCTCATACAGTATTAATATACATACATGAGAATGGTAATTATTGTCTCATTTAATAGTTTTTTCGGTAACACAAGCTGCCATCTTTTTTTTCTTGACTTCACGTCAATGTGACCATGTCTTTCTCATCATTACACGGAAGAAAAGAGCGGATTTTGCTCTCTTATAAGTAGGGGTGTAACGATACACTAATCTCACGATACGGTACGATACACGATATTGAGGTCACGATAACTATTATACGATATTATAGCAGTATTTTTTAACAACCTTGATAGAGGAATATATAACTGGAAAAAATTGTCTTTTATTTGAAAGACACATAATACAAAGCAATGATGTGCGTTTGCCCTATTGTTACAGTTTGTAATGCTTTATAACTGTTTAAGTTTTAAAGAGAAAGCCAGGCCAACCATTTTCCACAAACTGAAATAAAAGTAAATGTCAGGTTTGCATTTTGCATCTTCAGTTTCATACAAGTACAAATATTTTGCCACAAACTGAATAGTTTCTCTCATGTATGATTTGACTTTTTTCTTTTCCAGAAATTTAACAACTAAAATTGAATAAATAAATACAAGTAAATAAATACATACAATTTTACATCATAAAAAAGATTGATTCATGCTCACCTTTTAAGTGTAAGAGGAGATTTATTTTTGTTAAGAAGGTTATTTTGGTAATTCAGGGTTCATTATTTTATAAATATATTCTTTATATTCTGTAAATCAGGGACTATAACTACACTAGTCAGTATATCAGTTGTTAGTATGTTTTAGATTGGGTGAAGTGATACAGCACTAGGTGTTGTGTTGATGTTCTGAAATCCTACGCTGTTGAGCGGACAAGTACACGCAAACTCACGCAGAAGTTGTCCCGTGTTTGTCCTACTCACGACCCCAAAAAGGTTTAATTTAATAAAGTAAGGCTTAACTCTACACCAGACTTAAATAAGTAAAGGTTCAGAGCTCAAAACAGGACCGCAAAAAGGTACTAGTTTCTTCTGAGCGGAGTAAGATTTTTGTCGGATGCGTGTTTCTAGTCAACACAATAGATTAATATTAATAACCCAATATCGCGATACACTTTGTCACCTCCACGACACGTATCGTGACGTTTTTGTATGGCAAAATTTCGTGGCACGATATATTGTTACACCCCTACTTATAATTCATACAAAACATATGTTCAACCTAAAGGGTAGTTTAAAAACTTTGGGAATGAGACGACACAATAGAAAAACAACCTTTGATATGCTGGAGCTGCTTTGAGCTTTCTAAGTAGGGATTTTGAAGTTTAAGCGGTCAAGAGATATTATGCAAAGGCAGGGTAAGGGATTTAACAAAACAGGGGTTACAGGGGGTGACATTATACCACACTGTTGTTTTGGTAATGCTTCTGCTCATAAACCTGATTATCAAATGCTTTTGATGCAAATCAACAGATTCAAACGTGTCTTAATATTCCTAATATTGTGATGTATTTCAGTTTTCAAACTATGACAATCTATTTGAATGCACAACTTCATGTAGGGAATACATTTCTCAGCTTTAATATCCTCAAAGATTTCTTTTACATGCACCATGTTCTTTGTGCTCCCCAAATTGCAAAAAGCTACAATTACGCCCATTTTCCTTTTTAAAAAAGCTCTCTCTAACATTCTCAGCTCTGTCAGTTCTTGCTGCATTTACACCATGCTGAAATGTTTCGACGGATGTCAGATGAACTTCCTGTGATTTACATTTGCCACAATTAAAGCACTAGATTTTGACATAGTCGTCTGGAAAAAAAAATCTTTAGAATGTTTTTCACTGAGTGATCGTGGATAGTAATTTGTAATCATGTAATTGACTTTCAGAAAGGGTACCTTGCTGTTTAATAATGGCTTTGCTGTAGTAGCTGCTCTGCTGCTGTCCTTGGGTGAGATGTCAAAATCTTTTGAGATGCTTATCATCGGCCGGACCATTATGGGGGTGAATTCAGGTAAGAATATTATTTAGAGCATGTTTTAAAATTCACCACAAGTCAGGCAGCGCAGCACAAACTAATTTGATATGACAGAGAGCCCTGAAAAATATAATGTAATGTAAGTTTAAATGTACAATTATAACAATATAACCAACATTTTGATTTATCACATCAGTTAAGGTCAATATATCTTTATATATCTCCCTCCAAATAAATACTGACACTTAGAGCTGAGTTGAGTTGCTGAACACAGTGTCAGGGAAACACTTCAAGAAATTAGCTGTCTCTTGAAATGGGATCACTGTCTTCTGGCTTAAGTTATGTAGAAACAGAGGTCATTTCTTTAAGCAAATAATCAGCTTTAAAAATATGTAAAAGAGGTCACAAAGCATAACTCGGTCCCAGTTAGAAAATATGTGGAAACTGGCAACAGTTAAATATGAATGAGATGATGATTAGTGCACATCAGTACTGCTAACATCCGCCCACCTACGTATGAAAGGTGGTGGATGAAGACAACAATGAAGAGACGTGTAATTCTGACAGAGCAGTAAAGGCCTTTGGTTTATCTGCCAAAAAACAAGATACGTTTCAAAGTTGTTTAAGACATTGTTTTACAGACTGCCCAAAATGAAAGCTGTTAAGACATCTAAATGGTTTTTCTTTGATATTGCAGCTGTGTCCCTCCTCCTATAGCCTACTCTCATTGGCTTTTTAAACAAAAATCTGTTGATCTCTTCTTTTATCTTACTTCTCTCTTTTTTCTTCTGTTGGCAGGTATTGCTCTTAGCGCCCTCCCCATGTACCTGGGAGAGATTTCACCGAGGCATATCAGAGGTTCTATTGGCCAGTTCAACTCCATCTTGATCTGTTTAGGAGTGTTCACGGGACAAGTGCTGGGGCTGCCGGAGCTGCTGGGTCAGGTCAGTGGCGTGTGCGCAACGAAGCATATAGATTCAGTCCAGATCAAGGTGTATACAATACAATCTTGCCGTCATTCACATGCAAAATCAAATGAGCCATCATCTAAGCTGACGACGTTGGTTTACCAGGTGGTACCTGAATCTGTCCAAGGATGCTATTGTGTTTAGACTTTGAAGAGAATGTCATCCCGGACCTCCTTCAAATGTACCCTGAGTGATCGGATGTGAGCTCTGTCCTGGATCGTGTTCAGACTTTACATTAAGTTGGTCACCTGTAACCTGAACACACTCGTAGAGTACCATAATCAGCATGTTTAATTTTCTGTATTTATGTTGTTAGCTTTTCACACTACAGCTACCTGGTTAGCTGTCAAACCTGTAATTACTGGTATATTAGTACACGCTTCCACAAAGGTACCTGCATGTTATAAAGCACCATTTCCGTCCAAAAACAAGCTTCCCCCTTCATTTCCTGGTTGCCTCTGTGACAAATCGTGCAGCAGTGATGTCATTTTCCTGGCTCCAAAGTTTCCAGGAGTAATTGCCACTGAGGTGTGTTTGAAAAAGGGTCCTGGACAAGGGCACCTGATGAGTTGCAAATAAGAAAATACTGGATTTGAAGTTTATTTTTATGTATATATATATATATATATATATATATTTATTGAACTTTTTCACAGAGTAATTTCCCACTTGTCTCTTTTTCCTTTAGTGGAAAAGAAGAATAAAACTGATATGTTGGGGGGTCATCTTTCTTTTTAAAAGTAAGCAAAAATATCAACAATAAATATGAAAACCACCTTGACCCAATTTTTCATCTTTCACTCCAAAACGGAGAATACATTTGGAAATAGATTACTTTTCCATGACTGAAGATGTGTTTTCACACCAGTGACCCTGAGAATGATCAATATAGCAGGAGCAGTCACGGCTCTGAAGAGGTGCAGGACATCTATTTGAGCTGCGGTAAAGACAGTGAAACGGTCATGCTGAAGGCTATATACACTTGTCTCATTTATCAAGGTTGGAGGCATTTCAATCTTGAAACCCTAAATAAACACATTCCATCAGAGATATACAGCTGTGCTCATGCAGGGTTATGTTTTATAAATCCAAGTCACCGTGGAGATGAGCCCATGGGCAAAAGCCCAATTTCCAGCTATTTATGTGAATGGGCTCGAAACTCCTACCAACTCACCTGTTTCAGCATCAGCTATTTATAGAGTTCATCATGAATTCCTCGCTAGCACATTGTTATTAGCAGTGATTTCCCAGTAGTAATCACTGCTATTCTTGTTAAAAAGAAAGAAGAAAAATCGAATAAAATCCAAGTACTTGGAGTGTGTGATAACATTTGAATTCAAAGAATGAAATAAAATGGTGCCCCATATAAATATGCTGTTGAATCAGTCCATTCAAACCACATATTATATTTATAAATACATTGGTGTTCACCTGGACAACAGACTGATACTGTTTGCAGAAAGCAACAGAGCAGCGTTTACTTCTTGAAGAAGCTTAGGTCCCTTAATGTTGGAGCAAGATGTTGTATATCTTCAGTAAGTGTGTTGCGGAGAGTCCTATCCCATATGCAGTCATTTGCTGGGGTAGCAGCATGAGAGCCAGTGACTTAAAAAAACTGATAAAAAAGGTTTGAAGGTTGAATTAAATTGAACTGAACTGAAATTCACTTTTCTCACTTTTGTCTTCTATCACTTGGAAAATCAAGTGCTCGTATAAAGTGAGCTCGAGTTTGCATGTTTGCATGAACTTGCATGAAGAAATTGTTTCGACATTTAGTTTGAATTGCTTCCTGCAAAGACTGTTGATTGAGCTATCCCTCATGTCAGTTACCTATAACATTAAAAATTCATCTAGAATGTCTTTATGGTTTCCCCCTAATTCAAACCTTAATCTCATGACTCCAAGGACTCTCACGTATTAGCCGTACCCTCAATGGCTCTCATGTGGCATGAAGGTGAGAGTTTGAATGCTAATGCCTCCCTTGCTGATGAGGTCTCATGTGTCAACACAGGCGTCTTCGACTCCACAGCTTCAGAGTAGCAGATATGTTCATTTTGGCATGACATTCAAGCTTGAACTGGCAATGGAGAGAAAAAGATCCATCTCTGCACACACTTAATTATTTTTCTTCAATTTTCCAGCCTCCCTGACAACACTTTCCCATCAGCCACCTCAGCCTCTTCTCAGTACTGTAGGTGTCTGGTTCTGTTTGTCCCTTATTTCAGTGAGGTTAACTGTAGGACATTTAGTCACACCTCAATAACTCTGGACAAAATGTTGCCCACTTTATCTCACGTCAACTTCCTCTGCACTGTACTATAACAGATTTGGCTTTTGGATTTGGTTTTCTGCTGAAGGATTATCACGACAGGAATCCATCATCTACACACTTGCTGCATTTTCATTATATCTTTTATGGATGAAAGCAGATGTAAGCCTCAGGCTAATGTGCTCTAAAAGCCAGTCAGTTGTGTTATGTGAATAGAAGGCTAATAATATCGAGTGCTCTCCTACTGACATGTTCTGTTGACTCTAGATTCTTTTGGCGCACTATACCGTAAAATGCAATGGAATAAGTGTCCCCTAAACAACGTTGGAGAACAGCCATTTTAAAAGTGAAAACCTAATAGCACGAAGTCTCAAAGCAAAGTCCTGGGATGGTGACTCTAAATACCAACAGAAATTGCAGTTCACACCATGAAGCCACCCTGGTTTGCTTCCAGGTCTGACATTCTTTCAAATAACAGGCTTGTGTGTTCCAGTGTCAATGTGCATCTCAGTGATGGCTGTGTTATTTCTTTTAGCTGTGTGCATTCAGAGTTGGATCATCGAGTCCTGGAAGTAATGATTGTTTCTGTTTTTGCAGCAGTGTGATTAATCAGCTGCATTTGCTTGGTGTTAGGGATTTAACCCACTGTGTTGATCACTGTCTAAAGCTAACAGGGCCAGTTTCACTGTTGTTAGCTTATCTGAGGATAAGAGTTTAACCTGGTGTTAAATTGCTTTGTGAAGAAGTCCCATGAACTCTTAAACCCCACTGTATTACAATTTTCTAATGGACAAGCTATGTGGCTACATGGCTTAGCTGCTTATCCTGACCATCTTGCCTCATTGCTTACATTTTACTTATCTTACAACTGTGAGCTCGGCTCTTTGATCCCTTGCATTATGGTGAAGTGTCCAAGGGTGACACACTGAACCCCCACGTATTGTGATGTTTTATGGGGAGATGGGATAGTAAAAATTAACTGCTTTTTATGCATAATATGTAGAGTCTAAATGTAATAGGAATCATTGTATGAGTTGGGCAGGAACGGTGGCTTGGTGGTTAGCACTGTTGCCTCACAGCGAGAAGGTTCCCGGTTCGACTCCGGGTGGTCTGGCTTCTTCCCACATGCACACTAGGTTAATTGATGATTATAAATTTCCCGTAGGTGTGAATGTGAGTATGGTTGTCTGTGTCCGTGACCCTGCAAAGGATAAAACGGGTGTAGAAAATGGATGGATGGATGGATGGATGGATGAGTTTCTGTGTGATGAGAACACTTTTGATGTACTTTTGACTCTAAAGAAGGTGAAATGCGGATCATCTTAGTTTCCACATGCTATCAACAGCCACACACAACACCCAGCATGCTCATGTAGGTCTCATAAAGACTAAAAGTGGGATATTTGAGGACAGACTGGACTTAGATGTTGCCTTGCATCATCACACCTAACTCTAATTAATAGTCATCATCAGCCTGTCATCAGACAAGTCTGTTAATGAGACGGTCATTTGTATCAGGGTGTGCTGAAGCAGGGAAACATCTAAAACATGCAGGACAGGGGGTCCGGAGGACCGGGATTGAAGACCCCTGGTTTAAAGGATTTGATAGGTACACTTGAGATGTAAAGCCATTGGCCGGGTTTCCCAGATCCCAACCTCTCTTAAGGATTTAAGAGAGGTTCAAAGAAGGTTTGAACTAAGAGAGAACCCTAAGATACGGGTGTTTCCCAGATGACTTCTTAACACCGTCCTTTAGTTTCACTCTTTCAGACGCTCTTTGGAGGAGCTGTCCAGTTCTGAAACCAAATAATCGATGCCAGGCAAATCGATCACCGATCACTATCAGCGCATTTTCACACGCAGCACTGCTACCTAACGCACTAATTCCCTGCTGCCTGTGCGTTATAATAAAAAATTAAGATGATAAATATAATTCAATGACCCTTTTTCATGATGAAAACAAGACTGCAACTAAATAAGAAGTAGTCTTGGTAAGATAATAATGAGGGAATGTATTGTTTTTATTAAATGTGAAAGATGGACGAAAGGAGAAATTAACTCAACGATCATTCAGCATAGGACCACATTGTTTCCTCCTGACTAGTAAAACAGAATCCTTTACCTCAAAAAAATATTCTGAAGTCTATTTAGCTGCTTGGCCGTTTTCACTATTGCATTTATCAACGTTGTATTTGCGGATGTGTGGAGACACAGTGTGGATACGGGTTACAGTAACGCTGTTAGTTTTGCGGTAACTAATAGCGCAAAATAATAAAAAGTAATGCGTTAGAGTAGGCTATCTAACGCATTACTTTTTAAATTCAGTCACGCAATTACCGCTACCAAACGGTGCGTTACTCCGTTATTTCTGGCTACAGTGAAGCTTTTTTTCCCCACACGCAGAGACCGGGAGGGAACGTAGGCTATTGTGTGTGCGTTCAAAAACATGAGCGGTCAAGAGCCAAGAGAAGGCGAGTTTCGCAAATCGCAACGTGGAATTACAGCAATCCCTGCTTTTTCGCAGGGGTTATGTTCCAAAAAATCCCGTGATAAGTGAAATTCTTTTTACAATTATAGAGGGCTTCTAATTGCGGAGATCAGCCCCGCCTTGCACGTATTCCACTGCTCTTCTGAGCCGCTGCATCCCGACTCGCGCTGTAGCGTCTTTTTATCCTAAACCCCGCGGTGCAGGTGGGGTTTTTCAAGAGAAGAAAATAGTTATGGGTCGTTGTCTTCGCTCTTTTTTCTTCTGGGCAAAAAGATTCTTTAATATAAACCGACACCATTGATTATATTTGAGACTGTAATGAACGATTCATCAAAGGATCCTGTTCTTCAGCTGCTGCTTCCCTGTCATCACACATGTAGGTGCTCAGGCTCGGGCACGGCGCAGGAGGATCGGTGTCACGGCTGCCTGGACAGCCCGGTCCGACAGCACGTCCAGGGGACTGAAGTGCTGACGCATGAATGCGTTCATAAAAACAGTTCTGCTTCGCGCACGGCGACGTGGTTGATTTGCAGAGATGCTGTATAGCAGCCAAATTATCAAATAAATGATATTCATGATGATCGTTTTATTTGTGCGTAATGCATAAAGCATATACAGGAACACACTTGTTATTCCTTATTTTTCTTTTTTTTCCCCCTTTGCTGTCACCAATAAATGCTAAACAATATAAATCTAAAGTATAAAATAGATCAAAATTTGTGCGGTGTGTATTGTTTTAATATCTCATTGCTTGGTGTGATATTGATTTGCCTGACGCGCCTGGATCTGTGAGTCTTTGTTCACTAAGGGCCCGATTTACTAAGATCCTAAATAAAGAGTACTAAATTGCGTGTGCACTGAAAAGGTTTGCATGTGCTGTTGTTGTGTGTTTTGCGGGTGATCAAGTAAGATTGCGTGCGCAATTGATAACAGGTGCAAACCTCAGTATTTAAATGAGGTGTTGCGCGTCTTACGGTTTGCGGCGCAAACTTTGCGCCATGGAGAGTCTGGATGGAAAGCAGGATATAGTCGCAAGCGCAAAATGAAATTTGACGAGTTGGAGTTAGAGATATTAGTGGAAGAGGCAAATTGTTTTATTCAGCACCCCTGCCGTGAAAAGCACCCCCTCGTATATTCAATGATAAGTAGACCAAGAAAAAAAACAACACACTGACACTTCAATATATTTATATATACACACTCACACAAACACATACTTAGGAGTTTATATTATATATATTTACAAATATTATGGAAGACAACACAGTAAGCAGGCTATTAATTAATGACATCAATAACCATTTACCCGATTTTTTTTTTTTTACCCGAATCCATGAGTGCATTTAAACATGAATCATTAACACAAAACTGGACGCTAAACAGAACATGGACAACAGAACATGAACAGAACACGGAATGAGAATATCATTTTTGTCAGACGAGGGGGTGCTTTTCACGGCAGGGGTGCTGAATACGGCACGACACCGGGGTATGACTGCAGAACAAGTATAGGCGCACAATAAGAAACACTTTTTTCTCCATGAAAACACGTGATTTATTTATTATCACAAATAAAAAAATGAATGTGCCTCCTGTGGCAACCTTTTGCTGAATAATACTCGATTTAACATTCAAATAAAATATTTCTCCTTTTGCATGTGGAGATTAGCACGTTCCTTTCGAACGTATTAAATACAAACGCAATCATAATCCACGCAAAAACTTTCA
Organism: Cololabis saira; assembly: GCF_033807715.1. NCBI lineage: Eukaryota > Metazoa > Chordata > Actinopteri > Beloniformes > Belonidae > Cololabis > Cololabis saira. The sequence goes on from NC_084594.1 coordinate 33,454,848, forward strand.
GGCTTGGTAAATCTCATTGCGCGTGGTAAATGGACCAATTTGCACCTTCCCCTCCCAGTATTTAGCGATTTCTGGCTGGTACGCCCCATATTGATTATTCATCAGGGCAAAAGTACTAAATGAATAGCGTGTGCTATTTTGCTCATTTCAGAGACGCAGTCCTCTTTGCACGCTGTTAGTAGATCAGCTGGCACATTGGTTTGCGGGTGCTGTCAAGTTTGCACACGTTTTTACACACGCAAACCTTTAGTAAATCGGGCCCTAAGATGGTTGTAAAGACTGGGTCAGCAGCATCTTTCATTTCCTTCTTAATGAAAGAGATACTTAAGCTAAGAGCAACTCTGGGAAACGCGATTTTCTTTCACAGGCTCCTTAAGAAGGTTTGAAAGAAGTCTTTCGCTGTTAAGAACTACTTAACTGATCTGGGAAACCGGGCCATTATGTGAAAGGGTCAGATCAGATAAGATTCTTCTTCTTTCTGCTCCCTTTTCATTCATAAGTTAGGAACATTTATATTTGTATTTGTATTAAATTGTTTTGTTTTTTGAATGAAATAAAGAATAAAATGAAAAATGAAAAAATGAAATGTGAAGATTGTGTGAATGGGAACTTTGGTGAACTTTGGGGAATGTTTGTAGGAGGAGCTCCCGGTAAAAAGTCTGGAGTGAGACCTTGATCTTGAGGGTGCAGTTGGGCCTGGGAAGGATTCTCAGTACTAGAGCCCATAGTTAAGGCCCTAGTAGTGCAATTGTTTGCCTCCTCCTTAGACCACTCGGCTAAATCCTACAGGTACACTTAGGCCAATTTTTACTTTTGAGATCTTTATGGCTGTTTAGTTAATGGTGGCTAACAAACTGGTGGTTTCCAGTTTTATTAATTGAATTGATTTTTTATTTTTTTATTTTACTACTGTCTTTAGACACTTATTAGTGCATTAATAGCATTAATAGAAAAAAACCCTAATTATTTTCCAACAACTGATATACTAACGTTATAGCAGGCAATTAAAACTTTTGACATTTGTGCTGAATTGGCTGAGTGAGAGGATCATGATTGCAACGTTATTGGAATAAGATTATGAAACATAAATACCAGATGTACCTCAGTTACTCTAATTTTAAGGTGAGGTATAAATAGAAAGTTAATAAAATGACTAAGTGATTGCAGCTGTACTGACACAGACTATTAAGGATTTTACACCACAAGTGAAGATGTTAGGGAAAAAGCTATCTTGAGGACTTACGGCACATTTATCAGAAGAAAGTTTAAAATGTGTCAGTGGTGAGGTGGAGCAGTGCTTTATTTTTAAATCAAACGCCCTTCCCTTCCTGCCAGCTTTCGACTCAACAGTATGCTGTTTGATGTTGGTTCACTCATAAATATACATCGTGCCTCATCCTTAACAAATACCAGGTTCCTTGATTTTTGCAGTTTTTTCATTAAATGCAGCTGACAGTTTAGTGGAAATAGAAATATATATTAAGTTTCATGCAGCATCTGGTTTATCTGTGTAATTGTTTGAATTCTGATAACTTAAGACAAAGACTTCAAAGACCTAACTGTATCTGCATCCTCTTTGGGGTCCAATCCTTTTGCTGTGTATGTGCATAATGCTTATCTCCAGCTGTTCATTAATTATAATTCCAACAATTAAAATACAAGAGCAACAAACATATTATCACAAGGCCAGCAAATATTGGATGATGATCACTTCCACATGAATTCTGGGGACCACTGCCAATCCAGAGTGACATGTGCATGTGTACTGTGATAAATCCATTTTCTGTGAGCTTCTCGTGCCTTTCTTCTGGTCTGTTTTTTGGCTCTAATTGAGTGAAACAGAAATGACGACGCCTTCCCATGTCATGTTTCATCCTATGAACAAAACAATGATCATTATTGAAAAAAATGAACTAGTAATTTTCTAATCAAACTGATTCCTGCCTTCATGATTGGGTATTATAGGCCACTGTTGTGCACAAAGAAATGCAGGTTTACATTCTGAAGTATGGCTGTCTGTTAATCTCCTCATTCTTGGTTTGACCAGTTGCCCCTTTATTTTCTTTCAGTGTGACTTTGCTCTGACATTTAAATGTTGGTGAAGAGCCTGAGCTTCTGGGGAAGCAGTGACTCGTTTCTTATGTATAAGCTATTGATTTGCCCCAACTTTCATTCTAACCCACAGACCATCGTTATAAATATTATAGTGAGATGTTGTTTTCTCTGCAGCTTCTGTTTTGTATTCTGCAACATCTTTCATTTCCATGTCATTTCACAAGCACCCCACAGATTCGTGTTGCATATACTTTCTAAGGAAAGCGTAAGAGTGGTCTGTTACCCCTTTTACACCAAGCTGGTTCCAGGGCTGGTTCTGGGCTAGAGCCAGACTTAGCACCAGTTCTTTGGTTTTACACAGCCTAAGCACCGGCTCCTGGCTCTCAAAACTGGTGCTGCTGTAGCACCAGTTTTGAGCTGGGCCAGGTCTAGAACCACTTTACGTCGGGGGCTGGGGGCGGTGTTACTGAGCTGGGTGCGGTGTTACTGAGCAACCAAAGCAGAATAAACACGGAAGAGCGCTGTTTTTAAACAACGGAGCGTTGAAGACGGCGGTTAAGTTAGCAGACTCTTTTATTATTACATCCATTTATTTAATAATGGATGTAAAACAGAAGCAGCAGTGGTCTACGGTACAATCCATCAACGGTAACGTCCTAAATAATTTATTTCATCCAACGTAATTCTCAACAGAGCTGCAGGTTTCTCCCCCGGGACGACGGCGCAGGTTGGACGGCTGAGGAGCTGCTGTCCCCCGGGGCTGCCGGCTCTCGAGTCAAATTTCTTAACAGGCGTTATTTGGATAAACTGAGCCCAGGTTGGGGATCTTAAAGGTTACTTTTAAGCCTGAAAAAAATATTAAAACTTAATAAAGTGCCATATTAACAGCGCTACAGCTGAAATTAAAACAGCTTTTGGCTCTCAGCTTCCTGATCAGGGTAGGGATGGAAACGAGGGGGAGTGGTGGTGACGTATACAGTAACGTAATGACGTGGCTCTCTGGCCAGCACCAGCTTGTGTAAAAGCAGACGGTTCTTACTTAGAACCAACCGCGAACCGGCTCTAGCACCAGCACTAACACCAGCCCTGGAACCAGCTTGGTGTAAAAGGGGTATGAGTGGGTCTGTGGTTCTGTCACATTATCAGGGTTCTTCACGATGACCACTTCTGCTGATGAGTTGGTCGAGGATGTCACTTGTTGTCAAGGGTAAAATTGTGATAAGCTTTGACAAATGACAATCTGACCTTCATGCTCAGCTGCCGAAATCTCCCATGAAGAAGCATGTTTATTTGGTTTTACAGCAGATACAGGCCTTTAGCCAGTGTATCACTAAATACTCAAGAGATTCCCATGCTATCAGCATGCCTCAGACGCAGACAAAGGTTAGACTGTTGTCTTAATGAATCCTTATCTATGCTCTGTATTCAACATCACACCTATCTATGAAAGCTCTGGGGATGGTAAAAAGATTGATTGACTTGAGTCCTTTTCATGTGCGATTGCTTGTCCTGTCGGTATCAGGAATAGGCGTCTTTTAGTATGCGGTTACGTTTATGTTTGCTTGAAGTTTTTTTCAGTTTTAATATTTCTTCAGTTTTAATATTGCAGAACAATTTCTGTGGGGCTTTAGAGTGCAAACATTTATCAAAACAATGTCTTCAATGATTCAACTGAGACACAGCTTTGAGGTTTTTACAGTTGCTGCACAGATGTCATGGTCACGTAGTTATTCTTTTATATCTTCAATATAAAAGTAAGCCTACGAGGGAGACTACTCACTGTACACCGCAAAAACCCCTTTTTAAGCATGTAAGAAAAGCTTTGTTTCGAGAAAAAAATTGTTTTTCTTTTTTTCTAGTGGCTACAATATTTTTCTAGTTTTAAGAATTCTAGTCAATTAACTCTTCCTTACCCTATTGGCATTTTATTTTTGTTTAATGCAAGACAATTTGACTTGATTTAGGAGTAAAAAAAATAGGCCTATTTTTAGAACAGCTGTTTAGGCAGTGTACATGCATCCATGGTGCAAATATAATATCCATCAACACAGTTTGCCATGGAAACAAACATTACACCTTGTGTGAATAATAACAGCATCAATGACATAAACAGATAACCAACTTCTTCTCTTGATACTTCCCTGTGTGTCACACAGCTAATCAGATGCTTCCATCTTATACTGTCTTGCGCATCCTCCTTTGCCACACCAAACAACTTCACATCCTCTTTTACTACATCCAGAAACCTTCTTTTGGTCTTTTTCTCCTGTCTTACAGCTCCATCTGCAGCATAATCTACAAATATAATCACCTCCCCCACTCTGTGTCCATCTCAATGTAGCCTCTCCTACTTTGTCTCTTAATCTTAACATCTTTAGCTCTGCCACTCTGCCAGTCCTGCTGCCCGCCTTTTGTGCGACACAGTAAATACTGGGGATGAAGCTAACTCCAAGCCGTATAGAAATGCTGCTCTCTCAACTGTCCTGTAAACCTTCCCCTTCACTCTTTTATGAGCAACGGGGAGACATTCTTCTCCATCCTCTCAGCTTCCGTATTTTTATTTTGGAATTAGACCTCTTCTCTGACAAGCACGTCTGTTAAGAGGTTGAATGAATACATACATAAAATAATTAAAAACTAGTGCTGGCCAACGATTAAAATTTTTAATCTTAATTAATCCATGATTTCTGTAATTAACTGTGATTAATCACATATTAATTGCATATTTATTGCATATTTATTCACACATTTTGTGCTGTTCTAAATTACCTCAAGGTATTTTTTTGTATGTTTTTAATACTGTTAACATGAGAAAGGGCAAATATGCTGCTTTATGCCAATGTTTATTCAACTTTCCACAAAAAAAGCTTTTGACCTGAATGTAACATTCCTTCATAAATACAAACACAATGTAGTCCCCAATTTTACACTTGTAAAGACTAATTTAAGATTCCTTGTTTTTTTAAGCAGCTCAATGTAAAACAATGAACCATATGCATCACAAACATTGTACAAGAAGTGAATTGGTCAGTTAAATTTTCCCTGTAATTATGTCTAACCTCATATGGAGGAAAATAAAAGGCTCAAAAAATATCCCCTTCTCCTAAGTGGGATCAAAACAGGGGGATACAAAAACCTAAATGACAAACAAATAAAGTGCGTATGTAACGGGAGTAACTCAGCCGTTTCCTCACCTGAATCCTCAGAGCGAATCACAGTGTCTGTGTGCGGGGGGGGGGCATTGTTGATGTAAAGCGCTTTGCGTTGCATTTCTTATTTTGTAAGAAAAGCGCTTAACAAATGAAGTTTGATTTGATTTGACTCGTCCTTTTTTGCAAGCTGCTATCCAGCGTTGTCTGATTTTGACGAGGGGGGGGGGGGAGCGGCGCTCTCTGGTATTTGAGACTCTACGTACTTCGATGGTAATTCATTTCAAATCGATAGTACATGTAAATAACTTCAGTCTTGTCCAGTGAACCATCTGGCGTCTTTTTGAAAGTGAACTTGCTGTTCAAAAGTCGCTTTTCATTCTCCATCTTTCAGTTCACCAGACTTTTCCTCGAACTACGGGTGCCGTCAAGCGCCTGAAATGATATGTGCCTTTTTTTTTCTTTTTTTTTTTTAATCGTGAGTTAAAAAAATTGTCGGCGTTAAGAGAACGTTAAGAGAACGTTAAGTTAACGCGTCGTTAACGCGTGAACTTGGACAGCCCTATTAAAAACGAATTAAAACATTTTGATTACAGATGATTAGCCTCCTCGTGTGTCTACTAACGCGCTCGCAGATGATCCAGAACTGCTGACTGGTTCCACATTGCCCGAGCACATCACACCAGTCCTTGCCTCTTTGGCTTCCAGTTCATCAGAGAGGTCATTTTTTAAGTTCTTCTACAAGTTTTCATGCTCTTAGTGGACAGCCACCAACTTACATCACATATTGAGAGTTTGCTGTTGCTACACTTGATTTGTGGAACCAGCTCAACATCATTAGCGTTCCCTGCATCTCGTTTCAACCTAACTGGTTCTTGACATTTCTTTGTCTGAACAATTATCTTAAATTCATGTTAACAAACACACTGAGAAACAATACCCAGCCACCCCAACACGGCAAAAATATTATGATCACTCATCTTTCTCTTCAGGTGAAGCTAAGACAGATGATTGTGGTATTTCTGGCAAAGAAATGAAGTCTGCTTTCACACTTAATTGTCCATTAACTACAGTACAAGCAACCAACACAATTTGTAGTGGCATGTTTATTTTATTGCAACACTAGGGTCATAAAATAATTCTCCAGATTGTGCGTAGGCAGGTGTGCTCAAGTGTTGTTGTGGTACATTTTCTCACATGTGGTCACATATATCATCGACGACTGTGGAACTGTCATCTTTATATGCATCTTTATATCCAAGCCAAAGTTCTGGCTTCACCTCCTTGTCCAATACGGATTGGTAATGCATCGATAAATATCACTTTCATCTAGTCCTCTAGTTATCCACAGTCACTGAGTGTTTCTCTTCAGGCCAGTGCCAGAGGTGCTGTTGGGATCTTGAAGCTGTAAGGGCTTAGCCCAGCCTAGAGCTCTTTGGACTTTTCTTGTGTTGCTACTTTTATTTAAGAGTTAAAAAGGTCTTGAACTAGTAGTGTATATAAAGCGGCTTTTGGAAACTCGAATCAAAATTTACAAATTAAGTAAAATCAGCTTTCAGTCAAATGTATTATTTTCATTGCTGGTAGAAAGAAGAAAACAGGAAGAGGAATGTCGAGCCTTGACACTGATATGACAAAGTCTGATGCTCGGTTGTACATTGTTAATGTTAAAATACATTTTTAAAATGTGCCTGGTCACGTCTCAGAGTTTTTTTTACTCTTTTGTGTGACTAATCTGTGTTTTATCAGACAGTTTCCTCGTCTTCACCTCTCCACCTTTTGGACTGTTGGTTGTTTTTTATGCTCCTCTCTCTCTTCTGTCCTGCTCACTATAATGTTGAAATCACAGGACAACCAACATGTAATCATATACCTTTTTTTTCTCTCTCGAAAACATAGAAAAGAATTCCAGTTTGTGACAACAAGAAACAGTTTTCATTTCCAGGTCATTGATGTGTGGTCCACTGCTGCTTTGTTTCCTTCCATCTTGGTTTTAATCGCTGTTTACAATGGGCTTTTGCGCAAATCTTTTCCCACAGCAGATTTTTCTATATTCAGTTTCAAATTAGCGTTTTGTTTGAATTATATATTGTTTTCTTGTTACTTCTACATTTGCCTTTTGCAAGCTTCCCACTGTATTTGTTTTTGCTCCCAGTTTTAGAAACAGGTTTCTGGGACCATCTATCACCACGCTCCATGTTAAATTACCTTCTGCTTGCTGTCATATTTCTGCGGCTGCTGCCCCACCGCATCATAGGAGAAGAAACAATACGAGCTTTCCTGCTTCAAGTCTTTTTATTCCTTTATATTCAACATTGATGCCACAGTAATACAGAAGTAAAGAATCCAGTTTCAGTAACTCCAAATAAACAGCCCTTAAGCCTGTAGTCAGACATTAAGAAGCTTTATTTGTAGGCTTGCATATTCTACCCTGTAGATAGTGCAGCTTTAATATTCTGAAAATGGGACAGCATACACCTGCAACGACCAACTGTGAATTTACTCTTCTGATAGGGAATGAGGAAAACAGGCTTTTGGAGAAGCTGACATTCATCACAAACAGCTGCAGGCAAAAGAGTGATAGTCTTCTCTTCTGATCCTGGCAGATGTCCTCCTGAAGGATACCAAAAGTTAAGATTCTGGTGGCGTGAGCGTTTACAAACCTTCACCTTTATCATGATACAGAAATACAATATCTCCACAGACACTTTTATCTTCTAGATAATGGGCAGATTATTGGGGGTTGCAAAAGCTGGAAACTTAAAGAGAGACATCCTTGTACTGAGGTAGTTAGTGTGGATGTCATTCCATGCTTTTAAATGTCAAATCATGCTGCACGACATGTGCTGAACTGTTTAGGGAGAAATGTTCTTATTTACTCGCTACTCGAGAACAGAACATTATGTAAATATGCAGTAATATTTAGCCAACAGTGAGTAAGTGTCTTAATCATAGTGGTTGCTGTGGAAGATTACCATAACTGTTGTGGGATCAAACTTCGATAAGTTTGATACAGTGATTCATTACACAGATCTATGATGTACAGGTAAAGTAAGTAAGACATAACAGAATACATACAGTAAGCTTGTATAAATGGATACACTCTAAATGTGGTCCAGCTGACACGTTCATTATCTGTTACCTGTTCACAAAAACCCCATCTCTGATTTTCTGATTTTATTTTCTAATTTTATTCTATTTTATGGTTGTCTTCGCACGTGTTTTATTCTTCTGATCAAAGCTAGCTTTCATCCTTTGTTTCTGTTGTGTCACAGCACGACAACCTACAGCCTTGAACTTCTGTATTCTCACGGGAAATAACTAGGGAAAAACTGCATGGCTTTTGGAATACAGCAGTACACCATTTGTCTGCTTTATTTGGTTTACTGTAAGCAAGTATCACTCCGGTTCAGAGCTCAGTTTTTCAAACTATGATTTATTACCAGGGCTGATGGGATCAGAGCCTTAGGGACTAGACTCACACAGCTTGCCCCAGTTAAAAGTTACGATGAAAAGCCACCCGGAGATGTATATGTAACGTGTACTGATGACTGCGAACATTTGGTGACTGTGAAATAGGTGCATGTTTGTGAGTGGCAGCGTTTCAAAATGAGCCCAACAATTATTCAGTCCCCTTATGAATGCCTGGAAAACTAGTTTTCTGTGTTAAGGCACAGTCCAATCTGATAATCATGCCTTCTGTATGATTATTAAGTTTTGATGTGTTACTTTGTGCTGGCGATGTAATTCTGATCAAATGCTCATGAGGCTGAAGTAGGCTGAGTTTTCAGTAAGATGGAGCTGAAATTTTTACATTTGTAAACTTAAACTATTAAAATTATTATATTCAATGAGGTGTGAAGCATCAGTAAAATACATGTGTGGCATTCAGCTGACATCAGCAGATCGATTGTATCTTCCTTGAATAAAACATTGAGTTCCTGTGGGTGGTTAATGGACCTCATGATTTAATGCTTGCAAAGCTGATTCTTTGTCTGTCAGAGGTGCATGGGTTTCATCTAATTAGGGTTTGTTTATTGGGTGAGTTCTTCATTTCCAAGTACATATTTTGTAAAAGAGATGTAAGACCAAATCCTGTCTCGTCTTAAATACAGGAATACGTACTTTTTCTGTAAGTCAACCAAGTAGTGCTAATAAGACAGTTTCTCTCCAAAGGCTGATGGGAAGCGCTGTGACTTGTACAGTAAAACACCACAAACATAGTCTATTATGTCACAACATTCATCTGGATGAGCCTGACTTTAAACTAAGAGGAACGTCAGTCCTTCATTTCTCTTTTCATCCACATACTGCCACACCCTCTGTTCTGCAGCAGCCAGTCATTTACACTCATGTTAAACATCTGCAGGTCCATTAACTCCTAACGCCTGATATTTTAGCACAATTTGCCATATGTGCATTTGTGGTGTGAATTTCTGACAGAGAACATACTCTGCTAGCATCAATTATTAGCTAGAACAATATGAATGCGTAGCTGTCTTATGGAAAACAAACACCGATCAGTTGTTTGTGTAGTAAAATTGTGCAGGCTACAAGTGTGGGCTGTTATAACAATAGTTTCTCTTCCATGTGTGGAGAATAAAAGTCATATACGTATGTGTGTGAAAAACATAACCAATTTTAAGTTGTGTGTTTTAACTTTGCAACTAATTACTTATGCATGAATTGTTTTCGGCCCTGTAAAAAGGATTGCTTAGCAGGTAAGGTTAATATAATATATAATATTACCATAAGGTAATGGAAAATTACTGCATGCGTGTAATGTTCAGCTAATAAATACAGCTGTTAAAGATCTGTGCAACAGGACAGAAGGTTCAGCAGGGGTTTAACACAGATAACAACTAAGTGATGTTGTGGACTCCATGAAAAGTACTCCTCGTATAACAGAGAGAAAATCAGCTCCTCTCAAGGTTATCAACTGGAACGGAGGGTTTTATGGAAGGGAGGAAAAAGGATGGCTACCGTATGTATGGCACCGATTGTTAGAGTTTTTTATCACGTTTCGGAGTCTGGGTTATAAGTTTATGCGCATCCCACTCCGCGCTCAGACACGACTCAGGCGCATCGGGAAGCTGTTGTTTGCTGTTTTGGTGAGTTGTGTCTCCACTCAGCTGAATGTCTCAATAAATGATTGTTGATTGATTTTGAAATATTTTTTTTTTTTATTTATTTCAGATCCCCATTAGTTGCTGCCTCAGCAGCAACTATTCTTCCTGGGGTCCAACAGTATATACATTTCTAAAAAACTTCTACAGTACAATATAAAATGTTAGTTAAACAGAATAAAAGTAGATAACAAGTACAAAGAACAACAACTAAAAAGAAAAACAAGACAAAAAACAAAAACTAATAAAAACTAAAGATAATAAGAAGCAGAAAACAATGAAAAAAAAGAAAATTAATTTTCCTAAATGAAAAAACGAAAATGAGCTTTTGAGCTTCCTTTCTTAGTCTCCTCTTGAAGCCAACTCTGCCACTAGTTGAAATAAGATTTTCTGGAAGTTTATTCCAGTAAGTAACTGCCCTGTACATTACTGTTCTTTTTAGTGCATCGGTTTTAGGTTTGGGCAGGGTGAAATGACCTCTCGTGGCATGTCTAGTATGATAACTGTGGCTATCATTAGCAAGAAGCAACTGAGAAAAGAGATAATTTGGTGTATGACATGTGTAAATATTTTTTAAAAACAGTATCAGGCTACATGCTAGTCTGTCATTGACTTTCATCCATGAAAGTTTATTATGCATTTTTTCGACACTAAATCTATACGAGCAATGCAGAGCGAGTCTCGCTGCTCTATTTTGGGTAAGCTGGATCTTATATATTTCATGTTTGGAGGCGTTAGACCAGATTACTGGGCAGTAATCAATATGTGACAAAACCAGAGATTGTATAACTTGTTTAATAATTGTATTGGTTACAAAATAGGCACTCCTAATGATTGAGATGCTTCTACTCATTTTTGCTACAATGTTGTTTATGTGAGTGGCCCAAGACAATGTTTCATCAATCGTAACACCCAGTAATCTGGCCTCCTTAACTTGCTCAATTTAAGCTCCATGCAAGGACACAGGAAATATCTGGTCTGTGACTCATAATTGTGTTCTTGCTTTTGTCACATCAATGAGCTGATGAGAGAGATGGAGTAGTAATGCTGAGTTAAATAGGAAAATCTCATGTCTCGACACATGGCAATGGGGGTGGCAGTGTTAGAATTGTTGGCATTAGCATTGAGCCAACGCATTTGTAAAGAATTGTACTTCCTCGCGTTGAACACCAGGGGACATTCACAAAGGACACAGGGAGATACTTGGCATTTACACTGTTGGTATTTTTAAGGTGGTCTTTCTGGGCTTGTGATTAACCTCGAATACAAGATGACCCAAGTTAATACAGATCAGGAAACCAACAATCTAACTTAAAGGAGCATGAGGCAGGATTGAGGCAGGATTTATGAAAAAAATTCGTACACGTTTTAATTTTTCTAGTAATAATGTCAGATGAAGCGTTCCAAACCAAAAAGAATGAGCCCTCTAGTGTATCTCTCCGTTGCCTTGAACAGGCTGTGTGCTGCAAAATGTGCTGCAATTCTGGACCGGAATTTCCCGCGCTGTCCTGCGGATGTGACGTCACATGACGCTGCATGCGCGTTCTCCCCGTTCTCCCGTGCCGGCTTCGCTGTTGGCTGCAGTACCCCCGACGGCCGTCGTGGCGAAGGTGGCGATAATGAGTGTCATTTCTTAAAAGGAGCCTCATGCTCCTTTAAGGAACTGAGGGCCACTACTGGGGACTCCAGTCGATCTCCACCAACTCCCTCGTTAAAATGAGGAAGTGTGGAGTGGCAGAGACGTATGTTAGACTGGTGCTGGATATGTATGAGAGAGTATGACAGAGGTAAGATAGTAAATCAGGTATAATCTGGTACAGATCTGTGCATCCTGAACATTTTCCAGTTTGTGTATAAGAAACTTCTGTGTTTACTTGCAGTTATTATGCCATTATTACTGTGTGTGAGTGCTGCCAGGTCAGTGACCTCAGCCATCATCAACACATAGCCTACTGGATGCCTCAGTGATAAGCCGGGAAGTAGGTTATTTCTGCTTGGTCTTTTTTCCCCCCTCACAGGTCTAGGAGTTTATTCTTCTGCCTCTAGTTTGCCACACCTGTGCGCTCAGTACACATGCACCCACTCGACCGATTCCCCCCAGCTGTATGTATTTAGACTCAACCCCTAGAAAATCGTACTGAATCACATCTGTATATTTTTTGTCAATAAATGAAAAAACAGGGGTTATTTAAAAGTCCTTTTTTTTCAGATCAAATACAGGACAAAAAATATGCACTCACCTTGTGATTTACATTTTAAAACAAATATATGCAGTTATACCAATATACAAGTTTTTCTACAGTTAAAAATGCTTACATACCTAAATGAGCTGTTGCATGTGGCTCACGGTAAACGTCACCCTAACGACAGATCTGCCAGTTGAAACACTGCAAGTTGATATAAAATCCTTCCAAAAAGGTAATTTAACACAGAGAATTGCAAAATATGTTAGTTGTACCCAGTCAGTTGTGTATAGAGACAGTGCAAACAAAATAAGAAGATTGTAAAACATGAACATTCGGGTCACGTTAGGACGGAGAACTTAAGGCAGCATGCCTTGCAAATAGAAAAACACAACAAAATCAATTTAAAACAAATGTCAGATACAAGGTTCCATGTTTGTGAGTGAAATGTAATAAAGTAGCTTATGAAAACTGGGATTTACAAGCAGAAAAGTCAAATTTTAAATCATCATTTACATCTTAACAGAAAAAAACAAGACTACAAAGATCAAGAGAGGAGAAGTCAGAGACTTTGGATGGTTGTATAAACATTATATTCAGGATATTTAGTAATCATGGATCTGGTGCACGTCCAATAAAGTGAATTCATTAACCAAACAAGCACATTTATAATACGTTATTTAATTATTTCCAGTTTATTCCAGTTAATTCCAGTATTTCCGGGGCAAAGCAATTCATCATTCATTAACTCTACAGTAAATGCAGCTTTGGACACTTTACTCTCTCCATTAATAGAAAGCCGGTTTGGCAACACTAAAACAACTTTTTAGTCTGATAATGCATCTCTAAAACCTTTAAAAAAAAACAATAAATAAAACAAAAGCCATGAAAAGGTCCAAACTGTCCAGGCTCCATCTTTCAAAGCTGCTCCATCAACTGCTTTATGAGAAAGTTTCACCTCGACTGATGAAGAGTATTGTTTTTCATTAGTGAAGTTCACGACCCAGAGAATTCACGCTGAAATAAAAGCGAGCAAAGGTACAACAAAGTGCTTACTGAAATTTCGTTTGATTCAGGGTCGGTAACCATTTCTTCACGATTCAGTGATTCCATATTTTTTTCCATCCCTTGATCTGAAACAAAGGCATTAGACCCCGTCCACACGTAGCCGGATATCTGCGGATATCTGCTAAACCGGAGATATTTTCCTCCGTTTTGACCTGTCATCCACACGAAAACGCAAATAAACGAAGGTTTAAAAAAACTCCGGGCAAAGTGAAGATTTTTGAAAACTCCGTTTATGTAGATGCGTGTGGACACACATAACCGGAGATTTGCGTTTTCGAACGTCACATTATGCGCCAAAACAACAACAAATCTGCTCTGACGTGCGACTTTTGTTTACTATAGAAATACAGATGATCCAGCATCTGTTCTCCAAGCCATTTATTAAATAAATGGTCTCTGCTCTTGACCGGCCGCTTACTGCGTTACACCGACACAGAGGGCTCCGCGGAGCCGCGGAGGCTGAACCTCCGTGGAGCCCCGCCGAGCCCCGCCGAGCCCCCCGGAGCCCCGGAGCGGCGGAGCCCGCGGAGCTTCCCCGGGAGCCGCAGATTATCTACAGGTTAGAATGCTTATGAATGTGTTCGAAAACGCAGATCTTCGGTTACGTGTGGATGCAAATTTTTTTATAAACGGAGGGGGGAAATATTCGTTTTTAAAAATACCCGGCTACGTGTGGACGGGGTCTCAATTACAAGAGATGGAACTGTTGTAATGAATGGCTCTTTTTCAGATCAAGTTTTCAGAAAAAGTAATGGAATGTTTTTCCCCCTATCAACCTGGCTCATGCGCGCGAACCCACACATTACACTAGGTCTGATTATTACTCATCTTCTAATGTCATAGTGTCCTCATCTCCCGGACACCTTGCACAAGAATATAGTATAGCATATACTATACTACTAGTAGATACTGTCTTTGCTAAAATGTAGTACAACAAAGGGTGAAATTATGCAAACCCTGGCACTGTCTGCAGTATGTGAAAGACACCCGGAAAGTGGGCTACTTCCAGAGCATTTGCCAGTATGGAATTTAACCGGCATACCTCACATACTGTGTCTCATAATGCCATGAGCCACTGCAGAAAACTGCTGTTTTGCTTCACGTTCGGCTCATTCCCTCTTTGTGGAGGGGTGAATGCGCAGCAGCATCACAGTCTGCATATTGATTTGGCATAGGTTTTTACGATGGAGACCCTTCCCTATGCAATCCCACAAGCACGGGGAGAACATGCAAGCCCGTCACAGACAGACCTCTGCTGGGAGTCAGTCCAGTACCAACAACACCAGTCAGCCACAACGACCCCAGGTTTGCTGTGCCCTAGCATAATCACTTTTATGGTGGCATATAACATAGTAGCAGATAATGACCATCATACTATGCAGTACATATACTGCCCTGCTGGGGAAGACACTCGGCAACCTTACATTAAAACTATCATTATAAACAGACCTTGTTTAATGTGGCTCAACAGCAATGTCGGCACCATTTTTTGTCATATCTTTATTATTTATTTTGTGATCTGTCAGTTAAGTGCGAGTGTCGGCACTCAACAGTGCTATAAGGTGGTGTACCCCTTTTATATGTCCCATGGACTAAGAAAATATACCTGAGTATCCTCACTCATAGCCACTCTGAAAAGCCTTGTCAGTCCTCGTTCTCTCCTGAGTTGGGTTTTTGGGTCACAGGCAGGAAGATGGAGGCACTAAGAGATAAGATATCACTAGTTGTTGATCTGATGAAAACCTAACAGAGTCAATTATAACCATAAATAACTTCCCTCATGTTGATCATTAAATAAACCTAATTGAAGTCTGTATTAAATATCAATTTCCATACTTTAGCAGAATTTGAGGAACATTAACCCTTTAATTAAATGTTTTGAAGAAACTGATGACAATATAAATAACTAAAGGTACACATTTCCCAAAGTCTGAAGGTGTTTTGGCCGACTAGATTATCTTTAGGTTGTCCTTGTTTTGTATTTTGTTTAAAAAAAAAAAAAATTGACGTGTCACGTTGCACATATCACCCCCCCTCCTCCTCATTTTGTGTCTGTCTATTAATTTCAAACAAAATCCACCATTTTCAAAAATATTTCACTGGCTCTTACATTAACTACATATTTAATGTCGCAGCTGGCATGTATGCACAATTTTCTGGAAGCACAGTAACACCCGAGTGTGTGATGAGCATCCACATGTTCACTGGAATGTTATAGAAAAGCTCTGAGACATTAAGTGTTTTGTAAAATCTCCTTATCTAATGATACATTGTCATGCTTCCTATTCCGAAACGTCGATGTTGATCTTCTGGTAATGTTTCACTGCAGGAATCCCGGTGGAACTACCTGTTTTCTTTCCTGGCATGTCCTGCTATGCTGCAGCTGTGTGTGCTCCCCTTCCTCCCTGAGAGTCCTCGATACCTGCTGATCGAACGGAGGGATGAGGCCGGAGCAGAAAAAGGTATGATGCACGGCAGAAATACATTCACATGCTTGTTCAAATAAACTTGAATCATGCAATCAAATATTGCAACCCAGTCAACACATTCACAACTGACTTTTGGGTCATGTGTGTGTAAAAATGTGGATATCATGATGCAATATGCACCTAAGACCAATGGTTGGTGGCTTGAATACTTGATTAGGGTACAATACAGGTTTTGAAGAGAAATACAGGACATACACAACCTCCACATCCCTCAAAATATGTCAGTCAGGCTGTAATTTTGACTGCCAATCCAAATCAACTATCCAATGTTTTTGCATATTCAGATTGTACATATTATTAATCAGAAAAGAAATGCAGATGTGAAAAGCAGATGGGACACATAAATGAACAGGGGAAGCAAATTCCACCAAAGGAAATTATCACATAATGTTTATTAACTTTAACCAGGGAAAGAAACTCCTGAGATTTAAAATCCATTTTTCAAGAGTGCCTGAGATAAGCAGCAGTTAAGACGTAAGAGTTACAAACGCATATAAGAATAACAGTTTAAACATAAAATATGTGCATAAGGACCGCAAAAAAGCAAACGTCATCCAAGATTGCCTATATAAAGGCTTACAATACCATTCATTTCAGACCTTTAGGCTTCATAGGTTATTATTGTTCCCCCAGAAAGACGGTATGTCCCCCTCTCCACAAATCAGTTTCTTTTGTGATCTATCAACTGCTGAAAGGATGTGACTTAAAAAAAAGGATCAGGTGGTAAAGTCATTGCTATTAGTGCATATGTTAATGAAGCATGCAGAAAAGTGACATCTGGCGTGAATGATGGCTTTTGTCTCTTGAGTCATTAATGCATTTTGATGTCCTACCCGTACTTTATAGCTGGATACGCTGACAAATTACTTCCTCTTGTTCTTTGTGACATGGAAAATCCTGGTGCTGGATTTTATAACGAGGCTAGTTCAAGGGTTCAGTGACTTGTCAGTAAAGAAGATTGCATGAGGACTTGCATTCATGATGAATATGATGATGAGGTATTGATATTAAAGTTGACTAGAATAAGAATTGTTATCGGTAACGCTGACATTCAAAACATCGGTGTCTTAGTTTGCCTCATTTCTGTACGTGAGCTACAGTAATAAATTAAATAAATTGACCGGTAAGGCAACATTGAGAGGATTAACAAAGAGAAAAGATGACCTGTGTGTGATGATGTGGCACTTTAATATAGCTGCTGAAACAGCTGCTGTTCTATAGTATGTATGTGACGAGCTGCTCTCAGTTTGACTTCTTGATTTCAAAATAATGAATTTTTAACACTATCTGATACAAATTACTGTCTCTTTCAGAATAACAACATGTCACATGCACATTTTATAAGATGTTTTTGAATTTCTCTGAACAGTTTCAGAACGTCAGCGCAGTTGTTTTGAATCTTTCGTCTAGAATTTAGTGTAAAAAAAAATCTGACATCGGTTTTCCTCATTAGGGATGAATACGGCGTTTTGCAGTGGTTGTGCTTCATTCATTGTTCAAGTTCTTTGCTGAAAGTATTATATATGTGAAAAAGGCATCATAATGTTGCTATATCCAGCTAATCTTCAAATTTAGCAGCTTTAAAATTGAAACGCAGTGCTTCTGTGTGATGGAACACTGATTTAAAGCGCACGAACGTGCAATCTTAAGTTCATTTCCTTCTCAACATATTGCAATTAAGGAAAACTGTTTTTGATTTTTCTTTATTTCTCTGTCTTTTGTTTAGTGAGAATTAAATATGTAGAGAAACCAATTATGCAGGAATCACCTGTGACCAATTTCAGTAATGCTGAGCTCAGTCTATTTATACTAAAATGCTTTTGATTGGTTGTTAATATACGTGGCAGTAAAACATGTTCCTCCCTGGTAGGGCTGCAACTAACGGTTAATCTTTCCATTACTGAGATGAATGAATTCTTCAGTCAATAATATGTGATTTATTTAATTCGGTGACGAACAAACTTTGCTGCTCATGAGACTATAAAAAATAAAGTTAGGTCAAGTTAAAACCACGTCCTGTTGTAGGCAACAGTATTAGGTACTTCTCTTAACCATAACTGTTTTTTTATTTTACGTTTTTATAGTACCATATTGTCTGATGTCATTAAAAGAAACATGAACAAAAGTATACCTTTGAGGAAGTATTATCCAATCCGTGTGATTCAAGGAGTTTTGGATGTCATTCCAGCACATGTTAGACATGACATGGTACGGCATTTGTTTCCCTGGTCCCAGAGCAAGCCCTTACAAAGAAAAGAAAACATTTAATAAAAATTTAATAAAAATCAAAGAAATAATAAATACAAAAAATATTATAAATAGAAAAAAAATATTCAAACACTAAAAACAGCAGGATGACACTGACATGACAGCAGTGATAATAAAGTGGAAGTTGTGCGGGGCTGAGGGCGGGGGTGCGGGGGTGCGGGGGGATTAGCAGGAACTACAGGGGTCCTCCAGAGTTCAGCAGTCTCACAGCTTCAGGGAAGAAGCTGTTCCTAAGTCTGGAGGTCCTACTCTTGATCCTCCGCAGCCTCCTGCCTGAGGGAAGAGGGACATACAGAGCATGTGGGGGGTGGGTGTTATTCTTCATGATGCAAGAACCCGTTTCCTGTATCTGGAGGTGTAAATGTCCGTGGTGGTGGCTAGGCTGTGTCCCACAGTCCTCTGTGCAGCTTTCACCACCCTCTGCAGAGCTTTCTCCTCTGCTGCAGAGCAGCTGCCGTGCCAGACGGTGATGCAGGAGCACAGGACGCTTCCCACCGCACGTTGTGGAAGGAGGCCAGGACTGAGCTCCCCAATCCAGCACACCTCAGCCTCCTCAGGAAGTAGAGCCGCTAGTGTGCCTTCCTGACCAGGCTGGAAGTGTTGGTGCTCCAACACTTCCAGAGGATGTTTTCTCTGCACCAAACCTCAGGGGGGGCTCAGCACACAGCCCTGGGGGTCATGTGCTGAGGGTGATGGAGGAGGAGGAGACGTCGTGGATCCTCCAAGACTGCGGCCTGGCTGTTAAAAAGCCCAGGAACCAGTTGCAGGGGCTGGAGCTCAGTCCAAGTGTTGTTAGTCTTTGAACTGGAGTCTGTTGTCTGATGGTTTTAAAGCAGATGTGAAATCCACAAAGGGCAGGCAGACAAAAGAGTCCTTGTTTTCTCTGAGTTAAAGCTGGTTTATGGTTCTGCGCTACACCAACGCAGAGCCCACGCCCCTGCTGTGACACCGTTGTGAATCCTTCGGACTTCTCCAACACTCCATTTTGCCGCGGTGCAATACCACCCGCGACCGCTAGGGGGACGCAATCTTTTCCTGAATGGTTTTTCCGACTTTTCCGGTCACAGTGAATCAAAGAAATAAGGACAACTATTGTGCAAAAAACCAAAACAAAAAAAATCACACATACACAAAGAAAAGAGCGCTGAAAGTTCACGATTGCTTCACTAACCGGAAGGAAATGCGTTGCTACCAAGCGAACCAATCACAGCCCTATCGGTCTGCGTTGGTCTGCGTCCTCTCGACGCGTAGTTACAATTTGTGGGAGGTGCACGTCAGGCACGGCGTGGGGTGCGCAACGTGGCGCAACCTGCGGCGTAGGCTCGGCATCGATTTGTTGCAGAACCATAATCCAGCCTTCAGGGCTGCGAGGACCACAGAATAGATGGCGTCCTCTGTGGACTGGTTCTTCCTGTATGCGTACTGGTGCGGGTCCACAGTGACGCCGACGCAGGTTTTGATGATAGCCGTAACCAGTCTCTCGAAGCACTTCATATTGGGGTGAGGGCTACCGGCCGATAGTCATTCAAGCCTGTCACTGTGGAGGTTTTGTGGGTGGGGATGATCGTGGCGGTCGGGGCCGCCGCCTGTCGGAGGGAGGTGTTGAACATATCCGTCAGCACCTCCGTCAGCTCGTGTGCGCAGCTCCTCAGCAGCCTCCCGGAAATGTTGTCAGGACCAGCAGTTTTGAGGGGATTCATCCTCTGGAGGGTCCTCCTAACTGCTGCTGGGGTCACGCTGAGCGGCTGTTGTGGACGGGTGAGTCTGGTGCTGAAGGGGGTGTTTGGTTCGTCAAAGCGGGCGTGAAAACTGTTGAGAGCATCGGGCAGAGAGGGGTCCTTGGGGCATTGTGCATCTCTGATGTTATAATCTATGATGCAGCTTATGCCCCTCCACATGTTCCTTGGATCGTGGGACGTGAAGTGCCCCTGGATCCTCTGGGCGTATGCGGCCTTGGCCCTCTTTACTCCTGCAATCACCAGTCTCCTAGCCGCTCTGAGTGCCAGTCAGTCACTTGACCTGAACGCAGCAGCTCCGGCTTTTAGCAGAGACCGAACATCCATGTTCAGCCAGGGTTTCTGGTTCGGGTAGCGTGTGATTGTCCTGTTGGTGGTGACATCCTCTGTACACTTAACAATGAATGATTATACTCTACAGATAATTAAATCTGTTGGCATCTAATTTTTTTCATCGACTTTTGCCAACTACATTGATTATTTCGTGCAGCTCCACTCGGGTGATCTATCCAGCATGAAACTGCTGCCTGTGTGGAGACGGATGTCTAATTAAAGTGCTTCCAACCTGGACTCCCTTCAAATCATCTCTCGCCCTGCCAGCCAACATTCAGCTGGCACGAATCTGCACAGTGCTGCGTCTCCATGTTGCTGGCATGTCTTAGAGCGCTGCGTTGAAGGAATTGTTGTCACTGCTCACAGATCGTGTGGACTCTCCGTGTAATGTCCTTTTATCAGCATCCGGTGCCAGACAGAAACAAGATGTCTTCTTGCGCCCTGCTGTGTTGTGTCGTGTCATTTGGCAGAGCCGGAGTTGTTCTGTTCATGGTTAAAAAGTTGTTGCACTGCATTAAAGACTGCCAGCAGGCAACAGTTGGAGAAATTCTACATTATGAGGAATTGGGATACAATTGCCTTTTCATTTGCTCAGACTAAACCACTGTAAGCAACTTGAAGTCTTGCCTTCCCAACATATTAATACATCAAAGTGTGCGATGCCTATTTTAATTTCTTCCTGTCTGTATTCTGAATGACCTCCTTAATAACTGTCGCTCAACATGAGGCTTAAAAGAGCAGGAAACAACTTTGTTCACAAAAACTGGGGCCAAAATACCCCACACTTTATGTGAAAATGTGCTTATCTGTACAGAAATACTGCCCCATTCATGCAATCCTTTTGGACACACGATGAATTGGTGACACAGATGTGAAGTCCGGCCAGATTGTTGAAATTAAATATGGGTGGATCTAGCACAATTATTTCCCTTGTGCATCACAAATTACTGGCAGCGCTGTTTTGTAATTCAGATGAGCAGTGCTATTTGCATTTCTGCCAGAGCAAATCCATAAGCTCAGTCAGTTGTAAGATAGTAAACAACTCTATCTATCTATCTATCTATCTATCTATCTATCTATCTATCTATCTATCTATCTATCTATCTATCTATCTATAATTAATATATATATATATATATATATATATATATATATATATATATATATATATATATTTTTTTTTTATATATATAGGCTATATGTATTACATTCCATCCCTCCACTCTGATCTCTTACTGTACAACAAAGAGTCGGTGTAGTGGGCCAGCACACATCCTTCAGCGGTGTTTGTAGGCTTGTCAACAGCATTTGTTTACCAAAAACATTTCAACACATGAGGGCAATTTTACATAGATTTAAATTATTTATTTTTTAAAAGGTCTCTTATTCTGTGGGATGAAAACCCTCAGGTTGAGGAATCATGTTTCTCATGCAGGATCTCTGAGCAACATTTTCATTAATATAGCCCTGGATTTTGAAGACAGTTTCGAGTGTTTCTTAAACATGTCAAGGACATATGCATTAAAAATGCACTGCAGGTTTATATAACAAACAAAAAAATACAAAAAAAAACAACCCCGTCACTAACAAATCTCTGCCTCCCCAATGTCACAAACTGTAATTTTCACCCAGAAATTTAATGAACAATCTATCCACTTTAAATATTTCAACCTGGTTTCCTGATTACATTATTAATTAACAATATAGTGTTGTTGCATACATTTGTACTGTACATACAGTATATTAAAATAGAAAGAGAGAGAAAAAGCCTCAGACATACAGGACAAACTGCCCCTATTCAACCATGTCTTACATGTTTGGTTTTAAGGGTGCAGTCACCCCCTCCACTCCAGTTGGTTCTCCTCTTCTGCGGGTTTGCACATTGTTGTGTTATCCACTTTCAAGGTGCAGCAAATGCAGCATGACGTAAAGCTAGGCAGAAATAAAAAAATGGAGCAGCTATAATTCGTCTCTAATCTGAGTCTGTGCTATCGCAGTACCCTGCAAACAAGAGAGGTGTCTTGCATTGCATATTTTCAGTCACAGCCAGCCACGTGAGTTTTTGACTTGGAGGTGACTTGAAATAGCAAATCTCAATCACAGAAACCTTTTTTTCATACTATGTCCTGTTTAATTCATTATACTCATTCTAAGATCACACTAAGATAATTTTAAAGTTTTTTCGTGGCTCTCTCATTAAGGATTCATATTATGATTAATTACGACATGTCTAGTCACACCAGTGACTAAAAGTGGCACTGTGCTGTCCTCCCACAGAGAAAATACAATTGCAATGCTCCACATGCACCGTGACACTGTTGGATATCCTGCCACAACCTTGCAAACATCAATATAGTGTCACTAACATGGACAGCCCCAGCATGACGCTTGATTCAACTACTCTATCTTACCATCTTGCGCTATCAGCAGGGAAAGCTAATTAAATATGCATTTACATGATTAAAATTATATTTAGATATGGGTACACAAGGGAAATTAAACTCATTTGTTATAGCAAGACTGCTCTTTTCTTTTTTTTCTAATCTTGTTTTTTTTCATTGTTATGTTTTAACCGGTTTTAGCATTTGCAACATCATATAGCAAACAGCTTTATACAGCACGTAGCATAAAGGAGTGTGATTCAGATTTGACCAGAGAGCCCAGCCTTTCGTCTTCAGTGTGCCTTTTGTTTGCTTCACATGAGCTTCTTGTTTTGAAAGCTGCTTGCACAACTGAGGCTCTGCTGGAGCAAGCAAAGGCTTTGCCTCACTGAATAAACCATGCTCTTTGGTTTAAAAGAATTTCTCACAGAGCATGGTAACATCAGAGTCCAACCAGTCCTTTTTTTCTTTTTTTCTTTCTTCCTTTTCTAACCCTCTCACCCACCCCTAAAAAATGAAAAGGATTTCTAGAAAGATATGCGATGTGTGTTTGAGTGGCTCCACATTGACTTTCGGTTGTGGCTCTGATTGTTGGTACATCTCTACTGGGATACCCAGGGCTTCTCTAAGGTTGTATGTTGCCCTTTAAACAAAACACTTTTATAGCCTGAATGTATTGCTTATCTGATAGCTTTAAGTGATCATTACTAATACAAATAATGCTTCAGGGTTAAAGCTAAAACTTTTCAGTTTAGAGAGAGATTTCATTTACCATTAGTGTCTATGTGACAGTCGTCATGATATGTATGTGTTTGACACATTTGACCACATTGAAGTTCACTTGTGCTGTAAAGCTGACATTATGGGGCACAAAAAAGTGGACCACATCAATCCAGCTCTGAGGTCTTTACACTGGCTGCCTGTTCGTCAGAGGATAGACTTTAAAGTTCTGATGTTGCTCTATAAAACTCTGAATGGTCAGGAGAAAAATACTCAAGGGACCTCCTGATCCGGTAAGAACTTTCCAGACTGCTCAGGTAATCTGGACTTGGTTTATCAGCTCCCAGGGTCAGAACCAGTCATGGAGAAGCTGCATTCAGCTTCTACGCTCCACATGTCTGGAACAAACTCCCAGAAAGCCTCAGATCAGCTGAAACACTGAATTTACATCCAGGTTCAACACACCTGTTCAAAGAACAACTTTTCTCAGCTGCATTTGAATAAAGTTCCAAATCTGCACTGATAAGCTTGAATTCAAAACTCATATTTTAACTGCTGTTTTTATCCAGTGTTCTTTTTTCTTTCTTTCTTTATGCTTAAATTCAAAATCATGCTTTTTATACTTTTTTCTCTTCTACTATGCGATGATGTTTTAATGTCTCTGTAAAGCACTTTGAATCACCTTGTTGTTCAATTGTGCTATACAAATAAACTTGCCTTGCCTTGATATAGCTGTGATTTTACTCCCCTTTACTGCATTATTTACATCATTATACTAATATATATATATATATATAGACTTGGACATTGTTGAATAGGTGAATCCCATTTTATTATTTTTTACTTTATGTCCCTTCCAGAAATGTTCACTACCACATTTCTGACGAGTGTGCTGTATTTTGTGTGTGTTTTTAGTGTGTGTGACTCATACTGTCCTTATACAGTACCTTCCAGACGCTGAAGCAGGCCTCTCGGGAAGCTATTGACACAGCTTTAGGTTGGCACGTCTGAGTCTTGTGTGGTCAGAGTCTTCACCTTGTGCCAGTAAATTCCCACATCCTAATGACCTGTTTTCAGTCCCTGTCTGTTTTCAAAGATTTGCTGTTCTGGGTTGTGTCCCTAATCTCTACCCACCTGTGCTTCCCATATCCTCAGAAATTCCCCTTTAGGGGAGAAAGCATCAAAGTGGGAAAAGAGGCATTTTTACACGCATAGCATCCACTAGCCCATCACATTAAAGTAGCAAAACTTCAAATAAACTTCTTCTTGCTAAGATGAAAGTAACTGCTATGAAGTTTCTCTGGCTTTTTTCAAATGGAAATCATTTAATTATATTTAATTTATGCCTAGGTTGAGAAAAGAAAACACAAATCTCTGATGGAAATTTAAAGTGAAACTATGAGAGAAGCTGTTTTAACATAATATAATGTTGTACTGCAAACTGCAATAAAACAAAAGGAGGAAAAGGTTTCAGAGAACTGTTAGACGTGTCTTTTTTACTGACATTTTCTCGGATCAGATAATGCCACTCTGTTCTTTTACAGTAAAGAAAAGAAAGGTATAGACTTGCAACAACATGCTTCACTTATAGAGAACAAAGAATGGAGCATTTTAACAATAACTGCATATACAGGGAAGTTTGCAAACACAAGGCAGTTGCCACTGATATTATACACTTAAAAATGCATGTTGTTCCTGTGCTCAGAGAAAAGATGTCAAGTAGAAATTCGATTCACAAAGCCGTGTACATGGGTTAAAGAACATGCATGTGGATGAGATAATATTGGAAGGATTTATACACCTTGGACAGGTCCTCCACAAGCAGGAACACATTTAAAAAAGCTCACTCTGTGAATGTACTAACCATGCATATTTTGATACCATGGAAGGGAGCCAGTGTATCTGGAGAAAACCCACACAGACGGAAGAACATGCAAACTGTACAAAGAAACGCCTCAGCTGAGATTTCTTCTCTGTACCCTCTGAGGTGATGGTGCCAACCACCCCACCACCGTGCAGCCTGTGCAAGTAAAGAAAAAGAATAATTAAAGCTCTGGCTGCAGCTGGCTTAGATTACAACCTAATTGAGTATTTAAATCCTTAAATTGCTGCAAGCACTAGAAAAAGGTCTGCGAGTCATTTTCTCTAAAGCGATACGTCATTTTATATTAATTTATCTCAGAGGAGATATTTAAATTCAGAACATGCCATTATTAATATGTAGCCTTAGGGTGTAACTCCAAATATTTATACTTTTAAAATGCATTAAACATTCTTCCTTGTTAAGTGTTCATCAGTATCTCCTCACATGGCTTGCTCTGTCCTTAATTTCCACAAATCTACAAACCTAAATCAGAAAATTCAAATTAAACAATTATGCAACAATTTTCTTTCTTTGCAGAGAGCATGAATCCAAAATATTTTTTCAGCACAATTATCTTCGTTAATATTCATCCATTTTTGCATTTCGAGTCTCAACACAGTCCAAAAAATTTTATAAAACATTTTTCCAGTAACGTTGGTACTTTACCAAATGATTAACCGTTTTAGGTATTATAAGGTGCGTTTTCCATTAGTGCCGGACGGGAACCTTTATCAGGGCGACCCCCCTCAGCCCCTTCACACCGCATGTCTCCATTACACTTTAGCACCACACAAGAACCATTGACCAAACACGTAAGAATTGCAGGGACAAAGATATTTTGGGGGTTTTTGTTTTCTTTTTTAACACAATCTGTGGGATTTAGATTAAAAGAAACCCCCCACTGGACCTCTTCAGACTGCTGCACACTATGAGCTTTGACACAAGAAGATTTTCCCATTGGAATGTTAAAAATCTTACAAAATGAAAAGAGCCATTTCGTGGGACCAGGTTTGCACACAACATCTAGGACAAATTATTAAAAATGCTTCATTTTTGCTGTAGCTGCTGAGTTCTGTCAAAAGAAAAGTGATTTAAGTTTTAGATTGTGTTGACAGCATAGTAAACACACAATATTGACTGCATGAGTAACACTCATCCATATGCATCACATTTTCAACTGAGACACCATTGACAGCCATGTCAGTCAAAATTGGCGTGATGTGTGCAGAAATTACCAAAGCAGTCAATCAGTTTGTTACATTATATAATATTGCTGCCTAAAAATATGACAAAATAAAAAATAACTAAGGAATAATATTAACAACATTAATGTATCTAAGGGCAATGTACAGAAAAGGCTCCGATATTCTGGCATCATTTCTGCACACTTTTTTGTTTCAACTCACTGTTATGACCTTCAGACTTTGATCATTCATTTCAATTCTTTATTGTTATTGTAGAGAACAACCAGATTGTTGCCAAGCATTCCTGCAAAGCTGACATAGCAGAACAAGTGCAAAAGTCAAAATAAATTAAATCCCATGGCAACGCAAGTTTATTTGTATAGCACATTTCAGCAACGAGGCAATTATGCTTTTCTTAATAACTACGTGAAAAGCGAAGAGGAGAACAAATAAGTTACAGTGCAGTGGCAGAATAAAGAAAATGTTCAGTTTAGTACTGAAATGAAAATTGTTTAAATCTAAATTCAAAAGGATTTAAATCATTTTGTCAAAGACAGTTGAAAAAAAACAAATGAGTTTTTAACCTTGATTTAAAGGAACTGAGGGTTTCAGCATTCTTACAGTTTTCTCGAGGTTTGTTCCAGACCTGTGGAGCTGTCCCAGGGTGCAATAAATTAGATTAGCAGTAGACGTATTACATATAGCAACAAACATACTGCAGAGGTGCAAGAATGTACAGAGGTGAGTGTATTCTGGTATGAGTCCAGTTCACAGTTGTTGTAATTGTGTGTAAGTTGAACTCTGGGGGGATTGGCTGGAGGTGAGAAAGGGGATAAAATGTTAATTAAGGAACCTCACTGCCTGGGGATAGAGGCTCAGTTTGCTGGTTCTGGTCTGGGTGGACCTGTAGAGCTCCGGGCCGTGACGTCAGAATTCCCAGCTTGCAACACAGAATGTAAACAACGCCATTTTGATAGTTAAGCTGAAGCGGGCGACAAGGACGTTTCTGTGCCGGTAAACAGTGGAAACGATCCCTGATAACTGTTGTGCACCAGGATGCCAGAATATTAGAGAAAGGGAAACAGACAGAGCTTTTTATTGTAGGCTATATGTAAAGATCCAGAGTGACGAGATAAATGGATTTATGCCATAAAACGCGCAACTAACACAGCTGACACATAAGAGAAGCTCTCACCGAATCCAGTTGTGTAGTTGCAGCGGGCTCCAAGCACAACACCATCTTTTCTGACCACTACCCATGCCTTCATATGAGGATAATTTAGTCTTATTGAATGACTCACCTAAAAAAATAAATCAATAGAAAAAAGGCACCTATGATACTCCTATGTCTATTCATCATAGACGTATGAAATGAATGCATGAGGTGGTGCCTTAAAATTCTGATTCACAGAGTAAACAAAGTCTAATTTATGATAACATTAGCCGACACCGACTGCATTGGTGTTGTGCCTTTATTTTGCGCCTTTGTTAATTAAATGAATGAAGTGCCACTTACCCTTGCAGTACTGGTAAAATAATTCTTTGGTGACAGAGTCCAAAGCTGAATGTGGATCATAAATCCAGGGCGTAACGTCCATTTATTCCCCTCAGGGGTATTTATCATTTTTAAGAGAATCCCCGGAATAGAACGAAGGAAAGTTGATCAGGTAGTTGTAGATGTCAGGATATTGGAGGTCTGGCAGCTCTGTTGCAGTTTCGATGCTTTTAAAAAGCACTCCTGGAGCATTGTAAGGTTTATCTTTATCTTTTGGGTTTAAATGCGTGGAAAACTCGCTCTGAAGTTCATGATTACACCGTGACTTTTGACTTGCAAGAGCGGTTCTCTTTCCTGGAAAAGTGGCACTATAAAAAAAAAAAAAAGGTCACGTGGGGTCCAGAGCTCTTTACCTCCTCCCTGAAGGCAGCAGGTGGAACAAGTGGTGTGCAGTGCGTGCAGAGTCATGCAGTATGTTGTGCACTCTCTTTACACAGTGGCTGGTGTAGACAGAGGTGATCTGTGGGGGGTTAGTCTTAATGATTCTCCCCATCGACTTCCCTACCTTCCTACCTCCTTGTAGTAATGTCAGCACACTCTCTATTTCACCCTGATAGAAGTTCACGAAGAGCTTTTGAGGAATCTTGGCTCTCCTCAATTTACTCAGATAATAAAGGCGCTGCTGGGCTTTTCCTATGAGGCAGGCAGTGATAGTGCCCCAGATCAGATGATCTGCCACTGCTACCCCCAAGACCTTCAAGTTGTTCCCTCTATCACCTCACTTCCAATCTATAATGGGGGGTGGATGATCTGTCCTGACCTATGACAGTCCACAATGATTTCTTTTTTCTTTCATGTGTAAAGGGCCAAACTGTGCTCCTCACACAGAGATTGACTCTGAACACCCATGTCACTCTGCTGCCAATCCCTCTGCACCGGCTTCCAGTTGCAGCGCCCATCAAGTTCAAAGCTCTGCTTCTGGCTTCCCAAACAATTACCCATGCGGCTCCTGCCTACCTTCATTCCTTCATTTAGACTTTAGAGCTACACCCCTTTCGACAGCTCCGCTCAGCCAGTGAAAGACGCCTGGTGCTTCCACCACAATGTCGAATGAAATCAGTAGCTAGACTCCATCCATCCATCCATCCATTTTCTATACCCGCTTTATCCTTTGCAGGGTCTGCTGGAGCCTATCCCAGCTAATTTCAGGCGAGAGGCAGGAGTTACACCCTGGACAGGTTTCTAGTCTATCGCAGGGCCACATATACAGACAGACAACCAAACACACTCACACTCACACCTACGGGCAATTTAAAATCCTCAATTAACC
This sequence comes from Cololabis saira, assembly GCF_033807715.1. Classification (NCBI taxonomy): domain Eukaryota; kingdom Metazoa; phylum Chordata; class Actinopteri; order Beloniformes; family Belonidae; genus Cololabis; species Cololabis saira. Next base: position 33,484,229 of record NC_084594.1, read on the forward strand.
TACTACGCATGTTTTTGGACTGTGGGAGGAAGCTGGAGTACCCGGAGGGAACCCACGCAAGCACGGCGAGAACATGCAAACTCCACACAGAAAGACCCCTGCTGAACTAGTAGTCGAACTAGTCGAACCTTGTTGCTGTGAGGCAACAGTGCTAACCACTAAGCCACTGTGCTGCCATAGCTAGACTCTTCCCCTCCATTGTTCCCCGATGGTGGAATGACCTACCAAACTCTCTGATCTGCAGCGTCTGTACCTACTTTTAAGAGCAGGCTAAAGACTCAGCTCTTTAAGGAGCACTTCTGCATCTAGTAAACTTCTCTGCTCATCAGATTGAGTTAGAAGATTTGTCCAGTTCTTTGCATGACTCACCACTGAGAAAGCCGAATGCACTTATGACAAGATGATAAAAAAAAACAAACCCTAGCATTACCATGGCAGCATCTACGTCCAAATGAACCCACAGCAGTATGTACTTACCCAGCTGGACCCTCCTGTGTGATTTTGTGCTTGTGTTGTTCTCTCAGATGTAAGTCTCTTTGGATAAAAGTGTCTGCTAAATGACAGTTGTTGTAGTAGTAGTAGTAGTAGTAACACCATGCTGCAGGTTTTCCATCCTCTTCCCTGCCTTATTGCTGTAGTGACACAGAGTACTGTTGTATGATAAGGAAATGTAATGATGTTATTTGAAAGGTGAGAGGCAGAACAGTCATGGGTTAAAAGTGTGTAGAGTAGAGGGCTAAGCACACACCCCTGGAGGGCCTCGGTGCTAATAAAAATTACAAATGAAATGTATTCGCCCACTCTGATACGGTGTGAATGATTTGTTAAAAAGTCTCAAATCCAGTTGTACACTAATGTGTTCGGGCCCAGATTGTAAAGTCTGGGTCCCAATCTGCTTGGCAGGACTGTATTGAAGCCGTCAACAAATAGTAGCCTAGCATGTATTTTTCTGCCTAAGGTGTTTTAACAGTTTGTGGAGCACACATTTAACAGAATCCTGTGTCAACCTGTTCTGTCTGTATATCTAAATTGGAATGGATTAAGTGTCGGTGGCATTGATTTCTTGATGCATGTCATGACCAATCTCTCCAAGCATTTTGCTGGTATGGGGTTAAGCGCCACAGTCCAATAATCATTAAGGCATGTGATGTTTGTCTGTTTAAGAACAGGAACAATTTTGGCTGATTTGAATGACATGTTGGAACTCATGGCATAGACAACGACTTGTTGTCAATGTCAGCACCCATCTAAGCACCCCATCTGTTGCACAGGGAACATTTCCCTTCATAGGACTGGTGCAATATTGGTGGAAGGAAGGGGAGCCAATACCAGGTCATTGTTGTCCCTATTGAACCAAGCATAAAAGAAACTTGGCTCCCCTAAGAGTATCTCCGCTGTGGAGAGGGGGAGATGTTGCCCATTTATAGTCTGTTATGGCCCTGATTCCCTTCCAGACCTGCTGAGAGTTTGGGGGTGTCTCAAAGCAGACCTGAATCCAGCTTTATAGTCCAATTTAACAGATTGGATGCCCCTCCTTAAGGAACTCTTGAGGAGCAATGATCTACTTGAACTGAAATGAAAAGAAAAACTGTGAATTGCATTTCCCAATCATGCAACACTCTTGAAACAGTTACTGTGGTGCAACAACTGTTTAATTGAATTCTTGCTTGAGTAAAGTCAATGGGTTTGCAGAAAAAAAGGTAAAATGGAAGGGATACATACAATTTCTAAAAGAATGTGATCTACATAAGTCATAGTCAAAGAAAAGTCTAAAACACAACCTCTGTATAATATTTCCAAGTTGCGTTGTCACGTTTAAGTAAAAAAAAAAAAACCTTGAGAAACATACCAAGAAATAGATGGATTAAACGTGAGTGACTAATGATAAATCCTCAGCCTCTATGATCTCATGGCTGTTATTGATGTCTGCTCCATGCGTAATATGTTTGTGTGTTTGTATGTCAGCGTTTCAGAAATTTTTGGGGAAGAAAGATGTGTCCCAGGAGCTGGAAGAGGTCCATGCGGAGTCTCGAGCTCAGGACAACCTACAGACAGTCTCTATGTTGCAGTTAGTGAGGAGCCCAGCAGTCCGCTGGCAGCTCATCACCATCATCATCACCATGGCCTGCTATCAACTCTGTGGCCTCAATGCTGTAAGATGAAGCTTTTTATTTACTTGTCTCAGTTTTTCGCTGTAATCCAGTTCTTTGTGTTATCTTTTCATTCAATTTGACTGCTTATATTATTTTCAAAAATATATATATAAAAAAAGGACAAGATTAGTGTAAACATTACACATTTGCCATGAATGCATACAGAGTAGATGAACATATGTACCATATCAGGAGATGCTGGGCCTTGGTTTGGACATAAGAGGGAAGTGTTTTCATATGTAACTCAGAAAAATGGCTAATCTACTCCATCTGCATGTTGTTAAACATTTTTTCTTGATAGTGATGATTTCTGGGATGCGTGATTTTAGGAAATGATCTTTCAGGCAAATCGTGTGTTTTAATTTTAATAAATGTGATTCAAATGACTATTTCATGCAAATTAAAGAATTTGCAAAAACACACCATTTATTCAGGGTGTTTACTAATTGAATATGCCCTAAAATTTTAATCTATGCGACTCCTCTTTGTTTTCTTTTATCCTTAAGTTTCACTGTAGTTTTTCTGACATCAGTGCTCCAGCATCACATTTATTCCTGTGTAGTTAATAGGCCATGCTGTTGCAGTTCATGGATGTTACATGCTTAAAGTTTGTGTTTGACTCAGAAAACTAGTTCCTATGAAAGTTCTGGGCTTCACAGGTTTCTAGTGTGGATTGAAAGGGAAACTTTACTGACAATTCAGATAGTTAATCTAAATTATCATGGAAAATTATTTTAAATAATCCCTTTGAGAATAATCAAGGAAACAGGAATGTAATTGAGATTTCTCTAGAAATATTCCCAAAGCAAACAGACAAACAAACAGACAAAAAACTAGAGCTTGAATTAATTTCATCATGTCTCTCATGCATCAACAACCTCAGAGCTCATACTTTCTGACAGTTGCATACACGTTTATTTTCCACTGCAGTGCAAGACTGCAGTGAAAGAAGTCTCAGCAAAAAAGTCACAGGAATGTTTTTTTTTTTGGTTTTCAAACTGATTTTGTTTGCTTTCAGCCTAGTTGACTTAATGCATTCCGTGCGGCACTTACTGATTTTCAAGTCGTTTGGAAATCTTACCTGTACGTCTGATAACGTCCGTCTTGGTGCTAATCTGATTCTGTGTTGATGCTAAGGGGTCTGGGCGAGCAATTTGTCTTTAATATTTTGAGCACCACTCATCCAAAGCACATCATTTTATGCAATCTGAAATTAACTTGGATAAAATGTGATGAGAATAGATATTAAGAAGTATTTAAAATATATTTTAGCTCCAAGACCAACAAGAGCCTGGATTTCTGTAATGACGCCTCATTGGCTTTTAAAATGTATGCGGTTTATGCAAAACAAATGAAATGCCACTTGAATTTGATTAATTCCCTTGCAGATCTGGTACTACACTAATGGGATCCTTCGGGAAGCAGGCTTTGCAGAGAACATCCTCCCCTACATCACATTGAGCACAGGGGCTATAGAGACTCTGGCTGCCATCATCTCCGTAAGTATATTTGCTCTACTTCCATAAGCACATGGAAGTTTTATTTTGTCGCTTTTGACAGCTCTTGTTTGTGCATGTACACACATTTCTGGGGGTCAACTATATTTATGTGCATGAATATGTGTCCAGTCTCTTGTTATGCAACACTGAAGTCAAAAAGACGAAGGAGCATGTTTCTTACCCATGACCTTTTTTTACCATCAAAGACATAATACTGTGAAAAGGCAGTGGTCCAGGACCATTTTCCCTTATCCCTCCAGGGAATACTTTGTAATTTGGCTGCTCTAATTTAAAACAAAACTAAATCCTTTAATTTTAGCATATTCACTGGCTGTTTTTAAGTCTAATGCTCAGAACCAAAGTTGTTTGATATGAAGGAACCTGCAAGGCAGTGTTACAATCCCATTGCTGCTGGTCCAAGAGTCTCATGTTGGCTGTTTGATGGAAAGATGATTTTAAATTTGTCAATAGAGCCAATACATCGATGATGAAATGTAAGATAAAAAGCAACATTAACACTTTTTCATTGTAGTCACGTTTCAGGCAAATGCCACATCTTCAAATAAAGTAACATTATGTGAAGCCATGAGCCAGAGGACACGTTCATTTAATTTACAGCTAGATAGAAGATTCTGGATTAACCCTATCTTGCTAGAATAAAATGCTAATGATGTCAGAAAAGGTGTAATCCACATCACACTTTCTATCCTTTTCATATTATCAAGCAATATACTGCCGGGAGGGCGCTTCCTGGAAGGTCTCATTCATCACATCAATTACAGCTTTGACACTTTCAGGCACGAGGAGTAGACAGATTTGTATCTTCTCGTTAAATCCTTCTGAATTGTTGCCACGGAATATCAAGTCACTGACGATAATGACATGCTTTTGAACCAGGTTACACTGAATGAGGAAGATATTTTCCACTCCCGTCACAAAGTACATCAGGGGCCTGGCATCCTTTTGTCGTCACTGATGGACTGAGATGTAGTGGACGTTCAAAAAGAGATTAACTAAAGCTGATTTTACTCTGAGCCTAACACAAGTCACTTTTCAAATAAGACCAAAAAATCCAGCGTGAAATATTTCCTGCCATTTCTCCCCATTCAAGTTGGTTAATGCCCTAGTGGGCTGTTATCTGTTTCTGTGATTCCTGTGGGTACAAGCACATTAAACATCATCTTTGATCTATTGCAGAGGACAGAGCCTACTGAGTGACTTAACTGCCAGGTGGCTGACTTCAAACACTAGCATGTACTCTCCAGGAAAGTGTTTTCCCTCAGGCCCTGCAGCAGCTTCCACACCGACCCTCCGTCTTTACTGAACACCACCCCTCTCGTGTTGCTTATAATGAGCCACTGGACGTTTTTGCCAACATATATAGTCAGAATCTGTCAAAATTCAAAATCAGATATCTACAATATGTCACTGATGTCATGTGGGGCATAAGGCAGGCTTCAATTGACTTCAGCTCATATTGTGCCTGAAGTCATTTGAATGAATCTTGTAATAACAATCAGACACTGTGATCGCAACAGATCTCAGTTTTCTTGTGATATTTGAGTCATCTAAGAAGCTAAAGTCCATTTTCCCATTTTCCCATAAAATATGGTAAAAATTATACATGTATGTGTGCAACTGGGTGGGGCTCTGAACTAAATTGACTTTAAAAGTTTTATAAGACGGGGTCCCTGTGACCTTGTATTGCAGGGGTGGCCAATTCCTGGTCCTCGAGGGCCGTTTCATGCATGTTTTATATGTGTCCCTGCTTAAACACATCATTACCAGACTTGTGTAGACATTGATGACATATTGACAAAAAATTTCATTGGAATCTGGTGTGTTGAAGCATATTTCCAGCTCATTTTTTTTGTTCTCTATGTGAATCGTAGAGACAATTGACAATTTATTTAAGCGAAGGAGCAACATTTTCCATCATACAGTACATACAACTCTCATAGTTCTGGTATATCAATCTTACTTGAGGCCTTACTAAAAAGGAATTCTGTGGGAGCACAATAACTCAGCGATTTACTGAAGATCAGGGGGTGAGTTGTGAGGAAGCTTTCGAGGAACAAGAATAAGAGACTGAGTACGACAGATTATAAATAGGTAGATGAAAAATCCAGTGATAGCGGAGAGAACCCAGCTGAGGTGGTTGTTTACACTTGCAAGGCACATGCAACAAACACAATACATGTTCATGACAGATGTAAGCGATGAAAAGCTTTGTTCATGCTGTTCACAGGAAAAGATAGAGCTTTTGTGTTTTTGTTATGATTGATAGATGGGGGTAGCTTTTTTTGCTTTTGTTATTATTTGTACTGCTATTGCCGATCTTCAGTAAGAATGAAAACAGTTTTTGCAGAGGTGAAGGGTGATCCAACATTGACGAGCACCGGAAAACCACTAAGTGCCTGCTGTTTTCAGTCAGGGCTTTGTTAAAAAAAAAGCTTGTGTTCCGATATTACTTTTATAATACAGTTTTGTCAAGACTTTTTTAAAATTTTAAATATAGATTTGGGCTTTTGATTTTGCTAAATGAATTGTACTGGTCTCTGTTAACCAGGAACACAACAGATGTAAAATTGTACCACTATATAAATAGTTATTTCAAAAGAATGTCCTTGGTTAAAATTGAAACAAAGTGAAAAACAGTACGAGATGTTTAATCTAAGTAGGTTTTATAGTCAAGAGTATCTCTCTAATATTTTCTAAGATAGAATAGAGTTGTATGACCGCAAGTGAATGAGGCCTACAAGCCCTCAGAGGCAGATGTTACAGATGTTATGCATGTGTTAGTATGGATTTAAAATCAACTCAAATGTCCCCGATCAAAATTGCCGCGAACACAAGGATAGTAACTTCTAAATTAACAAAAGAGGAGAGTTAAGTAATTTTTACAACATATTTCCTTTAATCATAGCCCTTCTGAGCGTCTCAATTGCCTCTACCGTAAAGCCCACAGTTTGTGTGTTTCATAATTGTTTATGTGACATAGTATACAGTACATAGTACAAGAAAGTGAATTGGGATGGGAGTACAATATTACTTTACGTTGTCATCCTCTTGCATAAGCCCTGTCCAGAACAAGGTACTTCAGATGCCGATTGTATTAAGCTTATGTTTATCTGTTTATCTCCATGAACTCATCATAGAACTACTCACTGGCCGACAGATCAACAGAAACCAAGACTGCCTTTTACAAGAACTGGTCATGTGGTAATTGATTAGATCTAAAGATGGTGTAATTCAGTACTGGCCTTCCCAGAATCAACTATGATAGAGCTGTGAGGAGGCAATCCTTTCACCACGTGTGGTGCCGCCCAGACTAATTGAACACCTTCTGTTCACAGCTTTTGGAGTAAATCAGGTTGTTGCTGGAGGAAGTTTTTCACATCAGTTTGTTTTTAGTCATCCCACATTTCTTGAATTTGAATGCAAGTCTTTCTTTTTCTTAATTTAGTTATCCAAATGAGGTTATGTGGAAATTGTGTTGATTTATTCTTTTTCTGATCTCAGTGACGGGTCATATCACACTTGCTTAAGAACATCTGTTACAAGCTTGGTAGTCTGCTCAAAGGTTACTGCGTGTAGGAGGCAGTGATTGACATTAGATTCAATTGCCCTTTATGAAATGAAAAAAAAAGTGAATCGTTTCATCTTGTCTGTCAGTCTGTTTGCTCATTGAAGTTAGCAATTACGTTTAATTTAATCTTTATTCAACCAGGACTGGGCTTTCACTTTTGTATATTTTGAAACTTCCTTTGATAATGTTATATGCAGCTTGTAATTAAAAGTACATCAAACCAAATTTGTACAAGAAGTGATAGAAGACCAAAGTAAGGACCCACTGTGAGATTAGTAAAACTCCTAGATGAATGTCCTAAAGCGTGATGGAACAGTGATGCAGGATCCATTCGGTTTTGATCAGGATCCAAATCCCTTTCTTCAAAACTATGAGATGGGACTTTTGTCTTGTGGCAACAACTGTTACAACAACGCGTTGTTACAACAACGCAGAGCCACGCCGTAGGCTACGGCGTGGCTCTGCGTCGATTTAAGGCGGAACCATAATTCAGGCGGGGAACATATCGGAGAACAACCAGAAGAATATAGAGTGGATTAAAAATAAAAGTTAAGCACTGAGCTACATGTGTCTCCCGTCTGGGCCATTGCAGACTCATTGCCTGAGCAAGATGTTACTAAAACCAAACATACCCGCCGTTTCTTTCTTATGTGCGCGCCGCGGCGGCAGCGTGTTGTGTCGCATTAAATGTGGTCCGGGCGTAATACCTGCTTTGAGCCGGTGAAATTAAACGAAAAAAAATAAAAAATAAATAAATAGATCCCCCAACTCATTCCCTTTCACACTCATTGGCCTGCAATATGCGGGTTCATTGACGCACCCCTTCCACGTTTAACGTGTTAAAAAAAAAAAAAAAAACAAAAAAAAAAAAAAAAAAAAAAAAACACTGGCAAATTTACTGGTCGCACGTGTGCGAGTGGACATGAAATTCAGTCGCACATACTCAAATTTTGGTCGCAAAATGCGAGCATTTGGTCGCAGTCTGGAGCCCTGTTTAAGGAGCACTTCTGCAGTAAACTTCTCTGCTCATCAGTATTAGTTAGAAGATTTGCCCAGCTCTTTGCATGACTCACCACTGAGAAAGCTGCATGCACTTATGCCAAGATGATGTTATGATGTTGTCTTTTAAGACATAGCTTTGTTGTATAAAGGGACTGTTGTGTTGGGTGTGAAGGGAACACACAAAAAAAAAAATTCTAGCACTGGCATGGCAGCACCTGTGTCCAACTGGACTCTCAGCAGTCTGACCAGCACTGATCCAGCTGGAGCCTCCTGTGTGATTTATTGCTTGTGTTGTTAGCGTCTGCTAAATGACAGTAGTAGTAGTAGTAGTTTTCTATCTTACCCCTGATTTCCTGCCCAAGATTTTTGTTCAATTCTGCTACCAAAACATCTTTAGTAGTTTTCTTCTTTTCCCGCTACATTCTCATCTAATCTGAGGGTGGTATTAGGCACAATTATAAACCCCTACGTGCAACATGCCAGTATATGTACTGACCTCCTACCCTGTTTTCTGGAATCCCTCTGGTCAAACCCCATTTAACCGCTCCACACTTGTCACTACTCAACTGGGTAACATGCAAGAGCCAGGGATTTAGTGACACCCTGCATCAATTCACACACATCTGGCCATGTCATCACACTCTGGAGCCCTTAAGCAAAATAAAGTCTAAACATAAACAAATTAGCAAGGGATGTGAAACCAAGCTTGCGTGTTAAGTTAGTGCGATGTCAGTTAAGACCAAGTTTCCTTTCAACTGTAACAAATGTTTTCATGATATCTTTATTAAGCGGAAAGATGGAAAGAAAGAGGGAAAACGATGTGACTTCCTATGAAGGAAAAGGCATATTCTGGAAACATATTTAAGTATAAAGGAAACAGAACAGCATGTGTGTTGTACTTGGAATAAATGGCTGGTCTAAACCATAAAATCGTCATTGTCCAATGACACAATTTAAGTGTCAATTCTCACAGTGTGAAAACAGTTACAGCTTCATTGTTGTTGTAATTTTATGCAAATCCTGGTAGTGAGGAGAATGCAGTAAGGAGAAAGGCCAGCAAAGCCTTCAGCAGCTTGTGTAATGACTCCTGGGTAATGGCTAATCTGCTTCTAGATGTAATGAACTGCGACCAAATATTTCCATCCTGCCAGCTGTGAAGTCAGAAGTTAGCATTCCGAGTTCTGTCAAGTCTGCTGAGAAGGACGTTAATATATGGTGCTGTTTGTATTAAATCTTGTAATCATACGTTCACTGCTATTTTTGTGCACAAAACAAACCCACTTTATATGTTGTTTTTTTTTCAGAATATGTAATAACTTAGTCCTCAACTGTCTTTTACCTGAAGATTCAGTTTGTTAAGCGAGAATGTTCAGCTTGCCAACCAATATAAGGGGCATTGATGAAAACAGGCGTCACCAAGAATCAAAAATGTTCAAATGTCTTCATGTACATGTATGAGAGAAAGCAATGAAAGACGATAACTCCATTTCTGTCTCCTAGGCATTGTCAGCTGCCAGTAATATGCTATGCACTCCTACAACAGACAAAGTTCTGTTGAAATTTTTGTCACATATAGACAAACGCACACGTACACACACCCACACAGGCTCAGGAATATCCACCCTCTAAAACCTTCAGAGACCTTAATGAGCTGTGGGTTTGTTGCTGGTTGACGCCACTGTATATCTGCAGTGAAGGCAGTGGCTCGGAGAGGAATGTCTTGTGCCTACAGGGATCATCACTACTGGGATAAACATACTTAGACCCATAGATAATGTATACATATATTCTACTTTAGAAGAAGTACAAATTTAAAACTGACATATGGGATTTGCAAGTGGGAAAATGCTAAAAAGATGAAGACTCATATTATTTAGCACAGTAGGGACTTCCCTGGGTAGGAATATGGCTTAGCTGACTCATTTCTGTTCAGAACACCCCCTCTATATATATATGTGTATATATATATATATATATATATAAAATATAATGTGTGTATATATATGTTGTGTGTGTATGTGTGTGTGTATATATATATGTTATATGTATATGCGTGTGTGTGTGTGTGTGTGTACAGTGTTTCCCCTAGAATTTTTTTCAGGCCCGGTGGTACCCACCGAAAAAATCTTAAACAGACGAGGCGCGTGGGACGGCATATTGGACATGTAGCAATATAACAAAGTTTTACATTAAAAATCATTGTAGGCCTATGTTGCTGAATGATATCACTTCAATGAAATAATAAGATTGAATCTAACCTTTAACCAAAGTGTCATGGGCCAGAAAGGTCTGACCCCTTATGAGCATTGAGCACATCTTTTCTATATATTTCAGAGGGATCTCTATGAAAACCCTCTGGGATGGTCCTCTTTTAACGGCTGCTTATGCTGACGGCATATGTGACAAAACATCCCTATTCACGATTGAGATTATATCAGTTATAAATAATTTAAACATTGTAAAAGATTTTTTTTCCCTACGCCGTTGGTGTACCGCAGAACCATAAATCAGCCTAGACGCTCATACATGGCTGGCGCTAGGACCCCGCGGACGCATGGTGCGTGTTTTCCTCATGGATGTATTATATAACTGGATACAGTATCGAAAATGGCCGCCCATTCATTTCAATGGAGTTTGCTCACCCAGCGCATCCGCCGAAAAAATTTCTGACTTCCTGGTTTACTTCCTGGTACACGGGCCCATAGAGCATGCGCAGTTGAGTCACCTCCCATGATGCTCTGGGGCCTCCCATCATGCCCCGGGGCAATGTGAACGAGCGCTGCGCGCTCTGGACAAGCGCTGCGCGCTCATGAGTCCTTCAGACCGGTAATGATAGATGTACACAATGAAATTAGGGATTTATAGGGCAAATCAACCGATGCTGTTCTCAAAGTCATGGTTATAGACTATACATGGTTCATTTGTGTGTTTTTTTTAATTAAAGATAAAACGAGTCATTTTTATTTAAGATGAGACACCCCAGGTTAATAGGCTAAAATAGGGTAAAAATGTAAATAGCAGGTATCACCATGAAACTTCCCAAGTTTATTACTTACATTAAGACAAATATTTTTTGTATTACAAGTTTTGTCAAGTATTATGTTTAAATATGTCAAATATTATGTTTAAATGTGGTTAATTTGTGGAGTTTAATTTTTTTGAGTAAGGATAAAACGAGTCATCTTTATAAAAACAAACAAACAAAAAAACACATGGGATTCCCCACAATAACACAAGCTGTCATATGCTATTTATCTATATACCTTTGGGTAAATCTTTTTGTCTATTAATGATCGTGCAGTCCGAATGTTAGGGGTAATTAACTTTGCATTTTCTCTGATTCTTTTACAGCTTCTGGGCTCACATTAAGTGTTATTCCTGCCTGATATCTTATTTTCACAAACCATACACCGTTGGCTACAACGGAAATGTTTAAGTACAAGAATGACAAACCATTATTATTCTTGCTATTAAACATTTCCGTCTGTGATCCCCCTGGTCAGGGCGTTTAGACCGAGTGTGACCTGAGCGTCCCACCTGAGCTCTGTGCCATAGCGCGCAGCTCCAGCTCAATGAATGACAGAGGGTCTCCTGCTCAGCTGCTGCTCAACACTGATCAGAGCAGCTCCCCCTCGTTTACTGAGGTTTTATTATAAACCCAATGTCTTTTGTCATGGAAAAAAAAATTAAGAGACCACAAAAACACACCTTTGAGCCGTGTTTTCCACTTTTCTGAGTGATTATTCCGCTGAACGGCTTAGTTTCAGCCATGCTCGTTCCCGAGACACACACGACCGCGCTTTGCGAGTGCACGGCACAGCCGTGACGTCACGCCCAGAAAGAGACTTTTCTTTGACTTTTCTGGCCGTTATAAAACATTTTTGACGGATATAAAGTCCATGACTTAAAAATATAGAATACAAAGATTAGTAATTGCCTGTGAACAGTTTTAGAGGCTTCTCTTTTACTATTGCGGTCTATGGGAAAAAAGCTTTCTGGGCCCCATGGGATTTTTTGTTACAGTACTGCGGCTGGCCACTGGGAAAAATCGGCGTGGCCTCTTTTTTTTAGGCCTGGCGGGGGGTCTCGTTGGCCTGGCGGCCCCGCCAGGCCTATATAATGGTAGGGGAAACACTGGTGTATATATATATATATATATATATATATATATATATATATATATATATATATATATATATATATATATATATATATATATATATATATGTATATATATATATATGTATATATATATATATATATATGTATATATATATATATATATATATATATATATATATATATATATATATATATATATATATATATATATATATATATATATATATATATTGATGACAGCATTGCTGTCAATAGTTTAGGTCTCAGGCCCCGTTTACACATAGCCGGGTACGTTTTGAAAAATTCCATCGTTTACACAAGTTCGTTTTCAAAATCTCTTCGTTTACACGAACCCACATAAATATGCTGTTAAGGGGTGCTATGAGCAGCCAAACCTGCAGGGGGCAGTGTAACGAGAAGCGTAAAGTCATGCTACCCAATCAGGGTCCTGGAAAAAAACGTCAACAAATGACACGTGTGAAGCCTGAATAATATGGTTCCGCCTTAAATCGACGGCGTAGCCTACGTACGGTGCGCGTCGCCGCGTAGCCTACGCCGTAGGCTCTGCGTTTGGTGTAACGTGGAACCATAAATCAGCCTGGACTGCCAGTTACTTCCAAGACGGAACGAGAGTCTTTCGTTTGGAGTGACAGAGAAGTGGAGTTACTTTTAAGTGTAACTTTAGAATATAAAACAGGTAAAATACAAGAAAATATTGACGGTGGCCAAACAAATTGTAAACACAGGTCGCACACATGACGCTGGTGACGTTTCTGTTGCATAATGTGACGTTCTGAAGCCCAAATCTCCGTTTTCCTCTGTTTAGACGTGAAAACGGAGTTTTTGAAAAACTCCACTTTCAGAAGTTTTCAGAAATGATCGTTTTTGGTGACTTTGAGCTCAGTTTTCGTGTAAACGAACGGCCAAAACGCATGAAAACGCCTCCGTTTTTGCTCCGTGTAAACGGGGCCTCAGAGGCCATGGTGGAATAAGGCCAGCTTGTAGCTGGTGCTTTGCTGAAGCCTTGATCGTATGCCCAGTGCTTCATCCATAATCCTCAAAGGCACCTCTTGGTGAAGAGTGAAGACTGTGAAGTGTTTTCTTTTAAATTCATTACATTATTGTGGCAGATCAAAAGATTGATATATAACAAAACAAAAATATATAACACAACTTTCACATGCTCCTCCATTTACACCTCCTCCCCCCATTGCTCAGTATAACCCTGTTGTACTGCTGTGTACATGACAATACACCTATTGAATCTTTAAATACTTTAAATCCTTTTTTTTTCCTGTCTTCAGGGTCTGGTGATAGAGCGAATAGGGAGGAAGCCCCTCCTCATATTTGGTTTCTCCTCCATGGCTGTATTCTTCAGCCTACTCACAGTTTTCCTCTATTTCCAGGTAAGCCTTTCTTTGTCACTATTCTACTGTGAATAATTTGCACTCAGGATTCTGAAAAAAGCAGACTTTTATCCTTTCTTCAAATCCAAAACCTAAAGTTGACTTAATGTAGAGTATGCTTCCGATCACAGATCTTATTTGTCATTCATTAGTATGTACTAATCAGCAGAACCTTCATAACTATAAAAATGTTTTGCAATCTTTAGTGATTGTTCAGTCCTTGCAAGGTTTACAATTCTACTTGTATCATTCCAGGAAAAAGTGCCCTGGATGCCATACCTGAGCTACATCTGTATACTGGCTGTGATTGCAGCTTTTTGCTCGGGACCAGGTAAAACAATCACTTTATTCAAAAAGGTACCTCAAAACAAATAGTGTAAATATCCTGCAGAATGTAACAGATGGGCCAATTTAAATATGTCTGCGATTCAGTGACGTAGCAGTGATCTTCAGTGAAAGGCTTTGCCCTGTATTAGCATCTAAAACAGAAGCAGTGCAGTAACATGTATGGTATGCCACTGCAAATGCCCCATGAACATGTGTGAGTGTGTGTTGTGGGTTTTGGTGGGAGGTTGAGGTTTGTGTGTGTCAAGGTCAGGCCATGGCTGTCAACCGCACAGATTTAAAATAATTATGTCTCCAGGAAGCTTTCGTCCAACAATGTGACATGCTGCCTTCAGGACGGGCTGAGATGTCTTTTAATAATCATATACGGACAGTGGTGTAAAGTAACGAAGTACAAGTACTTCGTTATTGTACTTAAGTAAGATTTTTGAGAATTTGTACTTTTATTGATACTTTAATTTTTCTGTACTTTTACTTTTACTTCGTTACATTTTCAAGGAAAAAATCGTACTTTTAATCCGCTACATTTAAAATTGGACACGTCGTTACTCGCTACAAATTAAAGCCATGAGAAAATCACAGCGGGGGCTGATTTATGGTTCCGCGTTACACCGGCGCAGAGCTACGGCGTAGGGTACGCGGCGACGCACACCCTACGCCGTAGCCTACGGCGTAGTTGTGCGTCGATTTAAGGCGGACGGGAAGGAAGGGGGGCGAGTAAATTGCCCGTGATTGCCCGGCGGCGGGTCCGTGACGAGACACCTGGGGCAGACGGGGAGACTCGGCCTCCCTGAGAAGGAGCCGCAGCCCCCGGGAGAGTTGCGCCGCAGAGGCGGGCCGGAAAGGCCTGAGGAACCGCCGTCGCGTCGAGTACCTATGAAGACTGAAGCCTGAATTATCGGTCCGCGTTAAATCGACGCAGAGCCTACGCCGTAAGGTACGGCGTAGGGTACGCGGCGAAGCGCACCGTACGGTGCGTGTCGCCGCGTACCCTACGCCGTAGGCTCTGCGTTGGTGTAACGCGGAACCATAAATCAGCCTTGAGCGGCAGCCGACGCTCAAGCAGACGAAATTAAAATGGGTTAATGGAAACAAACGCTAAAGGGGTCAGAATAATATCACCATTATTTAGAGTTGTAAGCAAATTCTTGGATTCTTCATTTCTTTGCAATCCTTTTGAAAATAATTTTGTACTTTGAATTTTGTACTTTGTACTTTGTACTTTTTACTTTTTACTTTTGTACTTAAGTACATTTTACACCATGTACTTTTGGTACTTTATTATATTTAATTTGAGGTACTTTTGTACTTTTACTTAAGTAATTTTCTTAATGGGTACTTTTTACTTTTACTTAAGTAATTTTCAAGCAGAAAATTTGTACTTTTACTTAAGTACAATATTTTTGTACTTTTTCCACCTCTGTATACGGAATAGAAGATGAAGCAGATTTAATTTTTCTGACCAGATCAAGTTCTCTACGAAGGAGAAGGAAAGGGACACGTTGAACGGCAAAACATCCTGACACACACGTACAGACAAACACAGAAAAGTGCAATAAACACAGGACAGTTAAAAAAGCTGCTAAAACGTTGGCAATCACTGAGGGACAAGATTGTTTAGCTTTGCAGTGATAATTTATGGCCTGTTGGAACAAACCAAACTTCTCACAAGGAGGGTGAGAGAAGAATATTCTCAAGAGGGATGGGCCCAGTGGCGCTTTGAGCCTTTGAGTGGATAAATGAGGAGCAATAATTCCTCTGAAGTTCCTTCACCATGGGAACCATGGCCCAGATATTTCACAGTTGGACAAAAAGAGAAACTTAATGTCAAAGAAAAAAATAAGGATATATATTTTTCACACACCATGGGGCAAAGCTACATCGTGTTGGTTTTCTGGTCTTTCTTCCTTACTTTGAATCTTTACATTTATTTCTCTTTAAATCATATGTCATGTCATTATCGTTCTTCTTATAAAGAAGAACGATAATGAATCCAAACATTTGAATCCAAACATTTCCTTTAACGCACCTGCCAGACGTCATGGTAGCGCTGGATGAGGGTACACTCTAGGGCTGCAGCTAACGAATATTCCATTGATTAATTGAGTACTCCCATAAAATGTACTTTTGCTAAATTAAAGCCCAATTACAAATATACAATAAAAAACAAGACAGATCACTTAATAAAAACAACCAATTTGTTTCCTTTATACAAATATTTTATTTACATATTATGCAACTATGTAAACGGTTTGTTAAGTCTTCCAATAAAAATAGACAAAATTACTTCAAACGTAACATTTCTTGAGTCATAAAATGAAATAAAAATGAAATAAAATTGTTTCGCACTTTTTTATAAAATAAAATAAAATATATTCTTAAACATTGCCTTTAAATTGTACAACTTTACATTCAGAACCAACACATTTAAGCAGAAATGCTTGGCTGTGGACAGGGACATTTTTAATTTAAAATGATCCCACACCTTCCACTCTGATCCAGGCAGTGGTGGATTCATGGATGTGTGATCTGTCTGCAGTCTGGACTGTTCTGACTGCAGCTAAGATCAGCTGCATGAGAGTGTTTTGGTGCGGGGGAGGAGCCCATGCCAGCAGTGGCTGCTCGCTAACAGTGAGTACGTTTACATGGGAAGTTTAATTCCTCTTTAATTCAGAATTAAAATTAAATCTGAATTAAAAGGATTAAAAATTACCATGTAAACACCAATTCCGAATGAAAATGCCCATTCCGAATTAAACTTAATTTCAAAGTAAGTGGCTGGTTTATTCCGATTTTAAATCCGAATAGAATAATTCCGCGATCATGTAAACACTCATTCCGCTTTAAATTAATTCCGGTCTTTCTGCGCTGCTCGTTCCCTTGCCCGTCTGTCGCGATGATGCTTATATTCCGCGCTTGGAGGACCTGGAAATAATTAAAAGAACAGATGGCAGGAAACATAAAAATTGTGAGCTAAGTTTGTTTTTCTTCCGGTAGACGTAATTTCCGGTAGACGTAACTTCCGGTCCGCCCCCCTATCCAATCAGAACCCTTCCCAACCCCCAGACTTTAAGAGGAATTGGATAAAGCCGATTAAAGGTGTTTTCCATGTAAACCTCAATTCGGAATTACCATTTCCATGTAAACTCGAAGGAAAATAGTTTAATTCTGAATTATTTAATTCGGAATAATTAATTCCGAATTAAAAAACATCATGTAACGGTGGCCAGTGAGAATGATACAAGATTTCCTGTTAGTCTCTAAAAGTCTGCATGACACCTAAAAAAAATATGACTAAATTTGCCCCAAGTTGCTTTTTTGAAAACAAAACAAAACAAAAACTAGAGGGGTTTCGGGGGGTCCTAAAACTCGCTAAAATTAGCAACAAAGTCGCTAAGTTGGCAACACTGCCTGGTAAATGTGTATGTGGGGGTGTGTGGGGTGGAGGGGCAAACCAGTAATTTTGAAATGTGCAGGGAAGCGTCCCTCTTCACATAATGGTCTATGGCCTGTGGTTGTTTTGACAACTTAAACGATTTTAGTTTCCTCTGTTTGTGTTTGTTTTTCACCGAATGCTGCTTTTTTTCTAAAAGAGTTTATTGATTGACATGACCCTTTTAAAACATTTTTTTTCATTTTATTTTGCAAATCTTTCTGTCTATTGTGGAGTGCTTTTAGTATAGTTTATACGGATGTAGATTGTCAGTCATCCAGGTCATGGTAGACTCAAAGGCTGCAGGACTTCCTTTTCTTGGATCTTAGAGACATTTCATCTTTCATCCTCAAGGCTTTGTCAGTTCAGATTCACTGGTGGGGTGTTTTCTACATGTCAGTTGCTGAAATCATATGTCAGTCACTGACCCTCCTATCACTCCATTGTGGCATAGCTTTTTATTGTCACAGTAGAAGAGTATTTTAATACAAAATACTGTGGGGATGCTTCATACTTTTGTCTTGACGTGTATATAACTTTCCTAAGACTTGCAATATTGAATGCATTAGCCACATTTTCTAAAGTACAGTAAAAATGGCGTCCTAGACAATTTTGCAATAATAAACACGAGTTAAAAATGTTATTACACAAAATTAATTTTAGATGAACTTTCATGATTGAAAAATTATAAAACCAACAAAGCAGCTAGTGTATATTAACTATAAATCTAGATATTAATACACTGTTTGCACTGTGGCCCTCAAGTAGACGGTACAGAGCATTAAAAATGAGAACAACCGATTCAGACAGTTTTTATCCTACAGCTGTAACAAAACTTAATCTACTCAAAAACAAACTATAAACTGATATGAAGGATTGTGTTCATGTGTAGGCTATTTTTAATTCAATATTGGTTTTAATCAGTTATTTGTTTTATTTTATTTTGTGTGTAGTATTTATCTATTTATGTTTTTATCACTGACGGATGGCACTTTTAATTTTGATATTTAATAATGACAATAATAATATATAGTAGAATCAAAATGAATATAATTAAATATTGAGGACATTGATCAACTACACTCCCAGAAACCGGGGACTCGTTAGCTCTGACTTTTCTGCTGTTTGTAAGCGCAAGAAACACTAAAGTTAAAGAACAACCTTTTTTTTAAATAAAATTTTTGATCCTGTGGGCCGTCATTGACTTGACAATAACTGCCAGCTTCTCGCTAGACAGTCGAGGTCGTGTCTAATGCAGCGAGTGATCAGCCTAGGTATGGTATTCGTTAGCCTCTCCGATGCTAACGCCAACATACCCATCCATCCATCTATCCATCCATCTTCCACCGCTTATGCAGAACCGGGTGGGCAGCAACCTCAACAGAGATGCCCAGACTTCCCTCACCCCAGACACTTCCTCCAGCTCTTCCGGGGGGAGTCTGAGGCGTTCCCAGGCCAGCCGAGAGACATAGTCTCTCCAGCGTGTCCTGGGTCTTCCCGGGGGTCTCCTCCCGGTGGGACATGCCTGGAACACCTCCCTAGGGAGGAGGGACATGCCTGGAACACCTCCCTAGGGAGGCGTCCAGGAGGATCCGATACAGATGCCCAAGCCACCTCAGCTGACTCCTCTCAATGTGAAGGAGCAGCGGCTTGACTCCGAAAGGATAAGATCGCGGATAAAAGCGTCCAAGATGAGTTTCCTCTGCAGGGGGGCTGAACGCACCCTTAAAAGGGAAATACATATATTACATAAACTGCAGTGTCTAATTGTATATCTTGTTTGGAATAAAACAAGTAATGTTGACAATAATAAAAGTAAAAAGTCAGTATGCAACCCTACCCTGTTATGTACTGCATGCCATGTGGCATATGACACATATGCCAGTATGATATAAGGAAGTCACTGCAGGACACCTGCATGTGAATATTATTTTTTGTTGAGAAGTAGTAGTAGGAGTAGTAGTAGTAGCACAGACCTGGAAGCTACTGCAGGTCTGTACTACTAAGCTATGTTGTATGTGTTGACAAACATGGAGGCACATTTACCACCTTTAAAAGTGTTGAATGATGCTGGAGCTCTAGTCAATGAATGCTTTGATTTCCCTGGGTTTGTTATTTGACTTGTAAGTGGAAATGCTGTCTGCTGAGGTAAAATGATTTCTTTACTAAACGCAAGAGCTTGTAAGGGGCACCTCTGCAGACATGTCTTATTTATGTTTTATTGGGCCCTTTCAAGTTTTATGGCTGAAAAAGCACAGAATAGGCACCCACAATAGCACTTAAACAGACAGTATGGAGATGGGGAGACTTTGAAGTCTTGAACGGTATGGAAATATATTGTTTCAAAGAAAAGTCCATACAGTTCATTTCCATTTTCTGATTTTGTGAAGGTGCAAAATCACAGATGTGATTTTAGTCTCTTAAAGTGTTGTTATGAAGACATACGCATATGCAAGTAGTGCCTTTACAAAAATAGACCAGATGGAGGCAAAAGTCTGCAAGCAGGTCTATCTCAGCTGGAATTTGAATTGAATTGAATAAAATATTCCAAATGGTACAAAAAAGATTTTAAAAAAGCATCAAGAATCATATTAAATTATATCATCATCATATTAATCATATTCAGTTTTTCTTCTACCTCAATTGCAATTCAGAAGAGAGAAAAAGCGAACATTCATTAACCTGAAATCAATTCAGGTTTTTTTTCAGCTTTTGTCTGCCTTCCCAACAGCCTGACGTTGTTGACTCATTACAGTGTTGATTCTCTCCTCCTGCTGCTCTATTGAAGAGTTGCCCTTTTGTCAAAAAAAATATAAAACATTTCAGCCCATGCTGTTCCACCACCCACATATTTCTGCCATCTGTACATGAAAACTGACAAGGATGTATACATCAAACGAACAAAACCGGAGACAACAGCATCAAGTTCACACAGTTTTTACTTTCTGCGTGATGATTAGGGTGATGGTTGGTGTTACAACTCTATATACAAAATATATACAGAATGTGTGTACATCTATACACTTCTTGAAAAAGATCTTATATAGGACTGGAGGCACATTTAGAAAAAAAAAAAAAAAAAGTAAAGAGCATCAACACCAAACTGGTTGCCAATGTTTTCATGTGAGGCAGGAGAAACAATCACATCCCCAAAGGTGTGTGTATGGCCAAGCAGTTATCTCCCATCGTTCTGTTGCCCCTTTATAGCCTTTGTCAGTCTCTACACTTTGACAGTTTTAAATGAAACCACTCTTTATTCATGGTCAAGAATTGATTTTGATAAACACGGGGTGTGGGAGTGGAGGCAGGGTTTCTGACTGTGCATGAGGGAGGGTAAGCTGCTTGTATTTGTTCTACCTTTAGTTGGTTTTTATAGCGTAAAAACTGTTGCCTAATCCTCCACTCTAAAGTATACTCTCAAACGGCAGAAACCAGCAGTACTCATATTTAAGAAAACAAATACTGGGGATTTTTGTGAGCACACCTACAGAAATACTGACATGACCCTTAAAGTACCTCTCAGACTGGGAAAATGAAATAGTGTCAATAACATGAGTTTAAATTAACCATATATCTTAATGTTGAATTGAACATGTATAGAGCAACACTATCACAGAGTTCAAAGTCTGATATCCTGCATGTTCTACATCAGAGACTAGAAGATCCTGGCTCTGTGCAGGGTTGGGCTTTACTGCCAATTTACATGCGCTGTGTGGGACCAATGAAATGAGACACTATAAAGCTACAAGTATACAAGGAGGAGTAACTGCTTTGTGTGTCCTGCTTTTGTTGCTAAGATGGAAGACCTGAGATGTTCTGTTTATGGCTATGATGGCATGAGATGCAGTCTCAATTTATGGCGTCGTTAGGGTGTTAATTAAGAAAAAAAGCTAAATATTTTGCCTGTGGTTGAGCCCCAGACAACATAAGAGCATTATGAGGCGAGTAAAGGGGAACAGACAGGCAGCTTCACCTTTTTTATCTTCAGCTTCTGTATTTGAATTTAAGAAATAAACTATTCTGATGTGTTTTTTTCCCCTCAGGACTCAGTAAGGGGATGCAATAAGCTGCTTGATTCCACCTCATGTTTGTTTCCCGTTGGGTATGCAGTATATGAGTTTGGTAGTACGGTTTCTGAGACCAAAGAAACTTTCTTAAATTTAGGATACAAATTTCACTCAGCAATTGCTGAAGCAGATTGTTACTGTATTACATAAAATGCAGAACTTAGCCAGTCCCAGGACCACGCACCAAACTGCAAAAAAAATAAAAATACATTTTGATTTGCAGATTTATTCTTAATAACATTTTCCTCTTTTGGTACTGAAAATCCCTAGTTTAGGCAGAATCGGCCGGCTGGAGTTAGACAGTAAATCCAGGGTTTTACCGTCACTGTCTGGCAGAATCTTATTATTTCTGAATGCTAACAGTAAGAACTATTGCTTATATGGGTGCGGTTTAACCAATGTTTGTAAGCTTCTGGGACTGCGTTGCTGACAGTCAAAAGTAAGTAACCTACTGCTTACCACTTAGGCCTTCTACTGTAGCTTGATTATTTTTCCTCACTTGTAAATTGCTTTGAATAAAAGTGGCTACTAAATGAGTAACTGTAACTGTACAGAGCCTCACCACACTTACAATATCTCTCTGAGTCTAGTAACTTGCTATTTAACAGTTGTCCCCTGTCCAAGACAATAAAACACAAATAGATTCCAAAATGAGATTTTATGTTAAAGCTAGTACATACTGCAAAAACTTAATTGAACTGCCATACAACGGCACTGGCCGGACAACCAGGAGCAACTGGGGGATTCAGTGTATTGTCCAAGGACACTTTGGTGGACACAATAGGAACTAGGGTTCGAACAACTGACCTTCAGGTTCGTGAGCGAACGCTCTACCAACTGAGCCACCTTCCCCACAGCATTAGTATTATTGGTAGAAGAAGCAGTAGCGGGAGTAGCAGTGTTTTTGCAAATTATGTTTATTCGCCTTTAGGTGTTGCTGTAGTGAGAAAAAAAGATTTAGTCATAAAATGATCTACCAACTATGCTGATTAAAAGTTGTAAAATGATTTTGACTGAACAATGAGTTTTGAAGTTACACTCCAATCAAAGGCGCGGTTTTGGCACAAGGTTACTCTTTGTATCTTGTGATGTATTCAAAACCAACAAAATAATCCTACTCACAACAACTGCGATTCTTGGAAGAAATTTCATGAAATGTTACCCATAGGGGGCACTATACAATTTTAATACGTCAAAATCTAATAAACCAATAAAACAGTCCTTGGCAAGACCTGTAGTGCATACCTCATGAAGACATTCAATTGTAGAATGAGATTTCTTTTTTTTTCTTTTTATCCCTACTGTGTTTGAAGCCAGAGGTCAAAGGTCATTCACACCTCGAGGCATGGCTTGTGAGAATGTGGGCTGATGTGTGAAGTCCCTCAGGCTGTATCAAGTGAATGCTGGCAAATGGGCCTGTGCACTTTCAAGTTCTGAGGTGTCAAAAGCCCCTGGCCACCTGGACCACTGAGATTTCACTTGATTTTCAGGGCACACTGTGTCTGACTCCAGCAGCTCCCTGCATGTCTCATCTCCTTCAGGTCTCTCAATGATATCAAATCTGCTAAAGAAATTACGTTTGTCCCGAATGATTTATGTTTCTTTGGCATACCGTTCATGTGTTCTGTGAGTTAGATGGCATTACTGCCTTCATTGTTTCTTTTTACTGGCGACATTTAAAGCTGGAGTCATCGAGTTTCAGTGAAAGTGTTTTAATGTATTGTTAATTCATAACAATCGTACCATTTTGTTAATTCTCTCTTTTTATGCGTTCATATCTCATCAAGATGTCATCAGAGTAGCTGTTTGTTGCTTCAGAAAATGAATTTCTTGGATTTCAATTTAAACCAGGGGAGTTCTCACATTGTTGCTATTATTATGTATTTCACTCATTGAACAGAGTGAGAAGAAAAAAAATAGTGTTACAAGCTCACACGCAGCTACACGAACACACACGCACACACACGCACACACACACACACACACACACACACACACACACACACACACACACACACACACACACACACACACACACACACTGGGGGCTGTGGGTGTTGGTGTTGGGATATTGTAAAAAGGGGGAAGAAGAAAAACCTACAAATGCCCAGGAAAATTGAGAGAAAGAGATGTCTGAAGACATCTGTTCCTTAGAGGCCAAAGCTCATTACAGTTTTCTCTACAACATAAGAAATTAATTAAACTTAAAAATCACAGTTTGTTTGACATTCAATATCTTTTTACATTGAGAAACTAATAAATAATAAGAAGTAAAACTACAATCAAAATGTTGTCAATTTGATATTTTTGCAGTAACATTTTACTTTAAGGTGCATACTTTGGCAGTTTTCTGGGCTCTATGCGACAGTTATTGTCGCATAAATCGTGCTGTTCTTTAATATTCCTTCCCTTGAATGGGATTGTTGACCCTTTTATGGCCTGTCTTATTGAATATTTCCTTCAGATAGAGGTTGTTTAGCAGCCAAATTCAAGCCTGCATTCAGAACTGTATAGTCATTCAGCAAACATAAACATGGATTTGGGTTTATTGTAGACCAGAGTATTTTACCCATCATTTTACATACATCACTGTAGCACATTCCCAAATCATGTGACGCACTGTCCAGAAAACTGAATTCACACACAAACTACAATTGGGACGCAAGACATGACTCACTCTATAACGTTTATGATGAGTAGCATCATGGATTGTTTTAAGGTCGATCAGCTGTTGATATGAATTCAGGGATACAATATTTACATTCAACCGGATCAATGTCTGTCATTAGTTCCCTGTCTCATGTTCCTTCTGTTTAATATAGAAGACATTCTTCAGTCTGCGGGAGTTTTCATTTGCCAGAGTACACAATGCCCTAGACTTGAAAGGCCAAGTGATGACATTTTATATTTGGCAGGACGAGTCCTCCTTTTAACTTTGTAGATTGCTCTCCTGCCGCTCCACAGAAATGTGGAAATCACAGATCGAGCTCGACACAGAAATTTTGGCGTGCGTGCGTCTGGGAGATCACAGAGAATAAAAAAAAATAACTGAGGCAGTCTGATCATGTTGATAATATTGACTTGTAGCAAATGCTCCATCTTTGTATGTCACATTTGATCTTCTGATCAACTTTGATGTAGTTGGTGTTAACAGTGTTGCAGGAATGGTTTGGATGTCCAGACTAAGGTACTGTGTGTTATTGCTATTGGGAATCCCTGAGGGGAGTGTGATCATAGACATATAAACGTAGACGGCTCATTGACGGGGAAGCCCGTTGCTGTGATACGGCACCAAAGACAACATTTCTATTTATTATTTTATGAAATATGATTATCATTTAAGTTTTGCCTTTTTTCTTCTCTTTGAGTCTTCTTTCTCCTTCCTTCTCTGTTATTCTTCCTTTCTCATCCCAGGTATTTCTTGTATATAATCTTACTAACTTTAGTATAAAAAACTTTGTAACTTTATTAATTGATCCATTGAATGTTTATACTTACCCACCTCTTACAGATAACCCATTGATTTATTATTATTATCGCTATTATTACTTGATTGTTGTTGTTTGAATTTATTTACACACTTATGTAAGTGTTAATTTATTCAGTTTACCATAATTGCTTACACACTCTCACACGCACGCACATACACGCACATACACGCAGACACTCACACACTCACACACACACACACATACAGACACCATCATTAATATTCATTCATTAGACCACAGTATTTTTCGTCTCACTAATGTACCGTTGCTGTGGATCTTGTACTATGATGTATAGCAATAATTATTAAAAAGACAACATTTCTAACTCTTTAATGTATTATAATTGTTTTGGGGTTTTCTGAATAAAGAGCACAGATGTTTACATATAATACAACTGATTATGATAAATTGTTTTTATACTGATATTGATGAACATTTACAAACTGATGAACACACACATACTATTAGTGCTCATGGAGTGAACTTTCATTTTTATGCTGACGATACTCAGCTTTATCTCTCCGTAGCTCCGGATGACCCCTCTGCCCTTGATCCATTGTTGACCTGTCTCTCTACCATTACATGCTGGATGAGTGAAAATTTCCTGAAATTAAACGAGGACAAAACTGAAGTTCTCATAGTTGGCTCCAATGAGCAGAAATAATTAATTAAAAACAGACTTGGTAACCTAACTGTAGCAAATAACTCTACAGTAAGGAACCTGGGGGTTATCATTGACTCTGACCTAAATTTCAATGCGCATATGAATTTCGTTACCAAAACCGCATTCATTCATACCGAGGCAGCTTTCTGCTTCTACGGCCCGACAGCCTGGAATAAACTTCCAGTGCACCTTAGACAGGCATCCTCAGTTGACATATTTAAAGCACAGCTCAAGACCCACCTTTTTACTCTTGCTTTTAGTTGAATTTTAAAGGCTTGTTCTTACCTGTATGTGACGCTATTTATGCTTACTGCCGTGCCTGTTTTACTCTTGTACTCTTTTTGCTCTTTGCTATTGCTTTTATTGTTGGTTTTATTCTGTTTGCTATATTGTTTTTCACTATCTTAAAGCTGCTTTGTTTTTATTTGCTTGCTTTGCTTATCTTCTCTTGACATGTAAAGCACTTTAAGTTGCATTCTATGACAGGAAAGGTGCTATATAAATAAAGTTTATTATTATTATACACATACATGCGTACCTTGCGATCAGTCGACCTGTTATTGCACTTCAACCGCTCTTACTGGTCATTTAAAAAAAAAAAAAAGGATAGAAAATGTACTTTTAAGGCCTTTTACCATAATATTACTGCAAATGTGATTTTTAATTTCTTTTAAAGAAATTGCCAAGAGGGGACTTCAATCCTTGAGCGACGTCTACCTATCAAAGAGTGGACCTCCATATACTGCAGAGGAACTGTCTGTACTCATTCTGTCACCTAATGACTGTTTGTTTACTGCAAAGACTTTATTTGATTCTTTCAAAAATGGATAATTTCACTTTAATGTTATCAACATTTAAACATTTCTCAAATATTACTAAAATAATCACGGCCACTTTAATTGAGAATAAATAAGGTTTTACCTGCAAATCAGAAGTAACCTGGTTGCATGCACCAATATCAGTGACTGCAGTATTAGCAACAAAACTGACTTCATGTAGGCTTTAATTATATAAAATATATTCTTAAAGTTATATTTTAAAGATTGATTACACCTGTGCACTCATTTTTAATTTTCTCTTAGGGAAATTCACATTCTTCTGTATTATTGTTGTTATTTTTTATTTGCTGTTAATAATTTAATTGGAGTCAAGAGACATTTCCCAATCTTAGACAGGTTTTTAATCATGTGTCAACAACACTTTGTCGTGTCTTTTTGGACGTCTTCAGGACATTTATTTTAAAGTCATTCATGAATACAGCGAGGTCAGATAACATATACTAGTTCTTTTTTCAATAAGTATAATTTGCTATTTTTAACACTTCCCCATAGTGTGAATGGCTGGAGAGCCAAACTGTAGAGGGGCTATTAAACAGGATAGAAAAAAACAAATTTGCATCGCTTAAGATGTCTCCACATGTCTGTTTTCACATACATAGCAAAGCAAAACTTGCAGGGAAGATAGTCTGTTGCTGCTGATGGAGAGATTGCTTGTCTTTTTGTGATGATTTGTCCTTCTCCAGAGGTCAGAACTGAAGAGTTGTGGTTGAAGTTCCCCATATTCCTCACTTTGCTCAAAAGAAGATTTTGAGTGGCATATCCTTTCCTGTATGCAAGTGCCTCTGCGACTTCGACTTCATCAGAATGCATCTGCCTCAGATGTCTTGTAATTTTGGCATAAGGCTTCTCACAGTATAGGCAGTAATCTTTCTTGTCATAAATTCGCCGGTGTGTAGTGTTTGAGGACATTTTCACTTGAATAGTATGTTGTTGAGGGTTACTGTCATGGGTATTGTGATCCATTGTCTTTGGACGTTTTGAAGGTGGTTTTCCTCTGATTGCTTCCTTTTCAGCTTCTTCTTCTTCTTCTTGTTGTTCTTCTTCCTCTTCTTCTACTGGTTCTTTTTTATCTGACATTTCCAGGAAAAGGAAACCCTGTTGCTCAGTGTCTGAGTTAGTCTAAAATTAAGAAACATAACTTATTAATTAGCAATTAATAATAGAATAATTTCATACGTGCAGTAGTTTTTTTCACATAAAGTTATCAGATGCATATTTCATCATCTCTGGTTATGTAATTATGCCCCTAATTACCATTTCACACACAGATAATTCCTCTTCAGTGGGAGAAGATGAATCCATTAGGTCAATGCTAGTAGTCTCTGGCTGATCACTGGCAATACTCTCTGAGATGTACATCTCATCTGATGTTTCGGGACAGCAATTTGCTGTTTGGGGTTTGTCCTGTAACAAAAACAAAGAAAACAGTCCATGAATCCATACATCAAGTACCTGATTTCTAATCTCCTAATCTTTATTGTCTTAAAGTAAATAAAATATCATATTACCCAACCCAACTTGAAAACAGTTAAGTACTTACTTCATTTCTGTTCTCATTGCCGGAGTTGTTTGTGGTTCCAGTGTAATCAGACTGATGTGTGAAACCTGTAAATTTTTTAAAGGGTTCATCATTTCTACAGAATTGATTTAAGGATAACAGTTTTCCAATCCATAAAATCATATATTAACATTTAAAAACGTATATATTGTTAGTTTTGGCACTTACATGTGACAGCCTGAAGACATTCTTCAATGGTGGGACGTTCTTCAAATGATTTACTCAGCATTCTGGTAATAATCTCTATTTGGTTTGTCCATCTTTCTTCACATTGAAGAGTGAAGTTGCCTGTTCTGACATTTTGACACAGCCCAACTGGATCATTAGAGTATGGTGTCGTGGTTTGAAAGGGATGTTGCCCGTCAGTCAGGATGTAATGCACCAAGCATCCTGTTACCTAAAATGTAACAGATTAACTAATTAATAATATCCACAACAGTCACCAAGACAGTTCTTCATTGTCCACTTTTGGCAATTAAATACCCAAACTGTACAGAATGAATAATGATAATTGTAAAGTAATGAAAAAGTAATGAGTTACTCTGTATATTGACATGCAGGACAATTTAACTTGGTGTAATCCACATTAGTTTTGAGAAAAAGTGATCATGGACCAAAATACCATCATCATGTACATTTCAATCAACATTTTTAAGCTCAACTTACTTGGATATCTGATTCCTTCTTGTACTTGTATTTTAGGCCTCCAACATCCTCATAACAGGACCAAGATAAAGAGAGAACTAGAGAAAACAATTTGGTTTGTGCCAGATCCAGTTTTCTGCTTGCTCCGAAGTCTGCGATATACAGTTTATTGTTGGCATCTGTAGAAAAAAAAAAAGTTCCATAATGATGTACCAATCAAAACAACATCCCGAAAATTACAACATAACATTGTCAAAATGTATTGATCCAAATATATATTACAGGATGGTTCATCCATAAAGTTTCTTTTACCAAACAAAATATTTTCAGGCTTCAGGTCTCCGTGCAAAATGCCATGTGAGTGGAGTTCCTCAAGTCCCAGCAGTAACTGTTGACAGATCTCCAGCCTTCGATGCTCAGACAGGTTTTGTCTCTCTGGAAAATCCTTGTTTTCAATCAGGTCGATCAGATTGTATTCACAGATAGGGGAGACAAAATAGGCAAAGTACGTGTCTTCTAACACAGCAATGGGTTGCAAAAGATGTTCTGCTTGTAAATCTTTTGAACACAGGAAATAAGCCATTTCCAATTCGCTTTTGGAAATATGTTTGGCGACTCGTTTCACAGCCACGTTGCAGTTTTGAAAGAGTCCTGGGAAAATCTCAGCAGCATGGCATCCGTCTGCAATCTTCATTTCTGTGTTGAAAACCAGGTCATCGATTTTCATCACGCCAGGCTTAGAGTCAAGATTTTCAAATGAATTCTTCCATCGAGATTCCTTAAAAATAAAAATAAAAACATAAAAAATAAAACAATACAATTATGCTGATATAAAATAAAACATACAAATACAAAAAAAAACTGTAAAAATGACTGTAACGAGAGTTCAGTCAGTGGATACAGATGAAGAAAGAAACCTCTTTATATATTTACCCTCTTTTCCATGTGTTCATCAAAGGAGGAAGCAATGGTCTTCTAAAACAAATGAGATTTACAGCATTAAATCAAACATTTTATGCAAGCAAATTTATATCACTGACAGTTTTTGGAAATACATTTCTAACTACAGCAAGTGTAAATCTTGACTGATAAAATTGGTTAGTCATCTCGCAACTCTTGAGTGTACAGATAGGCATACACAACATCCCCTCGCTCTGTTTTATTATTGCTTGTGTTAGCGGCACACAGTTACCGTGCCTTACAATACTTCAAGGATGGAGTTTGGTCATCAACATTCTCTCTGCCTACTTTTCTCAACACACTCATCTTCTGCTGCACCATATAAGATGTAAAACTCTATATTTTGGGTTACAACAATAAGCTTTAAAGGAATTTATGCCAGTTTGCAGAGCATATTTAGAATATTGGTAAGGATGAAAGAAGTTCTCATCACTTACTTAAATGATAAAATCCTATGATCAGTGGCATGTAAGAAATGTGTAAATAGAAATAGAATAGAATAGAATAGAAATGTAAATACATGTCGCCACGGGCAGTTAGGGTCTCCGTAGTTGTATACGATTTCTTCTCCTGCATTTATTTTTCTGATTGCGAAGAGACACAGATGTGGGCTGCTCTGCTCATCCATTATCTGTTGGTCACATAAACACAGACGCAAAAATCTGAATTATAGTCAGTTTAAAAGTCAATTATTCTGTGTAAATGTCAAGTACTATTATGTTCAGCAAGATATGTATATATGGTATGTTTAAAAGACATAATACAAAACAAAGATAGGTGACTTTTCACTGCGTTACTTACTATTTTAATTTTGCTGTTTGGCTTGATGTGATCAGTATTGATAAATCTTCCAATTCTTGCTGTATGCTTACTGCCATCAACACTGCATAGTGGAAGATTTTTACAGTTTAAGTTAAACATACAGTTGAATTACAACATAGTTGAATTATCTATAGCTAGAACATTCATTCAGTTGTTCTTACCAAAAAGTCTGTCCCTGGAAGGAGTAGAAATACAGAAAAAATGCATCAGCATCTGAGTACTCTTTGAACAGAGCCTCTCCTTCCGAGCCAGTGATGTGTCTTCCAACATACTCCAGCAAGAACTCTCCTGGCTCGATGTTTTTAGTGGCAATTACTCCATAACCTGATAAATAGATTATGAAGCTCAATAAATTAATTATATTTATCTATAGCCTAAATGAATTTAACTTTGTTATAAGTTTAATACATTTTGCGACTGCCACAACATACCATTAACAATTATAATCTAATAACATACCTCTCTCCTCATTGATGAATTTTCTCTGAGATGTGTCTTTATCTTTCCCAGAAGCAATGAAGTGCAAGGCTTCCTTTTCTGGGCAAACTCTTCTGGGTCTCATTTTTCTGTGAAATATTTAAGAATTTATTATACATGATACCCTCTCTTGACCTGTAACAAGTTGATTTGAAATGACTGTTTATACAATAAGTGCTGAAAGGCATGAAAACGTTGGTGACTTCGTGAAAGGATATGAAGCTATCAGTATTTTTACATCATATGCTTACCAACAGACTGATACAGACTGATCAACACAAGGGAAATTTGTATAAATGTGGAACTTACCTTTTGCTTTAGCCTTGAAAAAGAACAGTAGAAAGAGTAGAGAAATGTCAAGGTGGGTTTTCGTCCTCCAAACAGTTGCAAACAACTACGAAAGAGGTAAACACCAATGTCCCCCCATGTATGTGAATGGGGCATCAGAATACACTAGACTATGGTGCTTAAAGCTATTGTTGAATGGGCATTTTCCAACGACGTTCAGCCAAGGCAAATCTGGCCTTGCATATGTTAATCACAGTTTCCTGCACTATCATCTGTCTCCTTTAACATGAATTGTGAATCAGTGCAAACAGATGAGACCAAGATGCTATGCTTCAATTCATTGAGAAGGTTTACAAGCAATGGAAAAGTCAGAGACAGAATTAAAATACTTAAAGGGGACCTATTAAGAAAAACAAGTTTTTTCTTGCTTTAACATATATAAAGTGTCTCCCCTCAGCCTGCCAACTCAGAGAAGGAGGAAAGCAACCAAATTCTGCAGTGTCTGTACAGCCGCCCGGATGAGCCGTCCAGTGTGATGTGGCTTCTACGACCCGTTCAGATTCTGCTCCCGTCGTTACGTAACGACCGGAGCAATGCGTTAAACCACGCCCACAACTAACTAGGGGCAAACTAAAAGGGGGGCAAAAAGGCTCTCATTTCGTCGGAAGAAAAATAAAAACGAGGAAAACCAAAATAAAAAAAATTAAAAAAACCCATCTCCTACAGATACAATAGGGCCTTCGCATTGTCAGTGCTTGGGCCCTAATTAATACTTGTGAGAAAAATATCTCAACTAAATAGTCTCCTGGAACAAGATTTGTTGTTGTGTCTTTATAAAGACTGAACTTTAGTGGATTTCCTAACCAGTTTCAAGCTTCAGACTGTATTAAAATAAAGGGCTACTCACTCTAACATCAGACTTTTACTACAACTTTATATATGTTCCCTCTTGTCTGTTCAATCTTTATGTGACACAGATTACAGCTGTCAGAAAAAAACAAAAAACGTCCATGAAAGTATTTTTTTCCCATGACAAAATTTCTGCTTCCATTTCTTTGCATTTCTACTTGTGAACAATGGATGGTCATTTTTTTTTTTTTTTTTTTTTTTTTTTTTATTGATCTTTTTATAGGAAACAACATACACTTAAAACATGGAAACGTGTAGGCAAACAGACGCATTATACATTGTCTCCTTTTTTTTTTTTTTTTTTTTAAACACACAAAACCTAACAAAGGAACAGAGTCTCTGTAGCGTTAAAAATTAAATAAACAGATGAGCAAGAAATGAAACTGGAAATAAAAAAAACATAAAAAAAAAACAAATTAAGGAGATGAAAAGAAAATTAAGGGAGGGGGGGGGTCAGTCGGTGGGTAGAGTCTTCAACGCGGTAAAGTGGTCTATGAACGATTGCCATTTGTGAATGAATTTAGCTGGGTTGCCTTTTACAGAGTATCTCACCTTCTCCAATTTAAGAAAAAACATAACATCACTAAGCCAAATAGAAATAGACGGGGACCTGGGGGATTTCCATAAAAGTAAGATACGGCGTCTTGCTAAAAGGGATGTGAAAGCCAATACTTCTGACTGTGTGTGGCTGATATGTGAGGAGTCAACAGAGAGTCCGAATATTGCTAAGAGGGGGGCCATAACAACTTTTTTACCCAGAACTTTAGACATGATCACAGAATAATCACTCCAAAATTTCTGTAACCTAGGACAGGAGAAAAACATATGACTTAAATTGCAGGGAGAACCCTGGCATCTGTCGCATAGGTCTGCAACATTCGGATATATTTCCGATAAACGGGATTTTGATAGGTGGGCTCTATGCAGCACCTTAAATTGAATAAGTTCTAGTCTAGCGCAAGGCGTGCTAGATCGTATGCTACGGATAGCTTTATCCCACAGCTCCCCTGTGAAGTCAAGGCCCAACTCTCGTCCCCAACCCTCCCGAGCTTTATCTACAGAATGATCATCAAATGTCATACACAGTGCATATATCTTAGATATCAGAGACTTTTGACTGAGTTTCATAGTTAGAAGATCATCCCACGGTTGGTTCGCAGGAAGGGAAGGGAAGCATGGAAACAAAGCAGAGGCGCAGTGTCGAAGCTGGAAGTAGCGAAACAAATGGGAGGCAGGCAAATTGAACTTTGACCTCAGATCTGAGAATGTGGAAAAGATACCATCCTTATATAGATCCCTGAAGTGCTTAATGCCCCGGTTGTACCAAATCATAAAAGTGGTGTCTATTAGTGATGGAGGGAACAGATGATTCTTAGTAACAGGTGTATAGATGGATGGAGAAGCAAATTTAAAGTGGCGCCTAAACTGTGACCAAATCTTAAGGGAGGAAAGCACCACAGGGCTATTTGTAAACTTAGAGGGATTCAATGGTAAAGAGGAGGAGAGTAGGGCCGTTACAGAGGATGAAGAGAGTGACTGAGCCTCCAATCTGCACCATAATAACTCAGGAGACTGAAGCCAATAAATTAGTTTGTGAATATGCGCTGACCAATAGTAAAGCATAAAGTTTGGTAGTGCTAGACCCCCATTAAATTTAAATTTTTGGAGAAGCGAATACCTCACTCTGGGTGTCTTACCGGCCCATAAAAAGTTGGAAACAATTTGGTCAAGTGATTTAAAAAAAGATTTTGGTAGAAATAAAGGAGTGCATTGGAACAAAAAAAGAAATTTAGGCAATACAGTCATTTTCACTGTGTTAATTCTTCCTATCAGCGACAGTGGTAGGGAGTTCCACCTCTGTAAGTCCGCCTTCACTTGAGTTACCAGTGAGGAAAAATTAGCGGTGAAAAGAGAGGGCAGAGTGCGGGTCACATTAATCCCTAAGTATCTAAAGCCCGACGGGCTGAATTTAAAGGGGATATCAGATTGTTTGAGTTGTAAAGCAGAGGAGTTTATGGGGAAGCATTCACACTTGTTAAGATTGACCTTATAGCCGGAGAAGGATCCATAATTCTTCAACAGAGATAATATTGGTGCAATGCTGGTTAAAGGGTCAGATACATATAAAAGGAGGTCGTCTGCATAAAGTGACAATTTGAGTTCCACATTGGACCTAGAGACTCCGCGAAATAGAGGAAGAGTTCTTAGAGCAATTGAAAGTGGTTCGACGGATAGAGCGAATAGCAAAGGGGAGAGAGGGCAGCCCTGTCTCGTGCCACGTGATAATGTAAAATAAGTGGAGTAGTTGTCATTGGTGTGAATGCTGGCCTGAGGGGAAGTGTAAAGAAGTCTAATCCACGATATAAACCTGTGTCCAAATCCGAATTTATGAAGTGTTGCAAAAAGATAGTTAAATTCGACACGATCAAACGCTTTTTCAGCATCAATTGCGATAACAACTTCAGGGAGTGGAGAAGAATCTTTAGAGAGAATCACATTAAGAAGTGTACGAACATTATAAAAGAGCTGGCGTCCCTTGATGAAACCATTCTGCTCCTCAGATATGATGCTAGGAAGGATCTTATCAAGACGAATTGCTAGTGCTTTGGCTAAAATTTTGACATCCACATTCAGTAAAGACAAGGGCCTGTAAGAAGTGCATGATTCAGGGTCCTTGTCCTTCTTCAAAAGGAGGGCAATGGACGCCTGCATTAAAGAGGGAGGCAATGAGCCATGATCAAGGGACTCATTGTACATTGAAAGTAAAAGGGGGGCTAATTTGTCTTTGAATTTTTTGAAAAACTCAGCTCCGAACCCATCGGGACCAGGGGCCTTGTTGCTTTGCGTAGCTTCAATGGCGGCTGCAATTTCTTGCAAGCTGAAAGGAGCATCGAGGCCATTAGCCACATCCAAATTAATAGTAGGGACAGTGATATTATCAAGAAAGGAGGTCATTTCTGCTGTGTCAAGTGGAGATTCTGACTCATAGAGAGAGGAGTAGTATGACTTAAAAATTGTGTTGATGGCGATTGGATCAGTGGTAAGTGTGCCATTAGAATCTCTAATGCTGGGAATCAGTCTCGATGTTGCTTGCCTTTTTAATTGGTGAGCCAATAACCTGCTTGGTTTATCGCCGTGTTCATAATAGTTGGCATGAGCGCGTAATAGGAGCCGTTCAGAATCGGCTGTCGCTATAAGATCGAATTTTGACTGCAAATCAAGCCGTTGTTTCAGTAAACTCGGACTTGGGTTAACTGAGTTTAGTCTGTCTGTGTCCTGAATTTTAGATGTGAGCTCCTGTAATTTAGCACTGCGGATTTTACTGGCGTATGCTGAATAAGAGATAATCTGTCCTCGCAAATATGCTTTGAGTGATTCCCATACTAGCGAAAAACTGGTAGAGTCTGTTTTGTTTAATGCAATGAAATCATCTATTGAAGCAGATATAGAAACATTAAATGCATCGTCGGATAAAAGCAATGGATTAAACCTCCAGGGAGAAGAAAAACGGGGGCGCTCAGACCATGTTATATTCAAAGTTAGAGGGGCGTGATCCGAAATAACAATTGGGTGGTATACGACAGAAGTAACTTTGGGGAGAAGAGAGCCATCAACAAAAAAATAGTCAATACGTGAATATGACTGATGTACTTGAGAAAAAAAAGAGAATTCCTTAT
Source organism: Cololabis saira (assembly GCF_033807715.1). Classification (NCBI taxonomy): domain Eukaryota; kingdom Metazoa; phylum Chordata; class Actinopteri; order Beloniformes; family Belonidae; genus Cololabis; species Cololabis saira. The sequence continues at coordinate 33,520,175 of NC_084594.1, forward strand.
CTCCAGGATGTGAGAACCTCCACGGATCAACAAGCCCGTTCTTGACCGTAAAATCGGTAATAGATTTTGACATAGAGGATTGAGTCAAAGTACGAGGATTCGAACGGTCCAAAGAAGGATTAATAACACAATTCAGATCACCGCCCAGTATTGTAATATGCGTATTTAAGAAAGGGAGGTTGCCAAACAGCCTATCCGTAAAATTGGGGTCATCAAAATTAGGGGCATATATATTCACCAACAATACAGGGTTACAGTATAGAGTGCCCGCCACAATAAGATATCTACCATTCTTATCGGATATTGTCCTGGAGACGGAGAAATTGACTCTTTTGTTGATCAAAATTGCTACTCCTCTAGACCTAGAATCAAAATTTGAATGAAAAATATCACCCACCCAAGCTCGTTTGAGTCTGAAATGATCTTTATTTCGCAAATGAGTTTCCTGAAGGAAAGCTATGTCAGTGTCTAAGCGTTTCAAATGTGAAAAAATCTTTGATCGCTTAATTGGATTATTCACACCTTTAACATTCCAGCTAGTGAATGTAATGTTTGATCCAGTATCAGGCTTGCGCAGATTACGATCGCTCATAGGCATTCTCTGAGAGAAAATAAGACCGACTCACCCACCACCAGAGGAGATATAAGGAAAAAAGGTAAAAGGGAAAACCAAAACAAACAAAACTCAGGAGTATATACATACCTACAGAGACAAAAAGCCAACATCCCATAACCCCCGCCCACCCACCCAACGCACATTAGATGATCCCATCCCCAAACGATGGAAACAGCCGTGCTGGCTTCAAAGGAAGCCATTCTCGAAAGGAGATGCTTTCGACTGTAAAGCTAGATACAAAAACAAAAACAAAATTAGCTCCTGCAGAGTTAAAACCTTAAAAAAAAAATAAAATATGAGGCATATGAAACCAACAATCTGAGCCATTCTGACGAACGCTGTCTTGTCAGGGTAACAACAAACGTTAATTAAAAATTAAGGAGAACTTTGGCCTATAGAACAATGATATATACATATATGTACTCGCACCCCCACACAGACACGCACACACATGCACACAATTTAAGCAAAGACAGGGGTGCGTGCATATTTTCTAATCAAGGCATCATACCAGAGAAATGATTAGGCCTTCAATTTTAAACGGTGTTGTTCCCATTGATAGTTAGAAGAGAAAAAAAATAAAAATAAATAAAAATTGATAAATAAAAAAAAAAAATTTTTTTTAAATTTAAAAAAAAAAAAAAAAAAAAAAAAAAAAATTTACGACATAAAGTCCCATTTTCTGAATTGACTCAGTCACTCACCCCGGGCCAGAGTCCCGCATGGAGGCATACGAAACCAACAATCTGAGCAATTCTGACGATCGCTGTCTTGTCAGGGTAACAACAAACGTTAATTAAAATTAAGGAGATCTTTGGCCTATAGAACAATGATATATACATATATGCACTCGCACACCCACACAGACACGCACACACATGCACACAATTTAAGCAAAGACAGGGGTGTGTGCATATTTTCTAATCAAGGCATCATACCAGAGAAATGATTAGGCCTTCAATTTTAAACGGTGTTGTTCCCATTGATAGTTAGAAGAGAAATAAAAATTATATAAAAAAATAAATAAAAATTAATAAATAAATAAAAAAAATAAAATAAAATAATAATTTACGACATAAAGTCCCATTTTCTGAATTGACTCAGTCACTCACCCCGGGCCAGAGTCCCGCATGGACAGCAAGCTGGATAAATCGTCCCAGAAAATTAGCTGGTAGTCACTTTTTTTATTTTCCTGATGAATGCCAGGGCTTCATCTGGCGACGTGAAGTCACGCTGCTGGCCATCATGGGTTACACGCAGCCGGGCGGGGTACAGCAATCCAAACCGGACTCCTTCAATCTCCCGCAGCTGACGGCGCACGTCATTAAAGGCAGCGCGCGCCCGCGCTGTCTTGGCTGTGTGGTCCGGGAACACGGAGATGCTCATACCCCGGACTTTGATCCGCTGCCGCTCTCTCGCCTTTCTCAGGATGTCAGCGCAGTCGGTGTAATAATGGAGCCTTGCCACTATTGCGCGGGGCCGCTCCCCGGTCTTCGGTCTCGGCATGAGGGTGCGGTGGGCTCGGTCCACCACCGGCTCTGCGTCGAGGGAGAAGGCTTCCGCCAGGAGCCTGGAAACACCTGCTGCAGATGAAGAGTCAGGATCCTCCTCCGGGACGCCAATAATCCGCAGGTTCTGCCGACGGGACCTTGACTCCAAATCCTCGCATCTGTCCTCCAGCCTCACATATTCTTTCGACAAGTGATCAACTTTTTTCTGGAGAGCAACGATGTCATCTGAGCAGCTTGAGAGCGAGAGCTCGATCCCAGCGACCGTGGCTGCGAGACCCGCGACGTCCGCCTTCATGGAGGAAATACTGCCAGAAAGATCAGCTTTAAGGGAAAGCAGCTCGGACTTGATGGACGTTAAATTCTCGTTCAGTGCTTGCTGAAGCTCTGACCTAAATACAGCCGCAACATCATTGCGAAGAGCGGAGAGAAGTTCGGTTTTAAGCCGGCTGAACTCCGCAGCTGGAACCTGCGCAGCGCAGGTGCTCTCCGGAGGAGGGGAATCACCGCGGGGCGAGGAGACGGCATGAGCAGCAGGCCGCGGGTTAGCTGGAGGGTTATTCCCCGCTTTGAAGGACTTTGGAGGCATTTCCGTGGTAAGTCGTCGAAGTAACCGCGTTGAAAATAGGTTAGTTAAAACCAAAGCCGTGGGAGTGATACAAAAAGTGCCAATAAATGCTGAATTAAAATTAACTCTGCAGGAGCTCCGCTAATTACGTCTCACCCCATGTAAAGCTAAGCCGGAAGCCCGGATGGTCATTTAAATTCTCTTTAATCTCTTTTATTTCAAACAATGTCAAACTTTCTCACATAACTACTGACAATGATAAAGTCTTTTACAACCTAATGTCCATGCAGGAGCGTGAGTATCGCTCAGTAAAGTTTAACAGGGGACCCGTGTCATTTTGTTCAAACAAAGAGGGGACTTCAGTCATTCTTTCTTCACCAATAAATGTAAACCTTTATCTGACAGATTTTAGCCTTCAGGAAAAAAATTTAAATGGAAGTTTAGTTCAAGCATTTTTACCTATTTCCAATTTTTTGCATCCAGGTAAATACTCTTCAACATTGAAGTAGTGAAGGACCAGCAGCCATATGCTTCAGATCCTAACTTTTAAGGTTGAATTGAGTTTGAGTGCTCCCTCATATGCTACGTTCACACTGATAGTGGGGGAGGGGTGTGAATCTGTGCCAGTCAAAATGTGACTGTGTCAGTGCCTGGTCTGCAGTGGGGGGGTTTCTGTGGCTGACGATGGTCGTTTGGCCTTTAAGCCAAGTTGTATTATCCAATTCAAACTGACTGAGACACAGGTACTGTATGTCCCTGTCTGAGAAGATTTTGTATGTTCAGATCATGAATTGAAGCACCATTAAAATGTGTAACACTTCCTAAAAAGCTATGTGGATGTAATAAAGTTACATTACTTACTACAGCATGCACAAGGTTATTGTATACATCTACATAGATAATAAAGAATCTGTCTGATTGTTTAATTTTTATTTTAGGTATTGATCATTATTTTTAGAATATTTATGATTGCCTTTTTAATGCACATTACTGTCTTTTTATAGCACTGAAAGGAGCTGGTGAGAAATGGTATTTAGTTTCCTTCTGTGTTTGCAAATACTCTTGAATGGTGAATCTTACATGCTTAGATGTATTGTGTATAGTCATATACCAAAACATAAAAAATCATCATCAGGAAACAACCACACTGTAAAACAAATCAGTTATTAAATCAGGTTGCTATACTGCTAATCATCTTCAAATGAAGTTAAGTAATATCTTGTGCCCTCTTCTGAACAGAAATAGTTCATTAGTTCTCAATCCTGTTCACACTAAATACTGTGAATCAGAAGATTAGGTTGTTTCCTTTCTCGTCACTTATTGTAAAGATGTGTTTTTGGCCGTGACAAAAATGGAGGCAAAAAGTAAAAAGGTTAGCAGAAGCCAATACCAATAGCCACTAAAGTTCAGTCTTTATGTTTTGTTACAAAAAAACACAACAACAAATCTTGTTCCAGGAGACGATTTAGTTGAGATATTTTTCTCACAAGTTTTAAATTAGCTTGTTTCTTTTATTCACTCCTGCTGGAGTGTGATTGTCACTTCATACTATCTAGGAGGGAACTTGTGTCATTGTGTTTTCTGTAATGTGTATTAACATATATATTGAAATCCTGTTTGTGTAGATTGAGCACACAATTATACTGAAACAATGAAAACTTGAAACTTAAGACATCCAATAAAGCTGAGCCTTTAATCTTGTGTCACAAAGCCATAATAAATCATGTTTCAAGACACTGGTTTCTTCACTAAGTAGCCTGTTTAATAGCCCCTCTACAGTCTGAAAGGCTGCCTGCTGCTGTCAGCCATCCACACTATGGGGGAGTGTTAAAAACGACGTGTGTGGATGAATCGTTACAATCCCTACTCCAGCCAGCAGGAGCAGGGCTGAGTATAGAGTTTAACACTCACACACCTTCAGGTCCCCTCTTGGCAAAAATATTAAAAAATTAACCAAAGGGTATTAGACATGATTTTGGCATGATTTAAAGCATGACCATCAGGGGACCTGAAAAATGCCCCCTGCTGGCACACACACACACACACACACACACACACACACACACACACACACACACACACACACACACACACACACACACACACACACACACACACACACACACACACACACACACACACACACACACACACACACACACACACACACACACACACACACACACACAACATGAGGATTGGTGGGCCCCTGTTATTACAGACACTAGAGGACTGTTATAGTGTCTAAACTGTTGAAATAAACTTAAAGCTAAATCCAAGTAGTTTGAGGTTACCACATAACAATGGAGAAACAAAATAATTTACCCGTCACTAAATTGTAACACTCAGCCCTCGATTTGAAAGTACTACCAAATAGGGCTGACTTATTATCTCTGTGAAGCCTATATATTTTTAAAATATGTTTTATCTGTCTAGCTAGCACTAATGAGCTGTGTCCATAGGTTGAGCATGGCCTTGGGTATGTCTTGTTTATTAGCTCACACGGTTACTTGGAGAGAGCAGAGACTGACTTTGATTCACAATATTGTACAGATTTATCAAATCTCTTATTCATTGGCTTATTTTATTCAAAGTCTCAGTCTCAAACTAGTCGTTTGAGTGGACACCCTCAGCGTGAGCAGACACAGAAAACCGAGATGCTCTGGATTTCAATCCAGATGATTTCTTGCATGAATCCCATTGATTCTATCTAAGTGTATGTATGTCCATCCAGAGTTTTCTCCTACTCTAACAAACATGCAAATCTGATTTAGAGAAAACCCAAACATGCAATACTTTCAGCATAGGCTCATTTCACAGCTAAATGATTTGAATGAATAAACATCTGCAGATTCCCTTGTGTAAAGGTTTAGAATTTTTCCCAAATGGAAACAAACACGTCACGCTGTTGCTGCCAAATATCCAAATAAAACTATTTTGTTATGTTTGTTGTGCAACACAAATACTTTAGCATTTTTTTTGTATTTTATGAATAAATATCAATGAGAAATAAGTGTTTTAAGACCTCTTCTGTAGCGAAATCCCCTCTATGATCCTCTTTATCTGTCTTTGTCTCACTTTCACATTGTGCTGCCTTTGCATTGTTCACTATTGGTTGAATTTATGATCTGAAAATGTTAGACCCTCTGTTCAGTTCAAGAGCAAGAGATCAATACAGGCAAATACAGAAGAAGTTTCAGTGTTAATGTGCAAGTATTGCCATTGTTTTTTTCTCTCTCTCACTTTGTGGAGCTGACAGCATTGATCTCTCAAAAAGAGGGAATTAATGAAGCTCTACAAAGGAAATGACAGTATGTTCACAACTGTCAGATAAAAAGAACAAAATCAGACGACATTTTTGGGGCTCAGTGATTTAAAAAAAGTGTGTTATGCTTTTCAGAGGGTAAAGTTTTGTCATGCAAACTTTCAACCACAAAAGCAATGTGATGGTCCACAATGTGGTGAGAAATGTTTTGTGACTTCCTGTTCTCGATAAAAATCAAACTCCTTATGCTATATTTGATCCACCTCTGAGTTCTTGATTAAACGTGGGCTGATATACAGGAACTTTATAAATGAAACGTAACAACGTCTTGCGTCAATCTCATCAATCTCTATTCACATGTTTCTCCTTGCCACTACAAATACAGTTCCTGCCATTGCTTTTGTTGGAAGTAGATGGTGGTACTGAGTAGTCTAACTTTTGCACTAGGACTTACTCGGCCCGACTCGGCTCGTCACGCCTTTACCCGCCTCTACCCGTTTGTTTTTCCACAGCCAGGTGAGAAGTGGGCAGGTTGGGGTGAAGCTGCTGTGACGTACTCGATTGCGCAACCGCTTTGTTCATGTCGGCGCTGATCAGAAATCAGCTGGAGCCGCGAGCGGCTGAGAGTAAAACAGCCCGTCTACATCCCTTTTTTAATTCTCTTGTCAGTCACCAGGTTTATGAACATCTGCACCTCAGAGTTGGATCACCAAACAGACGTTTTGCGCTTTATAATAAAATCGCTGCGAGCCGCGGGTCGCTCTCGCTCTGACTCCCGCTTCCTGATTCAAACGTCTGACGGCCCCGCCCCCGACCAATCAGAGGCGCGGAGGGTGGTGACGGCCCCGCCCCCCGACCAATCACTGGCGCGGAGGGTGGTGACGTCGGAAATAGTCCCTGCTCGGCCCCGTATAGAACCTTGCTGAAATGGTTACAGAAAAAAGTATCGGCTTGGAGCGGCTCTACCCGTCTCAGCCCTAGTGCAAAAGGGCAAAACGGGTAGAACCGAGCTGAAGTGGTACTAGTGCAAAAGGGGCATAAGGAAGACTAAGATGTGTGTGCAGAGCACACCTTAACCCTGAGGTTCATGTGGAACTAAGATTCTTTGCAGTTCCTTGACTGACCTCAATCTGCATTGACTCCCATGTTGAAATGTCCAACTTTAGAGCAGAAATAAACATATTTAAAGCCCGGTTCAACAAACCATTTTGGTTTCAATTGTTTGATTTCAGGACAACTCTCAGGGAGGTGATTTCTTTTTTGTAACACGCAAAGATAGTTTTTATAAAGCAATATAGTTATTTCTAATAGGATCGATTGACAGTTGGCTCAGCAAATGACCAGCCGTTATCACGTCCTCATCCATAATCGTTATGCTACAGTGCTTAGCGAAGCAACCAACTGTTTGTATAAACGCGACTGTCATTTATAATTTCGCCATTTGCCGCTGGAGCAAAGCTAGCTTTGATTGACATGCGGTGGGCGTGTTCCTGTTGCTTCTCAGTCACGTGACCGAATGCTTCGTCCATAGTTTTATACAGTCGATGGTCTAAATACATACTGTAAGTTAGATAGTTGGCGCTTGGATACCATAAACCCCCCAAAATGTTTTCAAAATAGAACAGTAATTAAAACAGATCTAGCTGACATAAAACAGTAGTCCCAAAGGAAAAGAAAGTATAAACTGACACCAAAATGCACCAAACCGGAGAACCAAACAAGATTCAAATAAGTTAAAGAATCACACAGACACACACAAAACAAGATAACAACGTTTGACAAGCATAGTCCCAAGCAAAGAAGTAAGAGCAACATTTTACATTTTACAGCTCCAGGACATACCTAAATCTCCTCCATTTCCTTATCTCATTTTAAAAATATATACGAAAATTGTACCAAATGTATTTACACTTGGTACAATAATAGTCATGCTATGTTGGTATTACAGAATAGTATATCATTTCCTACTGACCTTCATAGAGAGAATCCAGTAACATTTGCTTTGTCTTTTCACTTAAATAGAAGTTAGTGGAGAGAACGATATCTCTGGTAGCTGCATTTGTATGTAAACCTTTCCAGAAAATGATTTCCAATTTGCAATAAATCACTTGAAAACAAGAAACAGGATGCCTTCATTTGATTCTAAATCATGTTATCGGTCAGCACTCAAACCGTTCACTGACTCCAAGGATCTAACAAATAAACCCATCTGATGTTTTCCAAATTTCATTTGGGGAAAAAAATTTAAATTATATTCTTTTGTGCCTTCAACGAGAAGCTGCCCAGAGTTGATTATAGCAAAGCAACTGAGGCAGTCGTGATACATACTCATTACTGTGTAATAAAAGGGATACGATTATTCCCTGTCAAATCACACTGAACCCTACATTGTCTTAATGTAAATTAGATTATAACAAAAGAAAATGACTTATTCCAAACTCATAATCAAATCAAATGAGATCCAAATGTTTTCTTTTAGGTCCTCCTGAATATATATTTACATCCAAATATTTGGGTAAAACGTGACACACTTATTTGTTTTTCACTGTTATTTTGGGTAAATTGACTTCAGAAGTAGTTCATGTCTTTCAATCACTTAAAAGCATACAATGTTGAGATACAAGCTGTTGAAGTGGACACAAGCACACGAGCTGCATAAATGTTGTATATGAATAGTAAAGATTTGGGCAAAACAATGGCTGTACTTAAGGTATGTTGCTTAAAATGTAAATTTTGACTGGTACAGGTTGAAGATAACTCGGGTTTTTTGTTGTTGAAGGGTCAAGGATGTAAGGTCCTGTTGTTTCAAAGGCTTTCTACTTATTTCACCATTACCTCTCATATTACATAACATTTGAGGGATTTTTTATTGAACAGTTTTACTTATTGTGGTGGTCGTCCTCTAACCAGAAGGTTTAAATACAAGTGCTGCTGTGTGAACAGTAGAGTGAATATGTAATAGAATTTGCAATATGCAAACATGTTGGAAAGTGCTTTATAGAACTTGGATACGTTTAAAAAGCTGCTACAGAAGTTGTCATAACCTGGCCCGTAGGCCATGACAAAAATGGACAACAACACAGTGCAAATAAAAATATGCTATTTATTTTAAAGGAAAAATATGGCAATGCAAAATAAACCGACTTGTGAGGTGTGGAGGTCAGCATCAGTAGTGTCAGTGTGTGTGAATGTGGAAAATGTGTGGTGGGTGTTGTTAAGAAAAATAGAATCAAAACCAAACAAATGAATGAAGCTGGCAGGGAAGAGCCAGCCACACTGAAGGCAGGAGGTTTTATAGCCTGGAGTAGTACTGTAGTACTGGGCCCAGGTGCTCCAAATCAGCCCAATCAGCTCATCTCACACCAGACTCCTCAAAGACAAAACAGAGAGAAAGTCAGGCATGCCCACAATTAGACAGGGTCGTCACAAAGTGCAAAACTAATTCCATAGATGCAACCAATTTTAAAGTATTTTGTGCATCCTTATCATGAAAATGTCCAAATTCATTGTTAATTTCATAATATATTAGGGTATACTGTTACTGCACACAATTACATCTCCTCTAAAGCTAATATGGAAAATGTCATTGATCTCGTGCTCTTTATATGGATGAACACATAAGCCTGAAAAAGTTTCTCAGTGTGGTGACTGGATACACTGTTTTTGAAATGTTTGCACACATAAGCCCTACATAACTAGAAGTAAGTCAGATGAGCTACAGTATGTTTACAGAAGCCAACTTTATCTATGGAAGACCAGGGGCCTCATGTACAAAGACTTGCATGGATTTCCTACTGAAACATGGCTTACGCTTAAATCCAGAAAACGTCCTACGCACAAAAAAATCCAGATGTATGAAACTGTGCGTAGGCATGAATCCAAGCACATTTCCTTTGTACATCCCAATCAACGTGGAATTGAGCGCACATGTAGGAGTACCAGACTCCTCCCTGTCCACGCCTCCATTTAAATAGGCAAATGTATTTAAATAGGCCCTCGAGGGCCGGTTTCCCTGTTTAATTGCACCATGATACAAGGAGCTGTGTCATCAACAGAACTATCCAGACTTTAATGACAAGCTGGTAATGATCATTAATTAGAATCAGGTGTGTTAAAGCAGTGAAACATCTAAAACATGCAGGACACCGGCCCTTAATATTCTTTATTTCATTCAAAAAAATAAAATAATTCAATACAAATACAAATGTTCTTAACTCGTGAATGAAAAGCAAGCAGAAAGAAGAAGAATCTTATCTGATCTGCCCCTTTTTCCAAGAAATAACTTCACAAATAACATAAATTAATCATATAATCTGTACATTAATGGAATGAAAATGCTTCCTGTTAACGTACACATATTCATCCAGTGATGCTGCTTTTATAGCAATGTGTGTGCAGTCGATAGCTCCGATTACATTAGGAAAACCGGCTAAATATTCTTTCTCTTCTTACTGCGCCATTTGCGATATCTTCTAACACTGCCAAAGCTGCCATTGTTGTTAACGGTATTTCTGCACCACTTTGCGCATGCTTTTATATCCACTCATGTAATTGCAGACTGACTTGAATGTGTTAATTGTTCATCAGTGTGTCTCTGATGTGCACATCACTCTGAGGGCTAATTGTTTTCACATTATTAACAGTTTCCCAGCATCACCACTAAGTGTCGCCAACGGACCAATAGCTGTGGAAACGTGCGTACGCCAGCCATGAAGTTGGCGTCGGGCACCGCACATTTCCACGGTCATTTCACTCTTGATTCATCTGAACGTTTGCGTGGAAAAGGGCGTACGCCATGTTTTTGTGCATACGCACCCTTTGTACATGAGGCCCCAGGTGTTGGACTTAAAATTCAGAGGTCACGGAACGATGCGTAAGCAGTTCACAACAATGTGCTGCTCAGGATTACACAACATTAGTTGATGTGACAGGTTCTGAATGTGGGTTTTATGCGAGACAGCTGCTCTCTTCTCGTGTTCTGTTAAAAAAATCTTTTACCAGAACAAAGTTCTAGGCTTTTTATCACCTGGGATAATATATTAATATGAAATGAGGTGAATTTTATAAGCTAGTTCAGGCAGATAATACAAGGTGCGACCCATTGTTTACTCTCAAAAAGTATATAGGTTGTTCCAATACTCAATTTAAAGGGGGCCTATTATGAAAAACACGTTTTTTCTTGCTTTAACACATATAAAGTGGTTTCCCCTCAGCCTGGCAACTCAGAGAAGGATGAAAGCAACCAAATTCTGCAGTGTCTGTACAGCTGCCCGGATGAGCCATCCAGTGTCATGTGACTTCTACGAGCCGTTCAGATTCTGCTCCTGTCGTGACGTCTCGACAGGAGCAGAGGTTGGCCTCCGATGCGTGAAACCACACCCACAACTATAAAACCGTGTAACTGCATGCGAGCGTCCGACTATCACATCGCACTGCGTGACTCTCCCTCCAGCCAGCTGCCACTTTATTGAGGTTTTTGTAGTGAAATGAGGAGGTATCATAGAGAAAACTTCTCATTTCAACTAACTGGATCAGCCATTCCTCATCCGTGACCGTTTCCTACAGCGCTTTCAACCGGCTTTCAAAGCGAGCGCCAGGAAGAAAATAGAAGCCTGCATCCGACAAATGTTCAGCTCAAAACGGCACGCGTCGCTGCGTCGCTGCGTCGCTGCGTCGTCGCGTCCAGTTAGGACAGTCCAATAGAAAATAAAGCAATGGAATTGATTTTTTCGCTGACGCTTGCTCGCATCGCATGCAGTTATGACACAGTGTAAAGGCTGATTTATGGTTCCGCGATGGTCGATTTAACGCAGAGCCATATTTCAGGCTTAACTCCGCCGGCCGGAGCTTCCACCATTTTTTCATAGCGGTGTATCACGTCATTCAGGCAGCCAATCAGCACAGTGCCTCATTATCATAGCCTCGCCCACTCAGAATCCCTCATAGTTCAGTGCAGAATTCAAAAGCATTTGGGGCTATTTTTAAGGGCTGGGGAACCAAGCTACAAATGTTCTGACTAGAATACAAACACACCATCACAGAGAAGAAAAAGAAAGATAAGACTTGATGAAAAAAGAAATACAAACCATCAAACATGATCAATCATCCGTCAGGGTGAATAGGGTAAAACACATCATTAGTCAAATGTGAGACTTGTGAAGTGAATAGAGAAACCATCAGTGATGCATGAATACTTTGTGACAAGAGCAGCATTAGCATCTGTTCGGGAAATACAAGCCACATTATGCAGGAACATTTGTGGAAAAAAAGTAAAAGAGCTTGAGGTATCCTAACATGTATGTATGTATTAGAGAAAAGGGAATCATTTGAGAAGGAAACTGAAAGAACTGAAAGCAGAGGCAACTTTTGTATCTGCAAAAGTGACATGCGAACTGTAGGTCTAGCCATCATTTTTCTGCCCACTTCATTTGGTCAATTCTTTGTTTTTTGTTGTATCTTTACAACACACATATATATATATACATTTGTCTAAGATTCCACGCTTACTGCAGAGTTTGTGGTTAGAATCATGTTTCATTTAGATCTACAATAAAAAACAAACGAGCATCATCTCATGTTCACTTTTTCAAAATATTAGGCAAATGACAGCTCCCCAGCATTTCATGGTTGTACCTTTTTAAACTGTGTACCTCACAAACAATGTCTTCCACTGAAACCCAGAATGCTGACAGTAAAGTTTCTGCCACAACGGTTCCTCTGAACTCTATGGTGACATCTCCTGTGGGAATGAAATACAGTGTTGTGTCCATGGACATGGATATACACACACATACTCCTGTCTAATAAGAATTACTTGTAATAATTCCACCACCAAGACTGTGTTTAACAGTGATACTGATCCCCTGCAAGGAGCTTGAGATTGTTCTGGAGTACGGTACTTCTGCCTGTTTTGTGCATAATCCGCCAGAGAGCAGTTTTCTATTGTTGGAAAAACTGAGGCTTTGCTTTTGTATAGAGCATACTAGTAAAATTATAATGATTGAAATAACACAACAACAAGGCACCAAAGTCATCTTTCATTAGATGACTTTGACAGGGTGCGGTCCTGTCCTAGAGTGCTTTCCTGCAGACTCAGTTAATTGGTTTCCCTATAGGAGCAAGGTAGAATAAAAATGTTTATTTTGATCATGTTTGTATAATCATTTTTTTCTTTCATTCTTGTGTGTGTGTGTGTGTGTGTGTGTGTGTGTGTGTGTGTGTGTTTCTGTTGTACAAACCAACAATCCTTCCATACTCAATCTATTATTGTGGTTTCCTTTTGTAACATTTCTCCTGGAAACATGTGGATCTGATAAACTACAGTATATAACTAATACAATATGTTCATATCTGGCTGTGACATTACATTTTTTTTTATGAATAATAGCCCTGCAGGAGTACTTCAATGTGTGAAAACCTTGTTTTTAGCAGCTTCAAAATAAAGGTATCCCATTGAAAAAAGTAGCGGCTTATAGTCCAGAAAATACGGTATATATATATATATATATACACACATATACACACACACACATACACACTGTCTATGTATTATTCATATATTCGTTCTGTTTCTCTCCTTCAGAACAGTTAATCGTTGATGACCAGTAGAAATGAATTAATGCCATATCAAAACTTGTTATTATGAAGTACACGTCGTTTTACATGATATCAGCACAACTGAAGTGGACCAGCTCTCAGCAAGTATGTGACGGGGTTCTTTCCGGAAAAACTCCAATCCAAAAAAAAACGGCAGTCGGATAATGTTAAGTCAATGTTTTATTGTTGTCGGCCTTCAATTTACAAAAAAAAAAAAAATTGGAAAAAAAAAAAATTCAAATTCACATTCAAACAGGAAGTTAATCAAAAATCTAAGTTTCTACTTCTGAGATGCTGCCTTCTGTACAGCTGACTTCACACTGTCTTCTCTCCAAGCCAAACTACACCCACTACACCTGGATTCAATCACTGATTGGGAACACCCTCCGTTTGCCAATCAGCCTGAATGGGACACAGCTGACGACCATGCGGCGTGTGGGTGTGTGCGTGCGTGCGTGCGAATATACATGTATGAATAAATAAACATGGGACAACTCAGTTTGCACCCTCAGTTGCGCTACTAAACTGGGAAAAGGATAATGGTGATCATTACTGGTGCTTAACAAAGAAAGGGAGCGGAGAGAAAGTACAGCGTGCGTGTATGAGTGTAGTTGTTCGGATGTATGTGTGCGCGCCGCCCGCAGTCAGGGAAGGACCGTACTTAGTGAGGGAGCCGCTCCGTCACAAAGTAATAGATCTAATTGCAGAGGGTGATCTCATATTAATAGATTTGTCTTCTCCAATCAAAAGGTGTTACGTTACACGCAGGACATTTCAAGGCTTTGAGGGACTCATTTAATGAAAAATACTCTTAATGTGTCATTTTCAGTAGAGCCTTAACAGTTAATTTCAGTATTTATCAACCATTAAAAATGGTTTATTTGTTAACAAGACCATATGCTTAAACCCTATAGATACATTAAACCATATACATATATACAGTTTCAGGTTATAGTTCTGAAAAGCTGAACAATGAACACTGATTGTGTCGTAGACGATGAGCACATAAGCCATGTCTTGCTGCCAATGAGAAAGTTCCATATTTCTCACATCTTTTATGGTAGATACATCATCACGCACCAGTCTAATAATCAGCAGAAAGCTGTGGGAGGAGTGAATCAAGGTTAACCTCTACAAACAAAACAACAGTTTGGATTTTGAAAACTTCTGCTTTATATTTAAGTCAGCATTGTTGACACCCCCAACTTGATTGGGAACAAATGACTTTGTAATGCCTAAACAGACATTTTTAAAAACTTGAAGTGCTTTCCTCTCCTCGCTTCTCTGTAACCCTGACCACAAACGCATTCTTCACCTTTGCCTCATCTTAGAATTGTTTGATTCTAAACTTCACAGATGAAGCCTTGAAATTTACCAAAGACAACAATAGGTTATTAGTAACCAGATTCTCGTATGACGCACTCTTAATCACCCATTTGATATTCTAGATCAGTGATTCTCAACCAGGGGTCCGCGGACCTGTAGTGGTCCGTGGGTCCGTGATAATAACATCTTTTTTTCTTTTTTTTTAAAGATCCTCTGACATTTATAGAAATAGATTATTATTTAGCTCAAATGTGACCGAGACCTTTATCGACCTAAACTAGAGAGGGTAACATGACCTTCTTTTACCCTTTACAAGTGTATTTCATTGTATTTTAATAAGAAATCTTGCATCCATTTGCATTGTTGAAGTTATTACATGACATTAATAAAAACGTAACATGATCTGCATCCTTTTCAAATTAGGACCCACCTAGCATTTCAGTGGGCACAAACCTTTCCTTTCTTTAAAATGCTTTTATTGTGAAATATTTGCAGGAAGCTGTTGGGGGAACGCTCCTTAACTTTCAAAGTTCGAAAAAGCTCAAAATTGCAATAATGTTAAAAAAAACAAAGAACATGATCACCATGGATGTTAGCTAATAAACTCTAACCTTTAAATAGCTACACCCAATTTGAAAGCTTAAACAAAACACACCAGCTAATATACAACAAAATGGTTGAAGCCAAGAAGATTTGAAGTGGCTCATTGCCCACACTACAGTTCAGATCATAACCTAGTTGAAATGCTGCGGCAGGATCTTAATAGGGTTGTGAGTAAACAAATGCCCTCAAACCTCAGTGAACTAAAGCAGCAATATAAAGAAGACTGGGCCAAATTGTCCTGATGTATAAAAAAAAAAAAAAAACACTGGAACTGATGATACCCTTTCTTTTCCACATGACCTCTTTCAAATATCAAGCTGATTTTATTTGCATTAGAAAATGTTGTCCACAGACAAGGAAGCTCAAGGAATCAATCTAAAACATTTAGTGGGATTTATTATTTGGTTCACAATACAATCCTAGCTGTAACAATTTTTTATTGGTATTTAAGTGCATTCTTTGTAGTCCACCCTCTTACGTTGTGCTGTTTTAGGGATGTAGAGCCTTTAGGAGTTCTTCCAATTTCATATAATGCTTTATGTCCAAATGTGTGTAACTTTGTGATTTTTTTCACATGAATATTTCACCGATTTGAGGGTAAGGTGATATAATGAAGTGTCATATTCCCTCATGTGATAAGGATTTGTTTATAGTGTGTGAGCTCTTGCAGATAATTTTAGAAGCATACATCTGGAGCAAACAACATGACTCATTACAAGGGCAAAGGTAGTGCTGCTAAAACAACCCTCCCGATGAACACTCATGTCAGAACCAATTGCAAGTTAAAAATAAAACATTGCCTACTGGTGTGTCTCTCCCATCACTGTCCAGTCATCTGCAGGTCTCTCCCTGAGGCACAGCAGATCAAGGTTCCGGCGCTGTTGGAGTGTGACCAACACAGAAAATGTGACGTCTTATAAGGTCAAGCTGAAACAAGGCAGTGCACAAGTACTTGTCGCTGATACAATCCACAAAGAAGCACATTTGCACTTTCTGTCTGATCAGCTTAGTGCTGTTACGACAAGTGGGACTGTGATTTAGATAAATGGGAATAAAATGTTTTGTACTTTGTCCCTAAAAATTGTCCCCGCATTGGATGTATTCTTAGTATAGTTGTTTATGTTTTTGTCCATAAGGACCCCCAGGAGCAGGATGAAACTAAACGTCAGAAAAGCAGATTCCAAAACTGGTTCTGATGCTTACTTTAGTGTGTGTGTCTATGTATATGTATATGTGTATGTATGTGTATATATATATATATATATATATATATACACACACACATATATATACATACATACTAGTGCTGTCAGGCGATTTAAAAAAAGTAATCGAATTAATTACAGGATTTATAATTAATTAATCTAATTAATCACATTTTAATCTCATATCTACAAAAGGTCCCCAAGTAGAATTCTAGGACATTGCAAAATTGCAGTGTATGACTAATCAATTGAATACACTAAGAAGAGAAGATTTGAAATCCACATTTTTATTGGTGAAGTGTGTTTCATAAATGAAATTCAAAAGAAAAAGCTCAAACACATCAGCAAACCAATTAGGCCAGGTGCATTATTATACAAAAATGTAATGTAACATTCTGAAATAAAATAAGGCTTAGTCTCAAATAGGCACTTAAGCAGACTCTCAATTCAAAATTAAAACTAAAGCTGACTCAATACAGCAATTCAAGTACTAGTACCTGTAACATTTACAGTGGAACTGGTCCTGACATGTTTAGCGTCTAAATGATAATTCAGGCTGGAGCAGCTCTGGTGATAGGACAATTCTTTTTTTACAAAATGTACAAATCACCGCATTCTTGATGATAGTCCCTTCTTCTTTCTTTTTATACATAAACTTAGACAAGATTTGCTGGCCTCGCTCCCCTGAGTCGTGTCCACATCTCTCACCCTGCTTTGTTTGTTTGACTAGCAGCAGATGGGAAGTGACCTGCCACTGCCAAGTGGCCCACGGGTCCCTCAATAGGCCACATTTAAAATGCTTGCGCATTTTGCCACTCATAATTAATTGCGTTAATTTTCATAACACGTTAATAAGCAGTTTAATTTATTGATCTAAAGAACGCGCTAAACTGACAGCCCTAATATATACACACACATATATACTTTTTCTTATATTTTTTAGGGTAAACAGAACATGGAAACATATCAGTTGTTAAGTTAACTATGAAAATCTTTTGATTAATTGTGATGAAGATATTTTATTGATTGACTGCCCGCATATTTAGCTTTATTTGTTAATCAAAGTAGAAGTTTTACCCTTCCAACAACAATCCACAATTTCAGTGCCTACACCACAAATGGGTCTGGTTGTACAGTTGTTTTAATATATCATATCTTATCCAAATTGACTCCTTTTAATCCCTCTAGCTGTAGCAGCCAATGTGTTTCTTTAATTTGGTTAGTTCTAAAATTAAATGTTTACTGTCTGTGTGCATTTGCACTGATCAGTGAAGGAGAAACATCTACTTTCCTTCCACGTGACTTGGCACATGTAGTCTTCTCTGAGGCCCTCCGCAAACATATGCTGGCCAGAAAACATAAAGAGCCCACTGAGTGTGCAGACTGTGATCCCACTTCACTCTTTTGTGACTATGACAACACGATTTGGCTGCAAAGGCACTCAGCCTCTGTAAAAGATATATTTGCAACATTATTATGATTGTGTGAAATGTAATCAACGGTGCTGCTAACTTTAATCATTTTCATATAAAATATGTTGAAGAAAGAGTAGATGTATTGTTGAGCACTTGTATTTTTCCAGACACACACAAACCTCACTTGTTTGAAGTATAACTTCCTGCAACACTATTTTCTTCTTAGAGTGAAAAAACTATCAAACCAAATAAAACACTAAAACAAATAAACACATACCGTACTACCGTCCCTGCATCATATAGCGTTATTTTATTTGCACTTCGTAGTTGCTAGCAGAAAATCAATGTAATAAAGACAATGTACAAATCATATTAATACATTGAAAATAATGCGTTGTGGCCTCTCGGTCTCTTTAGGTAACCTTGAGATTGATTTTTTTATTTCATTATAACCTGTTACAGCTACACATCATCAAGTCAGAAAAAAGAATGATGTGGAAAATCTACAAGTATTTACTGTATTTCAGGCCTCGAACACACTTAAAAAAGAAGAAAAAGGGAAAGCTTTTATTCTTTAATGTTGCCACTCCTTGTCCTTGTTTCTGGCATTAATGATACCGAGCAATGAAGTGGTTTCACTGGATTTTTCAAAGACATCTTGAGACGTATGAAAGGACGAGGTCGTTGTTCTCTAAATTTCAAATTCTTCACACAAAAGACTTCAGCGTTGGGCTCCAGGCAGAGCTGCAGAGAGGCCAATACTATTTCTTCTCCAGCTATGCCTTTTATAACGTGTGCTGAATATATTTTTGTGGGGTTTTCTTTCTGTTAAACTGAATAAATGCCTGTACATCCCTGGAAAGATGTCAAGTGGAAAGCAGCAGATGTTGCTCAGAGATCTGGGATGAATGAATGGACACTGCGTGTTTACAATCCATTCTGGACATGGATGTAATTGCTGTGTGTGAGCAAATGATTTTTCTTTAATATGCAAATGATTTCTATGTTCTGTGCATACTGATTAATTCCGTGCACACACACAAACACACGGCTTCTTTTAATTGTAGTCCCAAGCAATTATTTCAACAACAGAATTAATTCATTGCGACAACATCCAAAGAGGATGCCATGTATGTGAGCCATACCTTTCTTCTCAGCTCAAATTTTGAAGACCTCTGCAGCTTGTGGCTTCGACACCTGTACAATAACTTGCTGTGATGATAACATGCAGATTCGGTATATTGATTTCTGTGACCCTGTCTGATGTTTTAATAGACTGTCCTCACCTACTTGCTGTTAAGGAAATAGATCTAATATTTGAACTCATGCTGATAACACACATGTTTTGAATAAAATTAAAATATCTTCACTCTGTGAGGTCATTATGAGTCCACTCAGGTCAGGCCAGTATAGTTTCTGTGCAGTTAGGGTTTAGCTGTCTTACACGGCTGCAAATATGTTGTTTTGAGAGTTTGTCTAAAGAGCACCGAGCTCTGTTCTGTAAAACTGCTGTACTGGCGACTCTCTGTGTCACTCTGACAGGGACGCTTGAGATGTACAGTACGTTTTGACCCTTTAGCCCACAAAAGATAATTAAATAGTATTTGAGTCTTTATGTAAGAGTGCTATTGTATTAGTCTTATTCAGGTATTGCATGGGTTAAAATGTGTTTCTGCAAAGGTATTAGATACTTTTTTCCACAACAAAGAGTTATTTCTAGGAAGTTGGCCAACAACTCAGAACATTACTTTCTTTAATTTCCTTTCCCATACCAATATTCTTCCAGAGCTGGAGCACTAAGCTCATTTTCTGTGTATGTATGCTTTGGTCTGTAGCATATCTGTGCACAGAGAACACAGAAGCATATGTCATCTCTTCATCGTGTTCTCAGGGCCTCATTCTGGATAGGGATGCCCAAAACATCTCCAGGAGGCAGATTAACCAAATACCCAAACCACCTCTGGAGGATCAGCATCTCTACTCTTTGTGCCTCCTGGATGACGAAGCCTCTCATTGTATCGCTAAAGCAGAGTTCAGCCATCCTAATGGGTTTCAAGATAATGAGATTGAATTTTAATGAAGAGAAAACGGAGGTTATAGTGTTTGGGCCAAATGACTTTAGTAGCCCCTCCCCAGTTTTGATGAGCTTTTTAAAACCATCAGTTTTTAAACTGGGTTTTAAATTAGACAACGTTTTTTTTTAATCCCCGCCACTAGCCAAAAGGAAGCCCTTTCTAACAGCTCCACGTTTTGAGACAGTAATCCATGCCTTCATTACCTCCCAGCTTAGTTTTATCTTGGAGTCGGCCAGTCTTCTCTCTCACGTTTCCAATTCACCCAAAATGCTGCCGCCCATCTCCCGGTTGGAGCGTGTAAGAGAGACTAGATTTTAGCATTGCTCCACTCTTTTTTTTAAGTTCAAAAAAGCAACTCCACCTCAGCAATCAGCTCAAAAAGCACAACTCATGAGTGACACAATTTGCAATTTTTCACAAACAGCCAAAAGTGGCTTTCAACAAGCCAACTTGGCCCCAGTCTGTAGATACATTTAATATCCTCTCCTTGGTTGGTCCTGGTGTTTCTTAAAGTTGACCTATTATGAAAAACATGTTTACTCTTGCTTTAACATATATAAAGTGGTCTCCCCTCAGCCTGCCAACTCAGAGAAGGAGGAAAGCAACCAAATTCTGCAGTGTCTGTACATCCGCCCGGATGAGCCATCCAGTGTGATGTGGATTTACGAGCCGTTCAGATTCTGCTCCCGTCGTTACGTAACGACGGGAGCGATTTACCGAGGTTGGCCTCCAATGCGTGAAACCACCCCCACGTGTTACTTTGTCTCGTTTTGTTGAATAATTCAGTTTTATGCTATGGCACCCGGAACTCTTTCAGCAGAGAAGAGCTCATGAACATCAGGGGAACAACTCCAGTGGATTTATTTCCCACTTTTCTTTTACCTTCAGTGGAATTATTGGACATTATTGTCAAAGGTGCGCTCACCTTTGTTCACGCAGACGTGGCTGTGTGGACTCATCCTGGACTCTGCGCTGCAGCTGGCAGGCTTCCAGCTCTCCAGAGCCGAATGAGACACGCAGCTCTCCAGAAAAACGAAAGGTGGAGGAATCTGCTTTTACATCCACAACGGCTGGTGCAAGGATGTGACAGTGATGCAGGAACACTGTTCTCCTGATCTGGAATTTTTTATTATAAACTGCAAACCCTTCTACTCTCCCCGTGAGTTCTCCTCATTCATTCTGGTCGGTGTTTACATCACACCGCAGGCCCACGTGCAGGAAGCCCAGCGCGTGCTCGCCGACCAGATACTGAACGTGGAACGTGGAACAAACCCGGACTCCCTAGTCACTGTCCTCGGTGACTTTAACAAAGGTAACCTCAGCCATGAACTCCCAAAATACAGACAGTTAATGAAATGCCCGACCAGAGAGGGAAACATCTTGGATCACTGTTACTCTACAGTGAGAAGAGCCTATCATGCCGTCCCCCGAGCTGCACTCGGACACTCTGACCACCTCATGGTCCACCTGATTCCTGCATACAAGCAGAAATTAAAGCTCTGCAGACCTGTCGTGTGGACATCAAAGCAGTGGACCAGGAAACCTATGGAGGATCTTCAGGCATGTTTGGACTCTACTGACTGGGATGTTTTCAGGACTTCTTCCAGCAGCCTGGACGAGTTCACAGAGGCTGTAACATCTTACATCAGCTTCTGTGAGGACCGTTGTGTTCCAACACGAACCAGGGTTATTTACAAGAATGACAAATCCTGGTTCACATCAAAGCTCAGAAGGCTGCGGCTGCAGAAGGAGGAAGCGTTCAGGAGTGGCGACAAGGACAGGCTCAAAAAGGCAAAGTACACGTTTAGCAAGGAGGTGAGAGTAGCTAAACGACTGTACTCTGAGAAACTCCGCCAACAGTTCTCAGATAACAATGCCAGCTCAGTTTGGAAGGGACTGAGACAGATTACAAACCCAGAGCCCCCCCCCTCCATCAACGACCGACGCCTAGCCAACAACCTGAACGAGTTCTACTGTCGCTTTGATAAACAAAGGGACAGTCCTGATACCATCCCCCGGGACTGCATTCACATTCCCCAGTTCAATCCCCAGTTCACATTCCCAGTTCAACTGCACCCCCCACCTCCCCAGCAGGGGCTGGAGCCTCTCCACCACTTCACACCCCAGAGGCCCCATTCTCATCCCCCCACACCACAGCGACGCTCCTCTCTATCCTGGAGAGGGACATTAACAAGATATTCAAAAGACTGAACCCCCGCAAAGCAGCAGGACCGGACTCTGTCTCACCATCCACCCTGAAGCACTGTGCCGATCAGCTGTCTCCGGTGTTCGTGGACATCTTTAACACCTCCCTGGAGACATGCCATGTGCCTGCCTGCTTCAAAACCTCCACCATCATACCTGTCCCCAAAAAACCAAGGACCACAGGACTTAACGACTACAGACCCGTCGCCCTGACCTCTGTGGTCATGAAGTCTTTTGAGCGCCTTATGCGGCCACACCTCAAGATAATCACCGACCCACTACTGGATCCCCTGCAGTTGGCCTACAGAGCCAACAGGTCTGTAGATGATGCTGTAAACATGGCCCTGCACTTCATCCTCTAGCACCTGGACTCCACACGAACCTACGCCAGGATCCTGTTGGTGGACTTCAGCTCTGCTTTTAACACCATCATCCCATCTCTGCTCCAGGACAAGCTCTCCCGGCTGAACGTGCCTGACTCCACCTGCAGGTGGATCACTGACTTCCTGTCTGACAGGAAGCAGTGGGTGAAGCTGGGGAAACATGTCTCTGACCCTCGCACCATCAGCACCGGATCCCCTCAAGGCTGCGTTCTCTCTCCTCTACTGTTCTCCCTGTACACCAACAGCTGCACCTCCAGTCATCAGTCTGTCAAGCTCCTGAAGTTTGCGGACGACCCCACCCTCATTGGACTCATCTCTGATGGTGATGAGTCTGCCTACAGGTGGGAGGTGGACCAGCTGATGACGTGGTGCGGTCAGAACAACCTAGAGCTCAACGCTCTAAAGACAGTGGAGATGATAGTGGACTACAGGAGGAACGCAGCCCCACCTGCCCCCCTCACCCTGTGTGACTCCCCAGCAGACTCTGTGGAGTCCCACCGCTTCCTGGGGACCACCATTACCCAGGACCTCAAGTGGGAGCTGAACATCACCCCCCTCATCAAAAAAGCACAGCAGAGGATGTACTTGTTATGGTATGGTTGTTGAGGACCCAAAAGCAGGAGAGCAGGAGCTCACAACAAAAAGGGTTTAATTACAAAAAGGCAAAAACAAAGCGCTGCAGAGCAGGATTAACAAAAAACCAGGAACAGGAAAAAACGACGAGGAGACATGGAGGAAGAACCAGTACGGACCGACAGGGAACCAAGGAATCACAAGACAAGATATACTGAGGGGATAACGAGACATGACGAGACACAGGTGCAGACACAATCAGGGCAGATGGGACACAGGCGGGGCAAGACAGAAACTGAAAGTCACAAACTGGGGGGGAAGTGTCAAACCCTGACAGTACTTGCTGCGGCAGCTGAAGAAGTTCAACCTGCCAAAGACAATGATGGTGCAGTTCTTCACGGCCATCATTGAATCCATCTCATCTCCTCCATCACCGTCTGGTACGCTGCTGCCACTGTAAAGGACAGGAGCAGGCTGCAGCGTATCATCCACTCTGCAGAGAAGGTGATTGGCTGCAATCTTCCATCTCTCCAGGACCTGCACGCCTCCAGGACCCTGAAGCGTGCAGGAAAGATTGCAGCAGATCCCTCCCACCCCGGACACAAACTGTTCCAGACTCTTCCCTCTGGCAGGAGGCTGCGGTCCATCAGGACCAAAACCTCACGCCACAAAAACAGTTTTTTCCCATCTGCAGTTGTCCTCATCAACAAGGCCCCGGTCCCCCGTCTACCACGGACTGCCCCCCCATCCCACACTACGTTACATTAACATAAAGATTCCAATCCTGACCTTATGCGTTACATTAACAAACATCCTAAGTCACTTTTGTACAGACTCATATCCGGCACTTTAAAAACCTCATATTGTACATTTATGTTTATACATTTTATCTCTTATATATTTGCTTTTATATTCGTATTGTATTGCACCAATCACCACAACAAATTCCTTGTGTGTGTCTAACAAACTTGGCAATAAACCCTTTTCTGATTCTGATTCTGTTTCTGATTCTGAACTAACTCCGCCGGCCGGAGCTTCCGCCATTTTTTCGTAGCGGTATATCGCGTCATTCAGGCAGCCAATCAACACAGTGCCTCATTATCATAGCCCCGCCCACTCAGAATCCCTCATAGATAATGATGTTAGAGAATGGGATGCTGAAGACATGGCTCAGAGGCTGAATTTCTAATTTATTTAGCAAAAACAATCAAAAGTTAGTTTTTAAGACATTCAAGGCCTGTTTAAAATAGGTATTAGATGGCATAATAGGTCCCCTTTAAGAGTTTGTAACATAGAACAACATACAATATTCTCAGCAGTATAGAAAGAAGGACAGCATGGCAGCTTGTCATGCATCAAACACACATGATAACTTCAAAGCAAAAAAAGATGGTTTTTAATCCCAACTCCCAGAGGGGAGTGATAAACAAAACAGGGTTTGGTGTTGAGCTACACCTTGAGCACAGGCGAGTTGACATACACCATCTGAGTACTGTTTTTAGCATCCCCTGAAGGACTTATCCCAACAAAAGAAAATAACTAAAACACTAAAAACCCTCACTGGGTAGTCTCTGAAACCGTCAGGCTGTTTCACCTGAGGGTACTACCTTTTCATGTGTATAATCTCTCCCCTCTTTTTTGAATGAGAGATTAAAGTTGTGCCGTCCTCTTTTTCACTCCAGATGTTAACAACCAAGAGTAGCACCACTTCCACTGTGTTGTGTACGTTGTTGGTGTGAAATGTCCAGCATTCCCCACAACATGTTCTGACCTTTATGAGTGCACCATCGAGGTACATTCAGTGTGAACACGGTTATGCTCTCAACAGTATGGCACAAGTCCATGATCTGGAAGTATTCTCCCCTTACAAACCGAAAACCACAGACGGCTGAATAAGTCTCGGGGGTAAAGCCAAGGAGGTGACAAGTGGACTTTACACCCTCAGCTTTTTCACTGTCATGCATACACCAACATGCAATACATGTAGCTGTTATGAAAAAGGTCACTTACTGAGATAATATATCACAAGATCTCAAAAATACCTGCAGAGGTTTCAACACTTCGCTGAGCACTCAGTTAAATGAATTCTTGCCATTACCTTTCTCAACTGTGTTACAGTGTAAAAAAAATATTTAATTAAGTTGGACTGCATAACACATCTTTCTTTTTGTTCCCTGACGATGCATTTATAATTGAAATGTTACATAATTTAATGAACCAACTATGTTTCTTGAATTTGTATCTGTGGAACTTTGAACATTATCGTTTGATGTTTCTCAGAGAACGAGGAGTTTTGTTTGTTTGTTTTGCTCCTGCAGAATTCACTGACTGTTGGAACACGAAACTTAAACAAAATGTTCAGTTGTCAAGACAAATGTTTTTCCACTGCATTGACTCATAGTAAATTTGTTATAGAGCTCAAAAAACCTCTCAGATTTTTCCTTTGAAACGCTCTCCTTCACCAAACAAGTAGCTGTGCTGTTCTCTGATGGTCTACCACCATCACCACTCAATTCAACTCTCAAGAAGTCTGATTACTTTTATCCATCGTTAGATAAAAGAGCTCTTTCATAAACAAAAGTTTAAAACCGACATAATTTTCGGCTTTGTAGATAGTTTGAACTTTAAAACTGGATGACACATTGTACAAAAGGCCAGACCATGTCAAGGCTGTCATCTAACATCCTGAATGGACTTTGATTGATTCATATTCTAAATTAAATTATAATTATATTCAGTTGTTCAGTGAAAGGATACAAAAAGGTTATTTTCACAATCCAAATTGATGTCCACTACAATCATCTCTCAATTCAGTTAAATAAACTGGACCTCCTATCATTATGTCACCATGAAATGGAGAAATGAACTCATATGAGGTGGGTGTGGACAAAACCACACAAGAGGATGGTGTTTATGATTACAATAGCAGTTACAAAACAAGTAAAGGACCTCTAATAAGAAAGACAACAAAAGCAATTTGCATGTTCATTATAAATGTGAGTGATGGTTCTACCCATAGTAAGTGTAAACAATGAAAATGTATAAATCAGCTACAGATGATTTGCTCTTGATAGTATGGCCCTTTGTTTGCTTTCAGGATTTGTTTTAAACTCATGGTTCATTTTTCATTTTCTCCATTAGGTGGCATCCCATTTGTCCTGACTGGTGAACTGTTTGAACAGTCCTACCGACCTGCTGCTTTCATGATCGCTGGCATCGTGAACTGGCTGTCTAACTTTGCTGTCGGACTCCTGTTCCCATTCATCCAAGTGAGTTATATCATCTCGCCGTGCATGTGTGCTGATTAAGTTTAGCATTTGTCACGTTCTGGAGTGCACTCAGCTCATGTTTACACAAATAAAGGAGATATTCTGAAATAATCAGCGCTATCCAGAAATGAAGAGCGGCATCATGTCAGTTAAACAGACTAATTCCAACCATGTTTGTAAGTTGAGCCTGAGCAATCCATTAGTATTATCAGCTCCTCTGTAATCCCTGCAGTGGGAGCCTGCCAACAGTTTATGCTGCATGCTCTCCATTTTACTCTGCCTCCTCTCCAAACCATCACTTGTTTGTTTTCTCTGTAGTCTTAAGTTTTTCTGAAAGTTTCTCTTTGGACATGCATTGCATTATGCTCTTTTGAACATCAGAGGTGTTTTACACAAACACGGCCTTACAGATTCTTAGTTCTAAAGTCGGAGCAGACCAAAGTCAAAAGCTGATGGGCACAAAAATGAAACTCTGGTCTGCTGTCCTTCACAAACGACCACCTCATCACAGCTGTGAGGTAAAGCAGCTTAGCCACTTGGGGTGTTCCACTAGGCATTTGCTTTTATTACTCTGCTAGGATTATGAGACCGTTTTTATTCCTCTTGTAAATGTGACAACCTCAGAGATTTGCAGGTCATAGCTAAAAGATAACAGCAGTGAAAAAGAAAGTACTGATCTTCTTTGGGAGCTGCTTTTCTTGTAGGATATAATATTAGGATGCTCTGGCGATGCCTTAAAGGTTTCAAATCAGGTAAGGGAGTTATATTGAAGAAGACGATGGCAGCTTTCAAAGAAAGAGTTGTGATGTGTTATTTTTCTTTTTTCCAACATCATTATCAAAAGAGTAGAATACTGAGTATCCTTATTGCTTCTTTCATTCTCTTTTAAATGAGCTTCTTTAAATTTTTAAAAATGTATCAAACTGCAGCTACTAAATCAAACATGTTTGAGTTGGACATACTCAAATGTGTTTTTCATTGTGCTTTTAATGCTTCCAGAAACAACCTCCTTTTTAAAATACCGTTGAATTGATGCTAGCAAAAATGTAGACATTTCTCAATGGTAGAGTTAAGAGCATCTAAGCCCCTTCTTCGTTCTGAAGCTGGTTGGCTGCTCCTGTCACTTCCCTACTCAGTCTTGATTCTGTATCCAAACTGCTCTAAAAAGCTGTCAGAGCTGCAAGACTGTGAGCAGTTTGGATCACTACACATATCAAACTATGTTCAGCTCAAATTCCCATTGCTATCCTACCTGATGATAACCCGCAGGACGGCCTGTACAGGACCCACAGCACTTCTGTGGCAGAACTTCCCACTGCTACGAAGAAATTATGATTGCTGATGCCGTGCATTGTTTTTTTCCAAGTATTTTCAATGTATCAATCAATTGTGATTCACCTCTGTGAACACCTTCAACACAAAGGCTGGAAAAGATAGTTTATTGAGGTTAACAGGGGAAGTAAGACAGTATTTGACTCTGTCTGGTATATTGCTTTGAGGCTTCTTTTCTTAGAGTATAACAAAGGTGTTATGACAGTCATTTTACCTTTGTTATCGCTTTGCCATGCACTCTTTGAAATTCAGAGACTATCAAAATATTAGGGTTATTGGAGAATATTACAAGACCTTTTTAGTTTAATCATCTTTTTTATTAATTTATCTGTGTGTGAGATCAGGTGGAGATGTTTGAGATGTGACCCTGTCAGTTTCCACTGATTTTCCCATCCAATAATTTTCATCAGTGCAAAATGTTCCATAAGATATAATGAGTCAATGTCAAGGTATGCAAAAGGTTAAGATTCAAGTTTAAAGTATCATTAATACAATTGTCTTTGTCTTTTCCTGCAGAGGACAGGATCGGGTTGTGATCAGTTAAATGTCCCCACTGCTGAAGTGAAGAATGCCGCTAAAATAAAAAGGAATGTGGACATTAAGAGCCGCTTCAATTTTGAACGTAAACATCACTTGAATCAAACAAGTTTCTCAATTGCTAATGAGTTCACAGTAGCAGGAATAGACCACTCAGGGGTTTTCCTCACTTTTCATGTGGATCATGTGGTCAGAATCATGCGTGGTTCTGACAGGTGACAGAAGCAACACGAGAGCAGAGAGACAGGGTCACCACCAGAGAAGTTTAATGATGACTTGTTGTCAGTCAAGCCAAGGAAGTAAACTGATAATAAACTGTCCCGAAAGATTGTGTGTTTTAATGCGCATGTGTATTTAGACAGTATGGATATAAATACACCGGGAGTCACAGATGGGCATGCAGACGTGTGTTTCATGAGTCCAAGACATATGCACATATGCAGGGCTATTTGGTGGTGGGGGGGGTTGTGGTCATTATGTAAGACTGTGTTATGGGACCACCGTCTTGAAAAAGTAAAGCATACACACATATTTATGTATATATATATATATATATATATATATATATATATATATATATATATATATATATATATATATATATATATATATATATATATATATATATATATATATATATTACAGTTTAAGAGAAGAACGCCTATTACTGAGACTGGAAAGTCCTCTTTTCAACTCCTTAATTTAAATTACTGCATTTGACCTCACATATCTACATTCTATCATTTTATTGTCTGTGTTTCTGGGTTTTTCCCCTTTGTGTATCTTGTCTCTGTGTCTGTGTCTGGTGTACGTGTTATAGTTACTTCGATAAGCTGAGAAGCACAGAATTGTGTCCGAACAGCGAGACAGTTGTGATGGAGCTGTGGTGTTTAGGTATCATTCATATAAGAGTTGTTTTCAACAACAACTTCAGATTTCATCATGTATTAAATAAGCTACTCTTTATTTTCAATTGTCAAACAACAATACACTGCAAACTGGTTTATCCAAAGCACCGTCTAGTCTATTGTTACAATCTCGTAGTCTTATCTCTTATGAGACTTCACAACATGCACTGAATAATACTGATAAACTCAGTTTTATAAACTATTTAGTCAAAATTAATTGTATTTCTAAGTTCATTCTGTGTGCATGAAGGTAAGAACAGCTGCTTTACTGCCTTGTTCTGATAACAGCCTGGCTTCCCAGACAGATGATCCCTTGGAGATTAGATACTCATGGTAATCTTCCCGCGCTGAGAAGCCAAATGTCCTGAACTGGCATTCCTTTGAACCAGACCTGTGATGTACCACTGCCCTGTGCAGAACAGGTTCAGTGGCCCATGTCGACGCTTACCCTTCTACAGGTATAACCCAAATCAATATCTAGCACAAATCAATGGGTGAGTCACTGACAAAAACTAAGCTTTGCTAATAAAATATCATAATCGCAGACAGAAAGGCATGACAACTAGACAGTTCAATTAACAATTCCTCTTGAGAAGGATATAGAGAAAAATGGACCTCCACCATTGACATTCAGTTAAAATAAATGAATCGCCTGAAGCAGTAGGGCAGGTGGGGTTAAAGACACACCTCAGATTGCTCTGGGACTAACTTCTGGATTGAGATGGTCTGCAGTTTTTCAAGGTCACTGCCACGACCAGCAGGGTCTGCTACGACAGCAGATTCTTATATGTTTTTCAATATGCTGAATAAAGGCATTCAGCCCCAAGGTTAAATCCCAGATCAGACACAGGACTCTTGAATTTAGGATATTGTAGGAGACCGGTTCAATTATGATTATAATTGCTGATATTGCTTATTGGTTGTTTGTGTTGTATTTATTTCTTTTTTGTTATTTTGTCTTTTTCCTTTTTTTTCTTTTCTTTTCTTCTCTTTCTTTTCTTTTAATTTTATTTAATTTTTATAGGTTATATATGATATGATATTGTGAGGAAGGGACAGGACTAAATAAGCGTTCTGCTTCCTCCTGTTCCCTCTCGAACACATTTGCTGTGTGTTTTATTTTTGAATGAGACTGTTAAATTGTTTTGCTTTTTTAAAATATTTTGATGCTTTTAATTTGATTGGGTTTTGTTGTGTTCGAGACAAAGCCAATAAAATTAAAAAAAAATTAAAAAAAAAAAAAAGTTCCAGGTTCAGAGAATCAGTGAGGTAAAGCAGTTGAGGTGCCCTGATTCGGCTGCCTGATAGTCTCTCATATTCCAGCAGGAAAACATAACACATCACAAAATCGCTCATGAGGAATCTTTTTCATTCTACAATACAGATTTCAGGCATCTCTCACTGATCAAAGGATGCATGTGAAGACTAGGAAATTCTTGTTTTAGCCTCTGACATTCCAAGTATGGAAGACCGAACATTTTGAGGTACGAATTAGAATTTCTTGTCTGTGCATGGAATGCAAGCTTCCTGGGCAATGAGAGTGGACATGGCTTTCCCAACAGGGGCTGGACCACCGCCAACACAATTACGACTGCCTTGGGGGAGGTGGTGGCATACACCAGTCACATCGCATGAACTGATGTACCCAAAATATGAATCAGCTACACCGTTTAAAACCCCTGTATTCTTAGGCTGCGTCTCTAGATAAGTCCCCAAATTATGTATTTTAGGTTTCAGGGTCATCAGCTCTACAACTGAACTTGTGCAGGCTGCGCATAACTCATAAAATCCCAAACAGTAGTATGTGACTTCTGTATGAATGTGCTTTTATAATCATATAATACAAAACACAAACATACAATTAAATTGCTTAGTAAAGAGACACTGCCAGTTTATGAGTTTTACTTTGAAAAAGTCAGCTGACTCGTCTTTGTGCTCTGGATGTGTTGTCTCCAAGTGCCGTCTTAGCTTGTTAGCTTTCATCCTGTCACAAACTGGCACTTTCAGACCGACAACACATTGCGGTCTCTTCTCCTTACCCACCGTTGAGAAGCAAAATATGCTTCATCATATTTTGTACGCTTTGGCTTGGAAGGAGGATGGTTTGGAATCATATTTAGCGATGCTTCATCTTCTGCTTTTCGTTTTCGTGGAAGCCGCCTGCCCATTATGCTAGCAGTGTGATTCATTTTTTCATTGATTTATACCATGCCCCCTCTGCAATGGTTCTGTGCCCCCTTAGGGGGCACTACCCCCACTTTGGGAGCCACGGTTTTAGTTGGAGGACAGAAGATATAAAGATCTAAAGACAAGCAATATAGCAACAAACGTTGACTTCCGGTTATGAGGAGAGGGTGATCGGACGCGTGGCGTTTGCTCTTGAATACTAAGCCGTTTTTCAAGTTATACACCTACATTTTGTGAATTAAGAAATTGCACTGAGATTTTTCTGGAGCAAAAATGAGTAAGTCTCACACAACTCGCAACAAAAATCAATCACAACTGACCGAACATTTCAATCCGCTGGATAAGGAAATCAGCTGTGCATCAGCTGTTACCTGTCAACCACTAACTCTCGACATGCTTGTCGGAGAACTGGAGAAACTACGCAAAAGTGTTACAGATGAATTAACCACCACTTTAAATACTGCTCTGGCACCAATTCAAGTTTCTCTCCAAAAAATCACTGATGTTGTGGCTTCACACACCGCCACCATATCTGGAATGGAAAAGGCACTTACTGCTCATTCAGACGGAATCACGACGCTGGAGAACGAGGTAGCCACCTTGAAGCTGAAGCTGGAGACAACCACCCAGATGAATGAGAAACTGCACTTGGCAGTTGAGGATCTGATCTCACGCTCCAAACGACAGAACCTCCGAGTGATCGGCATCCCAGAAGGAATGGAGGGGAACGATCCTCGACTCTTTATGACAACTTTGCTGCAGGAGGTAGCCGGAGAGGTTCTGCTGGACGCAGACTTGGAACTGGATCGGGCGCATCGCAGTTTGGGTCCGAAACCGACGCAGGGCTCCCGTCCCTTCATTGTCCGCTTCCATAGATATATCCAGAAGGAACGTGTGCTGCTGTGGGCTAAGAAGAACCGAGATGTCTCGTATCGTGGGCATCCTATCAGGATCTTTGAGGATTTCAGCGCCACAATTGCCAGGAAGAGGGCCACCTTCAATAAAGTGAAGGCTCTGCTCTACAAAGACGGAATACGCTTTGGACTGATATATCCCGCCCGTCTGCGAGTTACATTCAACGGTCAGACCCGTATATTTGACACCGCTGAGGACGCCGAGGGTTTCTACCGAGATAGCAGAAACAAGTGAAGAGACTGGACTTCTGTCTCCAAGAGCCTTTTTTTTTTCTCTTTCCCCTTAGCTACTTTTTTTTTTTTTTCTTTCCCTCCTCTATGAGGTGACATGATTAACAGTTATTTTGCTGGGTTAAACACTTATTTGAAACTTCTTAATTAAGAGCAGTCCTAACTTTTGTAGAAGTGATCTTGTTCCGATTTACTTATTTATTTATTTATTTTTTTATTATTAATTTTGATAACTGGTGCAGCTTGCAATCGGACCTGATCCTTATATTGAGTATAATAAATGGACAGATCATTTTATGGACGGACCCGCTTAGATTCCGCGGAGCAAACCATCATTGGACTTGAGTAATATGAATGATTTGTAACGTTACTCCGCCTGTTTGCGCCTTTTGAAGTGAACCCGCCGTGTTTGATAACTGAGTTGACATTAAAAACCTAAGGGACAAACATTTATTTTCAATGTGATCTTTTGGAGAAAATACTATTGTCCTCCGTTTATGAGACGTTCAATATTGTGGGTGTGGTGTTCTGATGTGTGCAAATGTAAGACTGTTTAAATAACATAAGTTATTTACAGAACGCAATTGCAGTCTTGTTTTTTTTCTTTTTTTTTCTCCTTTTTCCTTTTCCCTTTTGAAAGATGGCGAACTTATTCCATAAATCAGTGTAGTTTAGCATTTTTATATGGGGATTAAGATATTACAAAAGGTGTATTAATAGTTTTATGTTAAAAAAGCAAACTAAACCACAGTTAACCGGTGGTATATTATATTTCCTGCTTGCTCATCTATTTTTTAGGATGGGTTTAGGACAAGTATATAAGTATTTTTTAAGTTTAAAGATGTCAACTGGGACATTTGTTTCAGTTGAACTATGTGTGTGTGGGGTGGGGATTATTTTCTGTTTGTTTGTTTTCTTTTTTCTTTTTAAGAGGAACCCTTTTTTCCTATTCATTAACGCCATTGCATTTGGTTTGTTGGTGTCATCTAACTTTAATTATTTACTAAATCTGGTTAATACACAGGTGCATCATATTATTCCAAAGGCTGTTATTCTGATTTACAATTTACAATTAATATGGTTCAGGTAGGTGGGCTAGGAGCCATCAGGTTTGTAAGCTGGAATGTCAAGGGTTTGGGTGGGCCCATCAAAAGAGCGAGAGTATTTTCACATCTTAAGAATATAAAAACAGACATCGCCTTTCTGCAGGAAACCCATATGCGTGAATGTGATTATACCAGGCTGAAAAAACCCTGGGTTGGACAAATTTTTCACTCTAATTTTAATAAACGTTCAAGAGGTACCGCCATAATACTACATAAACGATTACAATTCTCCGTGGAACAAATTATATCAGACCCAAACGGGCGTTACATTATAGTGGTAGGTGTATTATTCCAAACTCCTGTTATTCTGGTTTGTGCATACGCCCCTAACTTTGACTGTCCTAATTTTATGACTTCCTTATTCTCATCAATCCCATGCCTGAACTCGCATCATCTTATCTTTGGGGGAGACCTTAATTTAACTGTTAATCCTATTCTTGATAAATCAAACCCAAAAAACCTAACCCCTTCCAATATGGCTAGGACGCTTATTACACTTATGGATCAAATTGGTAGTGTGGATGTGTGGCGTTTTCATCACCCTACAACAAAAGAGTTTTCATTTTATTCGCATGTTTATCAGACATATTCCCGCATTGATTATTTTTTTTTAGACAAAACAATAATATCCTCAGTCAAATCATGTGAATACTCAGCAATAGTTATCTCAGACCACGCCCCTCTTCTTTTAGATCTGCAGTTGTCTCCAAAAAGTGAAAAGCGCTTAAATTGGAGATTTAATACTGGTTTATTATCATCTGACAAATTTTGTAGATTTATTTCTGAAAAGATTTCATTTTTCATACAAGATAATAAATCTGATTCAATCTCTCCTTCGCTTCTATGGGAAACTTTAAAAGCAGTAATAAGAGGAGAGATTATATCTTACAGTGCCAGAGCAGGTAAGCAGAGGAAACAGAGACAACAAGAATTGATGGAAGCAATTTTGCATATTGATAGACAACATTCATCACCTCTTAATCCCACTCTTCAGATGGAAAGACTTAAACTTCAAACTGAATTTGATTTAATTTCTACAAACAAGGCAGAACTACTTTTAAGGAGAACAAAAGGAACCTATTATGAGTATGGCGACAAGGCTAGCCGACTGTTAGCAAGGCAATTGAAGCATCAGTCTGCCTCCAGATCAATCGCACAAATTCGGAAAGACCCTCAAACCTTAATTACAGATCCAAACGAGATAAATAATGTTTTTGTCTCATATTATTCCAATCTGTATAAATCGGAAGCTCAACCTGAGAACACTGTAATGGATACATTTTTAGATGATTTAGGTTTTCCTGTAATTAACGAAACAACTAAAAACAACTTGGATGCTTCACTTCGTTTAGAAGAGGTTACAGCCAGTCTTAAATTAATGCAAAATGGTAAGGCACCAGGCCCAGACGGCTTCCCAGCTGACTTCTTGAAGAAATTTTCTGACCAGTTAGCCCCCTTGATGCTGGACATGTTTAATGACTCTCTAGGGTGTGGCATTCTCCCAATGTCTTTAAATCAAGCTTTAATTTCTCTCATCCCAAAGAAAAATAAAGACCCGGAAGTATGCAGCAGTTGGAGGCCTGTCAGCTTGCTTAATGCCGATATAAAGCTGTTAGCGAAGATCCTTGCTGGCCGGCTGGATCCCTGCCTACCAAATATTATTTCCACTGACCAAACTGGTTTTATAAAGGGTCGGCAGTTATCTTGTAATATTCGTCGTTTACTTAACATAATAATGTCAAAATCTGTTACAAAATATCCTGAATTGGTGGTTTCTATGGATGCAGAGAAGGCCTTTGACCGTGTAGAGTGGGGTTATTTATTTTCAGTTCTTACAAGATTCGGATTTGGTCAAAAATATATTTCATGGATTAAATTGCTTTATAGTGCCCCTACTGCAAGTGTAATTACCAACTCTACTCGGTCTGAGTTCTTCCCTTTAACACGCGGTTGCCGCCAGGGCTGCCCCTTGTCGCCCATGCTTTTCGCCGTTGCAATCGAACCGCTTTCCATTGCTTTGAAGAGCTCACCGCTCTTCTCGGGTATCAATAGGAATGGGATAGAACACAGAGTCTCACTATACGCGGATGACCTGTTGCTTTATATCTCTAATCCTACTGTCTGTATTAATAAGATTCTTGATATTTTACAAACTTTTGGTTCCTTCTCGGGATATAAGTTGAATATTGATAAGAGCGAGTGTTTTCCTCTCAATAATGTGGCTAAACAGATTCCGGCTCAAGCGTTGCCTTTTCAACTAAACACTTCCAAATTTAGGTATTTGGGTATTAATATTTCTCATAGTCTTCCTTTAATTTACAAATATAATATTATGAAGTTGGTCAAAGAGATAAAATCTGATCTTAAGCATTGGAATACGCTCCCCCTTTCTCTTTTAGGAAGAATCAACTCCATTAAGATGAATGTCTTACCCAGATTTCTGTTTTTTTTTCAGTCTTTACCAATATTCCTCCCCAAATCTTTTTTTAAGGAACTCGATCAGGCTATTTCATCATTTATTTGGGCAGGAAAGACCTCAAGAATAAAATATTCTACTCTACAACGAAGCAAAGAAAAAGGTGGCCTTGCACTACCTAATCTGATGATGTACTACTGGGCGGCCAATATTCAAAAAATCCATACTTGGTACAACTTTCCAACTACAGACTGGTGTCAGATGGAAGCTCACTCTTGTAACTCAGTCTCTTTATCAACCTTAATCTGTGCTCCTCTAAATTCATATTCTGCTAAACACATTTCCAATCCAATTGTTGCATCTACTTTAAAGATCTGGAAGCAGTTTAGACGTAACCTTAAAATCACCTCTCTTTCGCCACTGATACCTATCTGTGACAATCATTTATTTCTTCCTTCGGTTCTCGACCCTGTTTTCTCTGCGTTGAAAGAGAAAGGTCTGGTTTATTTTAGTCAATTTTACATTGATAAAGTTTTTGCTCCTTTCGACACCGTTAAAAAAAAGTTTGACCTTCCACAATCTCATTTATTTAGATACTTTCAAATTCGAAATTTTGCTCAACATAACTTTTTTAACTTCCCTCATCAATTGCCCGAGTCGCTTGTCGATACAATTTTATCTTTACCTGTAGCTCGCAGAAACATTTCAAATGCAATCAAATTAATCTCATCATCATTATCATTTCCTTTAACAGTTAAAAATATTTGGGAAAAAGAGCTTGGTACTATTTTTTCATCTGAATGGTGGCAGAGAGCCCTAGACAGAATTAATTATACCTCATCTTGTGCCAAGCTAACATTGATTCAGTTTAAGGTTGTACACAGAATTCACATGTCCAAAGTCAAGCTTCATAGACTGTTTGATACAGGTGATAAATGTGACAGATGCTCTTTATCACCTGCTAACCATACACATATGTTCTTTTCCTGCCCAAAGCTATGTTCATTTTGGTCATCTTTCTATAATACTCTCTCAAAAGCCCTTAATAAACCGGTGGATTCTAGCCCTTTAATTTCTATTTTTGGTGTACCTGAAGATTTTAATAGTTTTACTAAGAAGGAGATCAATATAATTGCTTTTTCCTCTCTTGTAGCTCGAAGACGTATTCTACTCCAATGGAAGGACCAAAAACCTCCATCTCCCAATTCTTGGTTGAAAGACCTGATGTCATTTTTATATTTAGAGAAAATTAAATACGGTATTAGGGGTTGCTCTGATAAGTTCTCTTATATTTGGGAACCTATTCTTTCTTTTGTTAATTCTTTGGCATCCTTGGAAGATTAATTTAATCTGATTTAACTTAATTACAGAGAAGTATGATATTGCTAACCATGTCTCTTTTTTTTTTTTAGGGTTCCTCTTACGTCAGTTTATTTTAATTTTTATTTATTTATCTTATTTAGTTTTTTTAATTTATTTTTATTTTTTAATTTTTTTTGTTGCTGCTGTTTAGCGTGTCCTGTATTTTAGTTTATTACTTTATTTTTCCTATTATTATTGTCTTCAGTCAGAGTCTGATTGGTAATCGGTACTTACTTTGGGACCTGTTTATAATTACGTATTTTGCAGTGTGTGTGTTTTGGGGTGTTTGTTATGTTAAGTCTTGTGTCCTTATTTATTTAGTTATTTTTTATAAAAAAAAAATAAAAAAAAATATAGCAACAAACAGGAGTATTGACTGTATCTGATGTGCATTGAAATAAGTGTGGTCAGTAATGAATAGTTTTTAGGGGTGCTGGTAAAGGAGAAAAAGATGTATGTTCTTTATCATAGCTACAGAACCTACATCAGGTAGACTGTGGGGGTCTGGAAATCTTTTTTAGACCAGTTTTATATCTGCTTGTTCCTGATTTAAAGGCAGTTATTACAGGTCATATGATTTCTGACCACAGAACCATCAAAAGATATTTACTTCTATACACCAAATGACATTTTTGTACTTATATTGATGCACAGTCAAAGTATCTTTTCAATAACTAAATGCTCCCAAGGATAATTTGACATGCTGTGGTAAAAACCTAAATAGCATTTCACTTCAAAATGGTACCACTAAAGATATGCTGCTATTTGTTCCTCTGCATGTGAACTCAGTAGCCTCACGCTCCTCTTATTCCTCCCTCGGTTGGTGCCGTGACCTCCACCTTCTGTCCCTCTGTGGTACATATTTCTTCCAGGGAGCTTTTCACTGAGCAGATGCAAGTTTATCTTTTGCTCCATTTTCAAACAACCATAGGTTGTTAAGTGCATCTTTCTTTCTCCACACCTCTACTGTCTGTTTTCTTTTTTCTTCGTTTTCCAAAATTGCAAATATTTTTTTTCTGTGAGCTGTGTGATTTAAATTGAAAACCCTAGCTTTGTATTTGCAAGCTTATATTTACTTTAAAGGGGACCTATTATGGCATCTAATACCTATTTTAAACAGGCCTTGAATGTCTTAGGCCCCGTTTACACATAGCCGGGTATTTACAAAAACTGATATTTCCCCCTCTACGTTTTGAAAAATTCCATCGTTTACACGAGATCGTTTTCAAAATCTCTTCGTTTACAGGGTTGTAATACCGCATAATTACGCTGTTAACGTCATGCCAGCCAATCAGAATCCTGGAAAAAACATCAACAAATGACACGTGTAACTTCCAGTTAAGGCTGATTTATGGTTCCCCGTTACACCAACGCAGAGCCTACGGCGTAGGGTACGCGGCGACGCACACCGTACGCCGTTCACCGTACGCCGTTCATCGCCGCGTACCCTACGCCGTAGGCTCTGCGTCGATTTAACGCGGGACCATAATTCAGGCTTTACTTCCAAGACGGAACGAGAGTCTTTCGTTTGGAGTGACAGAGAAGTGGAGTTACTTTTAAGTGTGACTTTAGAATATAAAACAGGTAAAATACAAGAAAATATTGACGGTGGCCAAACTAATTGTAAACACAGGTCGCACACATGACGCTGGTGACGTTTCTGTTGCATAATGTGACGTTCTGAAGCCTAAATCTCCGTTTTCCTCTGTTTAGACGCAAACGTGAAAACGGAGTTTTTGAAAATATCAACTTTGGCCGAAGTTTTCAGAAATGATCGTTTTTGGGGGCTTTGAGCTCCGTTTTCGTGTAAACGAACGGCCAAAACGCATGAAAACACCTCAGTTTTTGCTCTGTGTAAACGGGGCCTTAAAAACAAGCTTTTGATTGTTTTTGCTAAATAAATTAGAAATTCAGCTTCTGAGCCATGTCTTAAACATCCCATTCTCTAACCTCATTCTCTATGAGGGATTCTGAGTGGGCGG